>NC_142032.1:62968152-63274552 GCF_982192425.1 Myodes glareolus | reverse complement strand
TGTTGAGGACCCACCCGTACGTTAGGGGAAGCACCAGGTGTCAGGCCTGAGTTGGAGGACATGGTTACGGCCTTCAGGAAGTTGGTCTGACCCAGTGGCTATGGTGTTGGCATTCCCCTTCCCGTGATTAATGCCAGAAAGAACAACAACTAAAGGTCACAAGCGTTGCAAGCCTGATGCCCAGTGTAGCTGGAGAACTACAAACGGCCATGGAGACCGGTGGAGCAGGATGGAGACCTGAGGAGTAACTAGCCATGTTGGGTGGGGGTGCGTGTCTCACAGAGGACAGCAAGGACGCTGCTCCAGAGAACATTAACCCCAAATGCAGAGCCAGGTGTGAATGTACCTGCCCGTAATGTACCGTAATACCACCATTCAGGAGGCTAAGGCCAGGGGATCATGGGTTGGAGACCAACCTAGGCTACACAGTTTAAGTGTAGCCTGGGATGCAGAGCTACCCACTATCCCACAAAAACTAAACAACGAAGGACCCTGGGGTTTAACGGTTTCCCAGCATTCTGAGTAGAAGGCAGCAGTCCATGGCTCTAGGGAGACAAAGCGGAAGCACGAACATGCCTGCTGGGAGTCCAGATGGAAGGATGCAGGCAGCTATTAACATGCATGGTGACAAGTGGAGGGCAGAGCACAGCCCTGGCCCATGGATGCTGGGAGACAAGGATTGGGGTGCCTGCCGTGGGAATGAGGCACAAGCTGGAAGTGTGTGGGGCAAACAGCAAAGCTACAGAGCAGCAGGGTGGAGCAGGCTGTACCCGGTGGGGGGAGGAGCCAAAACAAAGGGTGGGCCAGGATAGGCCCCTCTCCAGGTTTAGGGCTCGGGCAGACAAATGTTAATGTGTGCAGAGAGAGGCTGCTCGGTAAAGGAAGAAGGGGCGGTGCCTAGTGCATCCTCAGCACACCAACAGCAAGGCACTGCTACAGGCAAGAGGCCAAGCTACGGCAGAACGTGGACAGAGGTAGTGGTTCTGGACAGATGGGTCTCGTGGTACGGCCACATGGGTGGGCAGTGAGTGGGCCAGGGAGAGAGAGAGAGAGACAGAGAGATGAAGACACAGACATGAGTAAGGTCAGAGAAGGGCACAGAACTTCATGGTTCATTCCTTAAAGACATTTTATGTGAAGACAGAAAGTGCTGGGCCCTCATAAACCGTTGGCCCTGCCAGCTCCACAGGTCAGGCTATGTGCAAATGGGACTGACCAAGGAGGAAGGGAGGACTGGGGGAGGAGGGAGGTGCAAGTCTGTGCAGTTGTGCAACAAGGAGGTGACTCAAGCTTCCCCACACCAAGGGAGGCTGGCTGAACAGGATAGGGCACAGGTTTGGTACAAGGTCAGAAGTTCCTGCTACAAATTCTCCCATAGGTGGCCTTCAGCTTCATAAGGATCCCCGGCAGAAAGGCCACTCCAGCACTGCCGGACTTTGAAAATCCACACTATGCTATTTCTCAGTCTGTTTGCTTGGGGATGGCGACATCTTTGGCACTGAGAAGATTCTCAATCCCAAGGACATACATCTCTGCTCCTGGACACATGGTCTCGTGGCCCAGAAGGTCCACAGCCGATAACAAGGGCTGCAGTCCACTCCTCTCTCCACACCTTTGCCTCTTCTCTGGAGTCTGCCTTCAGCTGACGACTCATGGGGATGGCTTTGACTCTTGACCTGCACAGGTCTGTTCCGGATCAGCAGCCTCAGCCTGGAGTTCCTGCAAAATTCATCCTGACGAACATTCATTTGAAGAGGGCTCACGGACATATCCCCTTCCGATGTCAGCTCCAGACTCTTCAAGAACACAGACACGGTCTAAACCAGACATAGACAGGTTAGAGCAAAACAGAAGAGTCTTAAGATATTGGCTTCTGAGGCTGCTGATCACAGTGGGCACATTCAGGACTCATAGATGCTTTGTTCAGACCTGGTTCATTTTTACACAGCATGGCTTTGGCTCTAACAGTGTCTCCAGCACCAGGGAGAAGGGTTGGGTTTTGCCTTTTTTCTTCCTCCTTCATACACAGGACAAGCCAGCATGAGCTCATTATGACAGAGGCAGCTGCAGTCGTCCCGTCTTAGGAAGATGAATGACCCATGATGATACTTTCAAGGGAATCTATTTCGTTGTCAGGTTTTCAGGACACCAGGGTAGGAGAGCCTGGCTGCCCTTGGCTTCCATTGGTTCACGTCCTTGTCCTCGACAAGAGGTAGGAGAGGATGAAGAAGGCCACGATTAAGGCCACGGCCATACCACACAGAAGCTTCCGGTTGTCTCGCCCAGACCTTGCCATCGTGGAAAAGCGCTTCACACTCCCCGTGAGCAGGCCAGTCACACTCGTGAAATCTGAGTCCTGTAGGAGGGACCCAACAGGATCATATAGAGGTGGGACCCTTGACTACCCAACCACACCAGCATCGAAGGGTAGAGACAGGAGAGCAGACAGCGTGGGGACATAGCTGACTGTCACTGTAGGAACTGTAGATGCTTACCATGCCGTCCAGGTATCGGTTCTGGTCTTCCGTGTCCCTGTCGATGTCTAAGGCCAGCTGGTTGGGATACAGACAGGGCACAGTCAGATCCTTCAGACCAGTCAGACTTGACCCACAACCTTGCTAGGAACCTATCACCAGAAAAGGCTACAAAGGTCAAGGTATAACCTGAGGCATCACTCATGTCAGCGTATCCACAGACAACACATGGCCGCCTTCCTACCCTCTTAGCCCCACTCACCAAGGCACCACACAGAAGGGTAAGGGCCATCACTAACCGATTTGAGCCTGGTAACCTTGGAAGCCAGGCTGTCGGCCATCCGCTTGTTCTCTCGGTCTAGAATCTCCTCCACAGCACCAGAACTCTGAGCTGCAAAAAGAGAGAGTAAAGGGTAGTATTCACTCACGGAGTGTGGCCCCTGACCCCTTACTGCAGTGGAGTATGGCCTAGTGAGACCTCTAAAGAGATTCAGCCCATGTCTGCTAACTTAGCAGGTTCCACCCTGAGTTCCAACAGGTGGACCATCTATCTGTCAGGCATGCAGCATGGGTCACGTGAGCATATGTCCTGTGTGCATGCCCAAGCAAGGACCAGCAGAGGAACCAGAAGGCTCAATCTATACTACTCTGCTGTAAAACTGTTCCTGAACCTGAATGAACATTGCCTTAGCTGAAATCACTATCAGTGTGTGTGGGACTGGTCACAAAGGGAAAGAGTAAACTCTGGTAGGGGTCAGAACACCGAAACAGGTCACAGGAAGGCTGTGTGGGGATGATCGGCGGATAAGGTCCAGGAAAAGTGTAAAAAAGGTCTCTCACTGGAGAAACTACGGAGCCCATTTCTGCAACCCACGCGGGACCTTTCCAGAGTGCTGGGCCTGTGGAAAACTGACTCGGATAGACGGGAGCTAGATATAAAAAATGCCGGTCACGGTGTGTGAGAATCGCCTCCCAACTGTTACTGGCACCGGTCTGAGGCATAAAAATCAGCCTCGATGTGACCTACGTATGGGAAAGGCTAGCGGCACCAGCAAACACACGGGACCAAACTTTAATAGAAAGGACTCTGTGTCCTGTCAATCACTGCGTAGTCATTAGTGTGGCCCAGGCATCACACCTGGCATACAGAACACAGGCACCGAGAGGTGAACGGAGGCACTCAGTCCCTTCATCAGTAAAACCCGATTTGGACCCTCCGTTCCCAGCCCCTAGTACCAATCACACACAAAACCGATGTCATGCCCAGGCCTGGGTCCCAAGCCAGCGCCAGCCGCAGTCTAGACCTGTTTTTCCTAGAACACTTAAGCGCCACCCCACGCAGGTCCCTCCACCAAGAGTTGAGCGATGCCTCCAGTTCCGGACCTCGCCTCCTATCCCTACTACCCTCGGATGCGCTCACCGCGAGTCCAATCAGCCATCGTGCCCTCCAGGGTCCCACTCCGGGACTCGGCAACACAGCGACGGACGTGGCACCCGCACTTGAAAGGGGCTTCCGGTTCCGCCTCGGGTATAATAACTTCCGGGAGAAGGGACTGGCGCGGAAGACCCAGAAATGAAGCTGCTCTGTGGAATGTAAATAAGGGAAGGGCAGGCCACCAGCATTCGGGCCGCGGATTGGCCAGCGGGATTAGTCCCGACATAGGGGTGTTACCCGGAGCCTGAGCTCGGGCACAGACCTAGAGTTGAGGCTCGGAACCGGCTCAGTAAAGTTGTCGGCTGTCTCGGGTGCCGCGAAGCTCGGGTGTGAGATACAGGATGGGGAGGGCAGCCAGGACCGAAGGAGACGGACGAAGGGGATGCCAGAGCCTGACACCGAGTAGGTGTGGGGCAAGCACCGGTCAGCTCAGCGGGTGACAGGTCATCCACTGGAGCTTGGCTTGTATGTGTGGGGTACACTTTCACCGACTCTGCCTTCAGCTACGCGGCGTGCGGACCCGGCTCCCCACTCATTACGCAGCGCGCGCGATCGCTTGTCCGCCCTGACGAGGCGCGGCAGCCCCTCCGCGGCTCCTCCCACGGGAGTGGCTTTCTCCGGGGCTTTTTCACTTCTCGCCGATCATTCTTCGCACACGCTGCAGCTTTCTTTTGCCTTGGAAGGCCACATGATTTTGATGGTTTAGTCCTTTGTTTCTTTTGAGTCCGGTCTCACTATGTATCCCTGTCCGGGTCAGAACTCACAGATCTGCCTGCTTCTGCCTCTCACGGCGTGCGCCACCTCGCCGAGCTAGCCACCCTCTTCGGACCGCCCGAGTCGTTTTGCTTGTCCTTCCCTGTTCCCCACGGAGCATGGGCTTCGCGGGTCGGGACCGCGAGAATCGCCGTGCGACCCCAGCCGACTAAGCGGCCAGGGGACAATGCTCCCTTAGCTCTCTCCCTGGTCGGCGACGAGCGCGTACGGAGGGCGGGACACGCGCGGGCCGAGCCCCCCCACCTCGCTCCACACCTGCCAGAAACTGCGGCTAGAGGGGCGGGAACAAGCCGCCGCCTGCTCGGCCACGGCGGCCAGGTGGGCTCCACCTTCAGCCCGGGACCCGCCCCACGTCCGCACACACCCTTTCGGCTCGGCGGCGCTCCCGGCATCCCTCACGCGTGGACGCTGGACTTCCGGACCTGGGCGGAGCCCCTGGGTTTGGCCGATTGCGTCTTCCCGGGCCAAGCTTTCCAGCACCCGGTGCCAGGGGCCATGGAGCCCCGGGCAGTTGCGGATGCCTTGGAGACGGGAGAGGAAGACGCAATGACTGAAGCTCTGCAGTCGTTCAACCGGGAGGTGAGAGGCACCCGGCAGCGGCCGAGGAAATTTCATGGAGAGAGGAAGCAGCGGTGTGCGCGCAACGGGGCTGGGGTGTGCGCGCGAGCGTGGCAGGGAGCACGGCGATGGGTCGCGGGCTGGGCCTCGGGTGTTTCAGTGGCGGGGCAGTTGTTTGGGAGGCGAGGATGGGCCTTGCCTTACGTCCAGAGCGATGGCTGCTGCCTCAGAGGTAGCAGCAGACCGGCTGCTCTGAGCGCAGGTCCTACCTGCTGCATGTAGACCTAAGCACTGGATCTCCCTGCAGCACTCCCAGAGCTTCACCTTCGATGATGCCCAACAGGAGGACAGGAAGGTAGGTGTTGGCCCATGGGGCTCCGAGGGCGGGCATGAGCTGCCCCAAGAAGAGGGCCTGGTGGAACCATTTCTGTCCCTCCCCACAGAGACTCGCAAAGCTCCTGGTCTCCGTCCTGGAGCAGGGCTTGTCACCATCACACCGTGTCACCTGGCTGCAGGCTATTCGAATCCTGTCCCGAGACCGCAGCTGCCTGGACTCATTTGCCAGCCGCCAGAGCCTACACGCTCTAGCCTGCTATGCTGACATCACCATCTCAGAGGAGCCCATCCCACAGCCCCCAGACATGGATGTCCTCCTCGAGGCTCTCAAATGCCTGTGCAATCTCGTGCTCAGCAGTCCGACAGCACAGATGCTAGCCGCAGAGGCTCGCCTGGTGGTGAGGCTAGCCGAGCGCGTGGGACTCTACCGCAAAAGGAGCTATCCCCACGAAGTCCAGTTCTTTGACTTGAGGCTCCTCTTCCTGCTAACAGCCCTTCGCACTGATGTGCGCCAGCAACTATTTCAGGAGCTGGATGGCGTGCGCCTGCTGACGGATGCGCTGGAACTGACCCTGGGGGTGGCCCCCACAGAAAAGCCCCCGGTGGTACTTCCGGCCCAGGAGACAGAGCGGGCCATGGAGATCCTCAAAGTGCTCTTTAACATCACCTTTGACTCTGTCAAGAGGGAGGTGGATGAGGTAAGCTGTAGCCTAAAGTCATGGTGGGACTCTGCGCAGCTGGGACATTTTGTGCTTTTGCTTCCTTCGTGTCTCAAGTTCCAGGGTGTCAGGTATGGCAAGGACAATAGGCTAGTCTAGGCCGGGAATTCAAGGAAGGTTTCTGAGCTGTGTTGTGCACCGGCTGGGGACGTGTTCTCCACAAGGCTTCAAGTAGCCAGAGTCACCGAGTGTGCTTTAGACAGAGCCTAGTGATCAGCTCTATGTGACCCTGGAGCACAGGAACAGGGACCCCTTCTTACAAGAGCCACTTTCTGCCTTTGGTTAGGAAGACGCTGCTCTTTACCGGTACCTGGGGACCCTTCTGCGGCACTGTGTGATGGTCGCTGCTGCTGGAGACCGCACAGAGGAGTTCCATGGGTGAGGGGCAGGCCTTACTGTGTCACGGTGAGGGGAGTGCTTAGGCATGGGTACAGCAGTCCTCAACCCTAGCTGTGAATCAGAAGCACCAGGTCACCCCGTAGAGTATCACTTTGTCAGGGGACTGGGACAACAGTGTGTTTCCACAGAGCCCCAGGAGCTCTGAGCTAAGGTGGAGGCAATGGTGGCCATGGTATTATAAGGCAATGTGATCTCCTGTTCCTGCTGGTGGTGACCAGTACGTACCTCAGCTGACCTTGGTTTCCAGAGATTGCCTGGTATCTCAGTTCAGACCATTTGGGACAGGTTGAGGAGTGTCTACCGTCTCCCCTACCAAACTTGCGTGGGGTACCACCTACCCTTGCCTCTAGTCCTCAGTGCTGTCCTTCAGTCCCCTATATCCTGTGTGCCCCAGGAGAGGAGCCAGGGGTTACATCTGTGCTAAAGAGTTACTCTGTCAAGGTGTCTGTCTGTCCCCAGCCACACAGTGAACCTCCTGGGGAACTTGCCCCTTAAATGTCTGGATGTCCTTCTCGCCCTGGAGCTACACGAAGGATCCTTAGAGTTCATGGGAGTCAACATGGAAGTGATCAGTGCCCTTCTTGCCTTCCTTGAGAAGCGTCTGCACCAGGTAGGTGGAGGACCCGCTGTGTGGACACCCACGGGCTTTGGCCCCAGTTGTGGCTACTGTTTCTGCACCACTGGCAAGTGGAGGTCAGCCTGATGGTCCAACTTGGACCGTTCCTCTGTGCTCTGTGGCCTCACCAGATGGGAGCCGCTCGGTGAGACCCTCTCAGAGACTTGTGGATACAGCATATGTGTGAACCTCACTGCTGATTACCAAAGAAAAGCAGGTTTCTCAGGGTCTGTCAAGGTGAATGTTATCTTTACGGTCTATGTGGTTCTCTGTTAAGTGATTCTCAGGAGCCTTTGGTTCCTGCTTGTGACCCTCAGACTCCGAATGCTCCCTTACATGGGCAGCCATAGATGACAGCATCAGTTGTCCTTCTGGATGTTTTGGGATTATTATTATTATTATTATTATTATTATTATTATTATTATTTATTTTGGTTTTTCAAGACAGATACAGGTTTCTTTGTGTAGTAGCCCTGGCTGTCCTGGAACTCACTCTGTAGGTTAGGCTGACCTCGAACTCAGAGATCAGCCTGTCTCTGCCCCCCAAGTGCAGGGATTAGAGTGACTGACACCCCACCCCACCCCTTTCCCCCAGCTGTCCCTCTGTATCCTAAGAAGACATAACCAAAGGTTACCTGACCCTTTGGGATATTGAGAGAGCTGGGAATCTAGCCTATCCTTGTGGAGCTCAGAGGAAAGCCATAGAGAGGTTCATTAGATCTCTGAGGAGCCATAAAGCACTTAGTACCTATGAGCTGGGTGAGGCCAAAGGAGCTGGTGCTGAACATACTAGCTGTAACTGCCTGCCCCTATTGCTGTAACTGCTGGATTTGGGCTCCAGGGAGATAATGGGAAGGCAGGGAAGGAATGGGTACACTGCTTGCTGTCCATGAGGCACTTTGAATAGGGATTCTGTTGTTTGTTTTTGCTGTTTCTTGAGGGCAGTGTGTACCTGAGGTGTGCAGACGGCTTCAGATGCTCTTTGTTTTGTTCATGGCCCTGGTTTATAGTTGTAGCACTTAGTCTTAAAGAAGTGAGTTGTTTGACCCGAGTCACAGCTTTTCAGTCATTTCCAGAAGTCAGTCCTATTCCCATTCCTTTTTCTTCTTTAGGGTTTTGTACACCCTATGTAGCCAAGGATGACCCTAAACGTCTCATCTTCCTGCCTCCCAAGTTCTGGTATTACAGACTTGTGCCACCATGACTGGTTTAGTGTTTCCATACTTTCTTAAGCTAATAAATGTGCACCGCTACCTTTGGCCCTTAGCTGACTTGCTACAGCATGGTCTCTTGAGAGTTTACTGCCAGAACCATTTGTTGAAGGTGCAGTGTGCCCCCATCTTACATGGGGGGCATGTCACAGTGACAAAAGCCCTTCTGCAGACCCACAGGCTGAAGGAGTGTGTGGCACCCGTGCTGAGCGTGTTGACGGAATGTGCCCGCATGCACCGTCCTGCCAGGAAGTTCCTGAAGGCTCAGGTACTTGGAAAAGGAGATGGAACTGGGGAACATGGGTTAGATCCTCTTGATAGGTCCCTGGCAGCTCCAAGCCAACACTCAGAAGAGCTGCCTCCCTAGGTCCTGCCCCCTCTGAGAGATGTGAAGACGCGGCCTGAGGTGGGGGACCTACTTCGAAACAAGCTTGTCCGTCTCATGACTCACCTGGATACAGATGTGAAGAGGGTAGCTGCTGAGTTCCTCTTTGTCTTATGCTCGGAGAGTGGTGAGTTGGGGGAGCCCACGCCCCAGGCCTTCCCTGCCTCAGCCATATTCACACATTGACCTCTGCCCTGGTCTTCAGTGCCCCGATTCATCAAGTACACAGGCTATGGGAATGCTGCCGGTCTCCTAGCTGCCAGGGGCCTCATGGCTGGGGGCCGGCCCGAGGGCCAGTACTCAGAGGATGAGGACACCGACACAGAGGAGTACCGGGAGGCCAAGGCCAGGTGTGTGCCCCTAATATACACTTGGGTTCCTCCATAGCCCCATTCCCTTATCCTTGCCCCCAACCAGAACCAGTAGAACACAGGACAGGCTGAGGAATAGGTAAGACCTAAAATCAGGCACTCATGTTCATACTGAATGTACCAAGGCCCAATAAGTGGGCTCTCTGGGAACCAGAAGGTCCTGGGCAAGAGTTGTCTGCTGGTGTTCGGGGGTTGGGAGGTGGGGGAATCTCCCTTCTGAAGTCTCACCACCACCAAAACCAGGAAGGTGGGTTCTGGCTAACCCAGCCCTAAGCGTGAAGATGGAGACCTCCTGCCCCACATAGCCCCACTTTCCCTATAGCGTCACTAACCCATTTCCCACGCACCATTCCTGGGAAGCAGCATCAACCCTGTGACCGGAAGAGTGGAAGAGAAGCCGCCCAATCCTATGGAAGGCATGACAGAGGAGCAGAAGGAACATGAGGCCATGAAGCTAGTGAACATGTTCGACAAACTCTCCAGGTATGTGTTGTGAGGAAGACTTGTAGCTAGGAGACATGGGAACGATTCTGTTTTCTGAGCCCAGGGAGACTGGCTTAGCAGAGATTAGGATCCTAGTGAGGCTGCATTAGACTTTGAGATAGCTTGCCCTGGAGGTAACTCTCCAGAAAAGAGGCTACAGTTAGCATTAAGTCCTGTTTATAGATGATGAAAATGAGGACAGAAATGCAAAGGACTGCCTGACATCTCAAGACTAATTAGGTGGCAGTTAGGATCTGGGCCTGATTAAGTTAACCTAGTCCAAGTAGTAGCCAAGAATGAGCAAGACTCCTGCCCTGCACACTAGGTCTCCCTAGCCACTGTGCTTTCCCTGCAGGCACAGAGTCATCCAACCCATGGGGATGAGTCCCCGGGGTCACCTCACTTCTCTGCAAGATGCGATGTGTGAGACTATGGAGGGGCAGCTGTCCTCAGATCCCGACTCAGACCCTGACTGAAGATGGCAGCGGTTTTGCTCCCCTTCTGACCTGGTGCTGCTTCCAGACGTGTCCTTGGGGTGCTGCCTAGAGAAGCCACACTCCTCTCCAGCAGGGGAGCCTTTCTCTTTACTCCCCACACTATCCATGATCTGCCTTTGGTCCAGTTTCTTGTGTTTAGGACTATGGTAGTCTTACTCTCTGTGAAGACTGGGAAGCCACCCTTAATTTCTACAAGTGAAGTTGTTTCTTTGACGTTTGCCAAGCATATGCCATGGCTGCAGACATGGTCAGAGCTGCCTTGGCACATAAATGAACATGCATGTATGAGGGTGGTGACTTAGGAGGTGTACATTGTGTAGGCATGTCTGGGCTGGCATGCCAGCCCAGGGCCCATGTGTGGAGCATATGCTGTGTTTCACACATGGAAGAGTCTACTGGAACTGTTTAAGTGTGCCAGGAAACACACAGAGCATCACAGCTCCTACTTGTGGCCCCACTGAGCACAGGACCAGTGGCCTCTTCTAGGTTCTTGGTCCTGGTCCAACCACCGCTGCATTGTTCACATACCTGAGCCTCACTGGCTGTGAGAGCTCAGTCAGTCATAAGCACTGGTTTAGTGATTGTTGAAGGCAAGGGTTGTAAGGCGAGGTAAAATCTGAGATTTCTGAGACACAGACTAAGAGAGTCTGGGACAAGGCTGGACATCTGTGAAGTAGCCAGGTGAAAGGATATCAAACAGAAACTAATTCCATTCTATTTAGAATTTAAGATTTCCTAGATCATTGCACATCTGCTGTTATTGGAGAACAAAGATAGGCGGCCCCGTTCCCTGGAATCTGCTGTTGGTCTGCCTGTCAGCCCTGGTCAGAATGGGTGCAGTAACAGGAGGTACTTCTGCCTGGGAAACAGCCAACACTATATGCCTCTGGGTAAGAGCCAAGGAGGAAGCAGCTGTGCTTAATCATAGCTGCATGTAGGACAGGAAAAATAAGAGACACATGGGATCTCCCAGAGTAATGGCTGCCATTGGTTATAGCACCGTTGCTGGAGAAGCCTGGGTGGATGGCGGAAAGTGGCTTAGCAAGGGCTGGGCAGATGGGATGCCTGAGGGACTGTAGAAAAGGAGCCTGTGTTAATACCAGGGTGAGACAAAGGACAGAGGCTCAGTTCAGTCTTGTCACCCAAGAGGAGGACACCCACATTACCTGAAATATGTTAACGCTTACTGTCCTGAAGACACAAATGAAAGGATGCCAAGTTTTATACTAAAATTTATTTCATGCAAGAAATGATTTTTTGTTGTTGTTGTTAAAGATGCCTCTGTAGAGACGGGCATGCTAGATTACCCTAGTATATCCCTGGTCTGGCGATGGATGGGCATGCTGTGCTGCCCTCCTGATAACTATAAGGACCACTGCCAGAAAGGCGCACTCTGCATTACAGGCTTCGGCAGTGGTGGGACACATGGAGCTCCTTTGCAGTGTGATGAAGGCAGCCTCAGAAGACTGTTACCCAAGTCACACGTGGTTTGGCCCGGATTTGTAAGCCTGTCCGAGCTGTTTTCAGGCATGTCTCCCTGGAGAGGACCTCCTGTGTGACTTTCCCGCAGGTGACAACAGTTTTATCTGTCCTGTCCATCCAGCTGGAACAGACAGGAGGGCAGTTAATTTCACACACATTCAGGCTGGATCCCAGACCTGGATCAGTCATTGAAGTCAAGCAAAATACTTTAAAGTGAACAAGAAAAAGGATCCCAGAAGGCCTAGCACAACATGGGTGGCTAAATAAAGACTGTTTTCCAAGAATGGCACCAGCGTACATTCAGCCCTAAGAGCCAAACTTTGAAACAAAAAGATAAAAATAATACTGGTAGTCATAGCTCATCTGTGGAAGCAGTAAATGCCAAGGCTCGTCCTTGCTTTTCTTTGTTCCATTTCATTAAGAGCCCAGACTAAGCACGAGAGGCTGGGAGCTTTTGCCAGTGAAGGTGAGACTGCTGGCCATGGCCCAGAGCCACAAGACAGATAAGGGGCTGGAATTTCCTTAAGATTCTATCTTAGCAACAACAGAACATCAGTTAAGATATATTGTGGTGGAACCCTCTGGGCCATGCTCCTGTCTATAATCATAGAGTTGGGGTTGAATGCTAGCGTACCACTGTAGAAAATAAACAATATAACATAATTCTCATAGGAAATCGTTTTCTGAGTCACAGATACTGTAAAGTCTCAAAAGCATAGTGTTCTCTGGCTTCCTATTCCCAATGGCTGTAATGAATAATGACACTGATTAATAAATCATGCCTGGTTAGCTCTGTCCCGTGCAGAGTGCCGAGAAATGTCAGCTTCTCAGCCATCTCCCTCCCCTAGGCCACAGAAAGATGTCCCAGTGAGTTGTGGGGTAGGAAGCAAGTATGTAGGAGGACCATCCTCCTAATGCCCGCAATGCACTGAAGTCAGTGCCCAGAAGAGGACGCGCACTCTTGGACTGTGCCCAGAGCGTTTACCTTTCCAGTTTCCCGCTGGATGAGGTCCTGCAGCTCTTGTGTCCAGCCCAGGAGGTCCACCAGCCTTTCTACCCCCTCAACCACATCGCCCAGCTGGGCCACATCCTTGCTGCGAGGACTCCAAGCAAAGGGACCCACCAAGTCTCGATTGATGAGCAGTCGGGGCACTGACTTCTGTACTGCTTCAGACAAGCTAGCAAAAGGCTCCACCTGAAAGACAACCCAAAGTGAAGGGCAGCGTGTCCATGTACCAACAGGACATTGGGCTTCACAGCCACTGGTACCTTGGGGCAGAAGACAAGGCAGACAATGTGACTCAAGAGCTTGCCACTTTGTTTCTAAAGGTTCCTGCCCCTGGTCTGGGTGACTTCTTCCCATCTACACCTGCCTCTCTTCTGCTCGTCATGCACGAACCCTGACTTCTCCCCCACAGCTGTCCTTCCTCCCAGTCTACGTGCTCCGCCTTCAGTCATCCTCCTTCTTCACCTGCTCTGTCCACTCGGCCCGGGCCCTGCTCTGAGCCTCTCCTAGACTTGCCTGGCATAGAAGAGCAAGCACCCCTTAACATTCTACTGTCCCACCTCCTGGGCCCCTCACTTTCCTAAAGAGCAATGCTGCCATCATATGTCTGCACCAAGAGTTAGAGCATAGGAAATGTGTTGATTAAGGGCTGTGCCTGGCTCTTGAGAGGAAAAAGGTCAGTTTTCACCTTTTACTAAAGAAGTTTCAAATATATTATGGATTTAAATGTAAACAAAACAGTTGTTGAACAGGTATAGTAGTGGTGCACCTGTAATCCCAGCAGTCAGAGGTAGGGTCAGCTGCTTAGGGTCATCCTCAGCTACACAGCAAGTTTAAGGTCACACAGGGCTACATAAGACCCTTAGCTCAAAAAAGCAAAATAAGGGACTAGAAAGATAGCTCAGCAGTTAAGAGCATTTGCTGCTCTTGCAGAGGACTTGGGTTTGGTTCCTAAAACCCACATGGCAGTTCACAGCTGTCTGTAACTCCAGTTCCAGGGTACCCTGTACTTGGGTACCAGGCACAGGGTGTACATATATATACAAGTCAACACTCATAAACAAAAAAAAAAATTAAATTAGCAAGACAGGCCAAAAAGTCTCAATAACAATTCTTGAAGAGGGGGCCAGAGAGATGGCTCAGAGGTTAAGAGCACTGGCTGCTCTTCCAGAGGTCCTGAGTTCAATTCCCAGCAACCACACGGTGGCTCCCAACCATCTGTAATGAGGTCTGGTGCCTACTTCCTGCCTGCAGGCATATATGCAGGAAGAATGCTGTATACATAATAATAAATAAATCTTAAAGATGATAGATGTTAGAAAAGTGAAACTGCTCCAAAAGATTGATCTTCTGAAAGTGAACTTTATGATAATTGGTTTAGAAAAAAACAATTCTTGAAGAAAAAATAAGTGAAGGCCTTAATAGCTCAACGAGTAAGGAGCTTACCGCCAAACCTGACAACCTGAGTTAGATCCCCAGGACCCAGATGGTGGAAGGAGAGAAATGACTCGCACAAATTGTCCTCTGGCATGCACATAAACAAATATTAAGAGTTTATAGGTAAGGGTATAGGAAAAGATGTCTTAGACATAACTGAGGTGAGAAAGTGACCGGAGCACTGTCACATACAAGTTTCACACCACATGGTGGGGAACTAACCCGGGTTTTGTACATGCTGGGCAAGTAAGCCACTAAGCCCCATCAGCATCCCTCAAACCTATTTCTAACTTCACACTGGCAGAAAAGTAAAACATGTCCTTTTGATATTGGTGGAAATACGGGGAAATGGTCCCTGATACACTATCAGTATCTGTCCCGCAGAAGTCCCTGCATGGTGTAAACAAACAAGGACAGCCACCACAGGCAGACTATACAAAAATACTATTTGTCTCTACTATCCATCAATAAATAACTGCCTACAGAGTTTTTCTTATAGGTCCATAATTCCTTGTCCTACAACCCTTATGACTGGAAATGTTTCAGAATTCTGGATGTTTTAGATTTTTAAAAAGATCAAATGGTTTTATAGCTACATTATAAGACCCAGTGGAGATCCTGGGTACTCCAGAATCTAGCATGTTACTATTGTTTCCATACCCATGGAATCCAGGACACTGCAGATCTGTCAACCCTCTCCTCCTGGCTGGGCCTCACACTCAAAGGCACAGGACACCAGCAAGGCTGTTCCAGACGGGTGTACACACCATCCACATAACAGTGTTCAGCCTCTGGCCAACTGTCTCCAAGAAAAGAACTCAAAAAAGAGAACAGGCCAGAATATTAATAGCTACTGGGCTTAGAGCTAATTCTTGGGGCTGGAAAGGTGGCTCAGAGGTTAAGAGCACTGGCTGCTTTCCCAGAGGATTGGGGTTTAAATCCCAGCACCCACATGGCAGCTCACAACTAGCTCTAACTCCAGTTCCTGGGAATCATGCCCTCTTCTTGTCTCCACAGGCACCAGAAATACATACAGATAAAACACCCACATACATAGAATAAAAAAATAAGGTTTAAAAGAAGTAAAGATTCCTCATTTTAACTATGTTGTTATAAATGAGTCTTTTTAAAAGCAGCATATGGTTGGCCAGGTGGTGGTGGCGCACACCTTTAATCCCAGCACTCTGTGGGCTGAGGCAGGTGAATCTCTTGAATTCAAGGCCAGCCTTGTCTACATAGTGAGTTCCAAGACAACTAGAGCTATGTAGAGAGACCCTGTCTCAAAGAAAAATGCAATATGGTACTTTGACAACCAAGAGGGAAAAGGCTATTTTCATTTTTCTTCAGGAATAAGGATGTAGTCTTAGTGTCCTTATCTGATCGCTGTCATAACCAGCAGGACTGGGCCCATACACTCCTAAGTACCACGGACCAGAGGACCCACCCACTGACCCTTAATTGTCCCCTACCCCACCCAAGCCTATCCTCTATTCCAGGCCTGTATCTGACAGCTCTCTGGAATCTTCCGCTTGCTCACCTTTCGCCCAGTTCCTTCCCCAGGTCCCTCCTGACTCTGCCTCCCACATCCTCCTTTTGTTACCTCAAGTACATACAAGGTATTTGTCTGCGCTGCTCTCCTCAGTGCCACCCAGCAGGAGCAGGGCACATCCTAGTCCTGTGGCAGCTCAGTTCGCCCATGTCCCACATGCCATAGTGCTCTCCGCCTTTACACCTACAGCTCTGGGTCCCTGATGGTTTACCTACTTCCTGCCAGCACCATCCAACCCCACCAGTAAGGGCCAATCACAGCACAGCCCACAGGAGTCTTTTAAGTAGAGTCAGGGCACCAGACTTCCTATTGATCATCCTCATGACCCTGGCCTCATTGCTGGACACTATGGGGTGCCCTGCCAAAACTTAAGTGGATACCCTTGCCTCTTTATTGAGATTTATGGACAAGGCTCACACAAAGCAGCCGCCACATTTGCAATGTAAGCCCTCCCCAGCCCCCATCACAATGTTCATTTATAGTTTCCTCTGTGCACATCACCCCTAATGGTGCCTTAGTTTTAAATCTCACTTTAGCGGTCTAAAGCACCAGGACTGGCCTGGCTCACATCACACAGTAGCAGGGACAGGCAGGGTTCACACAACCCTAAGCCTTTGCACATCTGGTCTCCTGAACAGAGCGCTTTTTGGCCCCTCTGCCCCAATGACTACATACAGCTGGGCCCCACCCCAGGTCTTACTTCTTTAGGCCTTTTGGAAATTTCCTAGCATTCAGACTCAGGCAGATCACCCGTTGTCCACCTCCAGTGGTCATCTCCCAGGAGCCACATACCCACATGCAGACCCCAACTGGTCCTTCGACTGCATCCTACCAGCTAAACTGATGATGCTGCAGCCAACCTTCTTCCACCAAAGGTCACGTTGGGACTGCCATCTGTTCTCCATCCCAAAGGACAGCTCTGGGTCTGGATCAGTCCCTTCCATCCTGCCTCATAGCTAACCTTCCCAAACCCTGAGATGTCACTATCATTGACTCTGCTTACCTGAAAAGGCAGCACCATCAACCAGGACCTACCCCCTCCAAGCCCTCTACCCTCCCACCCATCCCCACGTGCCTTTCAACAAACCTCCAGGGAGGTCCCAAGAATGAGTAGCAGATCTGCCATGGGGAAATCAGCCACGTGTAGTAAGAACCTTGCAGGCAGCGGCTCCCCAAAGAACACAATGTCAGGTTTCACAACGCCAGTACAGACAGAGCATCGGGGCACCCTGTCTGCCATCACATCGGCCTGGGGAGTCAGAGGGCAAGAACCAAGGTGACTTTAAAAAGAGGAAAGGGCAAGAGTTTCTCAAGGAAATTCTAAACATGTCCAAAATCTGAACTGTGTAATGGACCCCATGTTGCTTTAGCAATTTTTGTCAACTGTTTCTTACAATCCTCAAAAGATGGGGGGCAGTATTGTAAAATATTTCAAATCAAATACTAGACATTACCCAGTTTTACCCACAAATTCTCTTGTAGGCTCCACCTGGGATGAACCACAGTCCTCAGACAGGGTTTGTGGGCATCCCCCACACAGTGAGAAGGGCAGCATAAGCCGGGCCCGTTTGAGCCCAAGTGACCAGGGTTCTGCTTCCACCCTAGAAGGCATTCGGGTCAGTGTCAGCTCACTGCTGGCATAGTCAGGCGTGATCAGAGCTGCCAAAGGCTGCCCCCGTGCAGGATAAGGTAAAGTAGATGACAATTACTAACAGCCACATCTAAACCACGTCTCACGCCAAACAGAAGACAAGGAAGTGTCACTTTCTGGCAAAGCGCACAGCAACATCCTTGTAAAATAAATCTTTACAGCTAACTGAGTAGATTGTAGTGGAATAAGCTCAGCAAGAATGAGTAGAAATGACTGCAAAAATATGTCAGAGATTATCAGCTACAGACAATAAAACTGTATGGTATTTAAATTAATGGAGGAAATGAGTAGCTTGAAATATCTATTAAAAATATAACAACTTTTAATGCCATGGAGTAAAAAAAGAATAACCAAGCAGAACTTCTAGAAGTAAAAAGCAAATGAAAGGACTTTATTCTCTGTAACAGAACAATGTGTTGATGAGTTTGAAACAGATCAAAAGAAATCTCCCAGAATGCAACACAAGCAGTAACAATGTCAGACACTGCAGAGTGCCCATGACTGTCGGAGAGAAGGTGGGAGACTGGTCTACTTAGAGTAGTGCATAGAGTGGGAGGAACAGGGCTGGATGGTGAACGTCTGAAGAGAGAATGGCTGGGGATTAACCCTGCAATGATAAATGCATTTCAAGCAGAATAAAGAAAAGGGGTCTATACGGAAACACAGCACAGTGAAATTGCAAGTTCTTGAGAGAAACATCCGAAAACTAGGCATAAAACACGATTAGCAAATGGATTCAGAATAGCTGCTACAACATGGAAGAAGGAAAGCGAAGTCAAAGACCTCCCAGATGTAAAGACTCTAAAGCCAAGCTATCAAGACTGCTGAACTGGTGAGAGAATAAAGAGGTCAGAAAGAGAAGAGAGAGAGAGCTCTAAACTGATACAAGCCTCACCAACTGGTCTGACTGAAAAGCAGAGGCAATTTAGTAGAAAATGGATATTTTCTTTCTTTCTTTTTTTTTTTAATTTATTTATTTATTATAGTGTCCTGCTTGCATATATTCCTGCAGGCCAGAAGAGGGCACCAGATCTCATTACAGATGGTTGTGAGCCATCATATGGTTGCTGGGAATTGAACTGAGGACATCTGGAAGAGCAGTTGGTGCTCTTAACTGCTGAGCCATCTCTCCAGCCCCCTTTCCTTTTTTAAAAAAAAATTGTTTATTTTTATTTTATGTGCATCGAAACCTCTGGAGCTGGAGTTACAGACAGTGATGAGCTGCCATGTGGGTGCTGAGACTTGAACCCAGGTCCTCTGGAAGAGGAGCCAGTGCTCTTAACTGCTGAGCCATCTCTCCAGCCCCCCAAAAGGGCCTTTTCAACACATGTACTGGAACACATATTCACATGCAACAGACTTACATGCTTCATAAAAAATTAAAGTGGATCAGAGACCTACATATAAAGAGAAAAACTAGAAGATGACATAGGAGGAAACCTAGATGATCTCTAGTATGACAATGAATTTTTAGATTCAACACCAAAGTAACCCCATGAAAGGAAGAGGGGATGGTGTAATACCAACATTAAGAGCTTCTAGTCTGAGAAAGGCACTGTAGAAAGAATGAGAGAAAAGCCACGGACTGGGGAAAATATTAACAGAAAATAATGAACTAGTAACTAAAATATATAAAGAACTCTTTCACTACATTTTTAATTATTTTTGGGCCAGGGTACCCATGTGCCAGTTGGCAGGTAAGACTAGGGCAACCTGTAGGAAATGGTTCTCTCCCTCAGCATGTGAGCCCCAAGAATCGAACTCAAATTGTCAGCAAACTCAAATTTGGCAGCAAACACCTTCACCTGTTGTGGTACTTTGAATAAGCAATGACCCCCATAGGACATCTGAACACCTGGTCGCTAGCTGGCAGTGCTCTTTGGGGTCATTTAGGAGGTGCAGGCTGGCTGGAGGAAGTATGTCAGCGTGCATAGGCTCTGAGAGCCGTATCCTCGCCCTACTTCCACTTTGCTCTCTCTGTTTCCTGCTTGAGTTTGAAGATGTGAGTTCTGAGCTTCCTATTCCTGCAGCCATGTCTGCTGCTTGCTGCCATGTGTCCCCACCATGATGGACTCTTATCCCTCTGAAACCATAATCAAAAACAAATTCTTTTTTGAAATTGCCTTGCCTTGGTCACAGTGTTTTGTTACAGCAAAAGAAAAGAAAATAATAATACACCTGCTGAGCCATCCTGCTAGCTCCATAATAATAATATATATAGTAATACACCTGCTGAGCCATTCTGCTAGCTCTATAATAATAATATATATTATAATACACCTGCTGAACCACCCTGCTAGTTCTGTAATAATAATATATATAGTAATACACCTGCTGAGCCGTCCCGCTAGCTCTATAATAATAATATACCTGCTGAGCCGTCCTGCTAGCTCTATAGTGAATTCTTTGTAAATAATATACCTGTTGAGTCACCCTGCTAGCTCTTATAGTAAACTCTTTGTTTGCTTTGTTTTGGTTTTTTGTTTTTCAAGACAGGGTTTCTCTGTGTAACCGCACTGGCTGTCCTGGAACTCACTCTGTAGACCAGGATGTACAATGAACTCTTTAAGCTCAGTGTTGTGGGACATTTGCACACTGTGTGAAGGTTTATCGCTGTGATTGGTGTAATAAAAACCTGAACGGCCAACAACTGGGACTTTCAGGCAGAGAGAGAAAGGAGGAGGAAGAATCTAGGCTCCTGAGAGAGCTTCAAGGAGGTACAGAGGAAGCAGGATGGGTGGTACATGACAGAATGCAGAATAGAAATGGATTAATTTAAGTTACAAGAGACAGTTGAAAACAAGACTAAGCTAAGCCCAGGCTTTCATAATAAGTCTCTGTGTCATTAATTTGCAAGCTAGTAGCCCAAAGAAAAATCTGACTACAGCTCAACAATAAAAATTAAGTTTGGGGGCTGGAGAGATGGCTCAGTGGTTAAGAACACTGGCTGCCCTTCCAGAGACCTGGGTTTAATTTCCAGCACCCACATGGCAGCTGCATACCTGAATAGATACCTAACCCAGATCCTGAACACAGATAACAAAAGATACTGGAGCAGTAGAAGTTCTTGACTGCTGTTTGGAATGCGCAGTATCATAGCCACTTGGACAGTTGGGTGGTGTGTGTGTCTGTGTGACGTTGGGAACGGAACCCAGGGCCACACATGAGCTAGTTCAGCTCTCTAAGTTACACCCACTACATACACCACTAAGTTATATGTAGCCTTAGTTTTGTGCTTCTTACAAAACACACTGCTACTATGATTCAAATCCAAAAATTGTTTCTTGCTGGGCAGCGGTGGCACATGCTTTTAATCCCAGCACTTGGAGGCAAGGCAGGTGGATCTCGAGGCAAGGCAGGTGAATTTCAGTGAGTTCGAGGCCAACCTGATCTACAAAGTGAGTTCCAGGACAGTCAGAGCTGTTACACAAAGAAACCCTGTCTCAAAAAAGAAAGAAAGAAAGTTTAAAAGAAAAACAAAAAAAATTCTTGATATTTACCCAAAGAACCTGAAAATGTCTGTCTACACAAAACCTGTATAAAGTGATCCATATCCTTGAAATAAAACATTCATATTGCTAGCAGAATGGATAAACCATGGTATATCTAGACAAATTGCACATTATTCAGAACAAATAAGTCAGCTGCCAGGCCAGGAAAATACATGGAAGGAACAAATACACACTGGTAAGTGAAAGAAGTCAGTACGAAAGGCTGCACACTATGAGATCCCAACATCATGACACTCTAGACTAGAAAAGAGAATGGTAAGAAAGTAAGATCAGAATTGCTAGGGGTTGGAGTGGATGAAGGATAAGCAGAACACAGAGGAACTTAAGGAGACTGACAGTACTGTACATGACACCATACTGATGGACACTTGTCTCTACACATTTATCCAAACCCATAGAATATACCACACTAAGGTTACAGTGGATTCTGGGAAGAATGTCGTCAGTGTGGGTTCATCAGCTGCAAGGTGACTTTGCTTTAATGTTGACAGTGATGGAAGCTGTCATGTGCAATAGAATACAGATGTACGCTAACTGTACTTTCTACTTAATTTTACTAAAGCTCTAAAAAATAAAGTTGATTTAAAAACTTACCTCCAAAGGCTATGTGTCGAGGACTTAATCCCCAGTCCATGGGGCTACTGAGAGAAGGTAGAGCCTGTAGATGGTAGGTCTAGCTAGAGTCTCAGGTCATATGGGAAGGGACCAGTATTCGGTACAAGACACCCCAAGACCAAGTTCTCAGCACAAAGGATATTTATTTGCCCAGAAGGACAAAAGGCAGGGAATAAGAGACAAAGACAAGAGACTGAGAATGAGGGTGAAGAGGAAGGGAACAAGGTAGGGAGGAAGGGATATTTGTCCCAGAGGGACAAAGGACTGCCTCTGGATAGAGAGGAGACAGACACAGCCCACAAGCAAATGGCAGTTTATAAAGATAAAGGGGGAACCACATGTAAGGATGAGGTGTTCTGTTTTGATGGGGCATGTTAATTAGGGCAGTCAAAAGGGACCTGAATACTTTGATAGCTGGATCTTGGTGTGGTGATTTTTGTTTGTCATCTACCAAAGCTTGCCTGAAGAGAAGACTATGGAGCAAGCCATTAGTTAGCCATAAAGACCAGGCAGTGGTGGCACACACCTTTAATCCCAGCACTCAGGAGGCAGAAGACAGATCCCTGTGAGTTCAAGGCCACCCTGGGCTACACTAGATTGATCCACTCTCAAAGAGAAACAGAGCCAGGTAGTGGTGGCTCACACCTTTAATCCCAGTATTTGGGAGTCACATGACTCCCAGCACAAGGGAGGTGGAGACAGGAAGGGATAAGGCTGGGCAGACAGAGAAATATAAGGTAGGAGGGGACAGGAGTGCAGCGCATTCAGTCTGAGGATTCACAGAGACAGGATCTTGCCTGCTCGGTTCTGAGGATTTTGTAGAGGTAAGAACTAGTGGCTGCTGCTCTGCTTCTCTGATCTTTCAGTTCTCACACCCTAATATCTGACTCTGGGTTTTTATTATTAAGACCAACTGGAAATCGTGCTACACCTTAGTAATCAGCCTCAGGGGGAAGAAGTGGTGAAATAGGGGAACAGACCTTGGTGGCCAGCTTTAGGAATCTAATCTATTTTGTTTTCAAGGCAGATGGAATGCAAAGGGCAAGGTCTGCTAGCACCATGCCTCACATGCTCAGGCTGGCCAGAGCCCCTCCATTGGGAATACGCCCTCACAGGGATAGTGGACTCCTCCTCTTCCTTTTTTCTTTTCCTTCCTAACCATGGGATAAGCAGTTTTGTACCTAACATTCTCACATCATGATTTGCCATCTTGCCCCAGGCCCAATACATGGACCAGAATCTCTGAAACTGAGATCCAAGATAACCTTTTCTAAGTTTATTGTCTCAGATATTCCATGCAGTGACAGAAAGCTGACATGACTGTTCTAAAACATGTTAAAATTCCTATTTCATGGGCTGGAGAAATGGCCTATTGCTTGAGAGCACTTGTTGTTCTTGCAGAGGTGGCTCACAACCATCTGTAACTCTAGTTCCAGGGGATCCAAGGTCCTCTTCTGATCTCTGTGGGCACCAGGCACACACATGGTACACATCTATACATACATACATACAAACACATACACACACACACATATACATATATATTAAATAAAGAATTTTGATTCATATTTCCTGATTTCAAAACTTGCTATAAGCTACAGTAACCAAAGCAATGTGATATTGGCATTTTTTAAAAAAAGGCATATAGATCAATAGAACAGAAAAGACAGCCCCCAAACGAATCCTTACGTACATAATCAATATTTTTTGAAAATGATATCAAGCCTACTGTGTGGAGGAAAGTATAGTTTCATCCACTATGGTAGCTGGGTCGGGAAATACATACTTTTAATCTCAGAATTTAGGAGGCAGATGAAAGTGGATCTCTAAGTTCAAGTCCATCCTGACAAGTTCCAAATCAGCCAGGGCAACAAAGTGAGACCCTGTCACAAAAGGGCTTGAGGGGAGAGTTCACAAGGGAAGCTGGAGAGACAGAGAAGCTAAAAGCACTGACTGCTCAAGGACCTTGTTTCAATTCCCAGCACCCACGTGGTTGCTCACAACTGTCTGTAACACCCTTTTCTAGGCTCCTGTGCACCATGCACACACAAAGGGCACAGACGGGCACGTGGGCAAAACACCCAAATGCACAAAATAAATAAGAATAAAACATTTTAAGTGCTGAAAAGGGGGATAGTCACAAGGAAAAGCAAGAATTCTGTCAAGGAAGAAAGTCACAGGTGAACAGCACTGATTGTGAGCCCTCAAGTGGAATGTGTGGCTTTGCAAAGCCAGGTGTCAGGCATGCATGGAGACGAAGCTTAGACTGAGACAGCTTGCACTCACCAGCAAATGCAGACCTCATGAACTCTTCCAAACCACGGCTTCCTCATGAGACGGTTCTACCCTGCACACCAGTCACAATCCAAATAAACCCCTGAGATTAAGCCATGAACAGTCATCATCACGGCACATTCTCAACTTCCTGAATTGTCTCTGAGACCACAATATTAATAAACTCCAATAAACGTAATTCTTTGTGACAAACTGGATTGACTTTTATCTTATCTGACAAGTTGGAACCATGTGTATATAAATAATATATTATATACAAATGTTATTATATTATACACAAACATTAATTCAAAATGGATCAAATTCATAAATGTAAGAGCTAAAACATTTAACCCCTTAGGAAAAAAACACAAAAAAGCTATGATAAATGCCAAAAGCATAACCAACCAAATGAAGAACACCCTGCCAGCACCAAAGCTGCAAAGTTCTGTGCAGAGCAGACAATGTCCGCGGAGGAAAAGCAGTGCAGGAGGCAACAGGCAGGGATGTAACTGGTGCAGCCTCTGTGAAAAAGCTCAATAATACCGCAATTAAGTTAGGTTTCCCATAGGATACAATTTCATACCTAGGAATACAATGGGAAGAACTGAGATCAGGACCACAGAGAGATATCTGCACACCCACATCCACACTCTCAATAACCAAAGGGTAGCAACAAACCAAGTAGACACCAACAAAGGAACACAAGTGTAAAGCACGGCCAGCTGCAGAGTGGAATATCATCAAACTTTAGAAAGGACGGAAAGTCAGACACACACTACAGGATGGTGAAATCTGAAGACATTACACTCTGAAACTAGCCAGTCACAAAAGGGCAGGTACTGAATGACTCTGTGATGCAGTGCATAGGTGACAATAGAAGAACAGTACCACAGGCTCAGGGGAAGCTGGTATTTAATAGTTATGGCGTTTCTGATTGGTATGATAAAGATTGTTCTGGAAATGAATGGCAGTGCTGGCTGCAGAACATTAAGGATATACTTAATACCTTGGAACTACACTTAAAAATTATGAAAATGGGGACTGAAGCAATGGCTCAGTGGTTAAGCACACTTGTTGCTCTTGCAGAAGACCTAGGTTCAATTCCCAGAAACAGCATGGCAGCTCACAAGTATCTGTAGCTTCAGTCTCAGGGCATCCAATGCCTTCTGACTTCTACCACGTGGTGCATACATACGCACTCAGGCACACGTATACATATATAAAATAAATATTTTAAAATGATATGAATAATGACTTTTGTGCTGTATCTTACTACAAGAAACATCTTAGATCTTTATGAGGTTTTTTTTTTTTTAGAGAGTTTTACTACGTAGTCTAAGTTAGCCCTAAGCTCACGATCCCCCACCATCTAGCCCTTGAATTCTGCAATTACAAGTATACACTATAATCAGCTAGGAAAAATATTTGAAATGTGAACAAAAAAGTACGTATATGTTAGTTATTGCTAAAAGGACACAAAGAGATTATCTAGCTTTGGTCACAGCACTCTTCTCAGAACCATGACCAATGCCTGGCAGAAGCAACTTAAGTGATGAAATATTATTGTGACTCACAGCTGGAGAGGGATTTCAGCCCATCATGGTGCCAGGATTAGCTCTGTGGACATTTGAAAATGGTCCCATAGATTAAGAGAGACTGACACTACTGGGAAGTGTGGCTTTGCTGGAGTAGATGTGACATTGTTGGAGGAAGTGTGTCACTGGCGGTGGGCTTTGAGGTCTCAGAAACTCAAACCAGGCCTACTGTGTCTCAATCTCTTTCTGCTGCTTAGAGATACAGATGTGAACTCTTGGCTTCTTCTCCAGCACCATGTCTGCCTGCACACCATCAATATCCCACCATGATGATGATGGACAAAACCTCTGAACTGTAAGCCAGTCCCAATTAAAGGTTTTCTTTTATAAGAGTTGTCATGGTTACTGTGTCTCTTCACAGCAGTAGACACCCTACCTAAGACAGGCTCCATTTGTGAAGATGGGAATGTATGGCTGCAGCTTTTCATATTATGGCCAACCTGGAAGCTGAAAGCAAAGGCCAGAACCTGAAGCTGGTATAGGGCCACCCAAGTGACCTACTTCTGTCAGTCAGGTCTCATACCACAAAGGCTCTACATCAGCACTAACTGCAGGCTGGGTGCTCAAACATGCAAATGTTTGACATGTGTGAGAGAGCATTTGCTTTAAACTATAACAACTTCCAAACTGATGTCCTAGACAGGAATGGAAGAATGAAGAAAGGAGGGGAGAGACAGAGGAAGGGATCAAGGAAAGAAACAATAATCATTTCAAACTCAAATTATCAGGCCTGGTGGCAGACAACTTAAGCTAAGCCACCTTTTGGCCTAAAGCTTTACTATCTGTCTGCCACTTCTACCTACCCATGTACGTGCCGCTTGTTCTTTCCCTTTTGCTTGCTATATGCTTAACAAACTCACTTGCTTGAAACAGAAAGCACAGCGACTGTAGGTGATTCTCTGGACCTTACAGAATAGTACTGCGGATATGTACCCACACATGTACACATGCCTGTGGAAGACAGAGGTGGACGCTGAGCACCTTCTTCAGTCACTCTCCATATGTGTGCCATGTGTGTTTTGAAACAGGTCTATCTAGTCCTGGCTATCCTGAAGTTCAATAATGTAGACCAGGCTGGCCTTGAACTCATAGAGAACTACCTGCCTCTGTCTCAAGTGCTGGAATTAAAGACGTGCGCCACCACGGCTTGGCTCTACCTTATGTTTTGAGATAGGGTCTCACCATTTGCAGCTCACTAGTTAGGCTAGCTGGTTGGCCAATGAGCTCCACAGATACACCTGTCTCTACCCACTCAAGCCAGGGTTACAGACATGTGGTACTATGAAGTCAAACTTTTACATGGGCGTTGGGAATCCAAACGCAGGCCTTTGGGTTTAGCAGAGCTAAGCTAGCTATCAGCTTGTACTAGGAACCCGAGATTCTAGGTGGGCTGCCACACCTGCCCAGCACTTACATGGCTGCCACTTTATCCACCCAGCCATCTCCCTATAGCCTCCAGCCTCAGTTCTTTTATAAGTATGTATTATTTTTTAAAAATAAAGGAGTCAAGCATGGTTTAGCACATTCTTAATTCCAACAAAAGCAGGTGGATATCTATGAATTCCAGGCCAGCCTTCTCTAAATAGTGAGACCCTGTCTCAAAACAAACAAACAAACAAAAGCCAGGCATGGTGACATATACTAGTAATCCCACACTGGAGAGGCAGAGAAAAGTGGATCCCTAGGGTTTCCTGGCCAGCCAGCCTAGACAATTTGGTAAGTTTCAGACCACTGTGAGTATCCTGCTTCAAAAACAAACAAATAAACAATAATAAAATACCACTATTATAGACCTCCACCCCCTAGGACTGCAGAAGGCAGAGACCAGGTAACTCACCCTGATGTCCTCCCCCGGGAAAGACCTTCGACAGACTGTGCACGTAGCTGATGCAAAGGTCCCATGAGCTTCAACCAGCTTTGAGGCAGGGATACCAGACACTGAAATGCAAACCAAAGCTCAGCGTGCAGCCCCGTGAAGGCTATGCAAGAACAACAGAACAAAACAGCTGTGTGGCTGATAAGTGGACAGAAAATGACCTCTCAGTCAGGTGTGGTGGCTCATGCCTGGAATCCTGGCTGAGGCTGAAGAACTGAGGCTAAGACTGTCTGTGATAGGAAATTCAAGGAGGCCAACATGAGGCCAGCATGGGCAATAGCAGAACCTTCTCAACAACCAAAGTTTTCTCATGAAGTTCATTGCTGCTGTTTGGTAACTGCAGTGCTGAAACCCACAGCTAGGGGATTCCTACTTTCCCCCCAAACCTGTCCTGTTTGGGGGATAAGGTAGCCTTGATGGGGCAGCCACTACTGTCTCTGTGCTTCTGAGCTGTAGATTCTTCCTTAGAAGAATCCTGTCCCTGGAGTAGGGGGCTGCCTTTCTTCAGACCACAGCACCCCCTCATGTCACTGACTACTGTTATGGATGCAGAGTGCACCTTGAGGAAGCACCAGCAAATTCTCCCTCACTGCTGCTGTCACTGAGTGAAGCAGAACCAAAACATGTCTGACTGACCAGGACAACGGAAATGCTGGTGGTTCTTCATAAAACGCTACCAGAGCTATGCTTAACAAGGCTGTACCTTCCAGGGATATCCAGAGATATTTAGACACTGTTTCTATATGAACATTGTGATGTGAAGGATCTGCCTGAAAACAATCGGAGGGTAAAAGAGGACAGAGAACAAGGCCTGGCCATGTGTCAGTAATGGAAACTGAGAGAAAGGACACATGGGAGAGAGGGAGTCAGAGAGGAAAAGAAAAAGGGAAGAAGAGGGGAGAGCAGGAGGGGGAAGAGAGATAGATCCACACCAGATTCAAAATAATATGAACTTTAGCTCCATCCGAAACTCAAACCCCAGAAGGTGTGTGGGAGACAGGCCTACAGAGGGGGTTCAGTTGTGGCCTCAAACACAGAAGTGGCACAGGCATAGCAGCTGCCTGGTAACGTCCCAGGGATGACACACAGACACTAGCACAGACAGTCCTCCTTAGAAGCAGGCACAGACATGCAAGGAGCAAGTGGCTCACCTCTCTCAAGCCCATCGATGTTCTGTGTGTAGAGGCGTAGAAGCAGCTCCTTGTCGTGAAGCAGTCGAAGGAAGTAGTGGGTGACATTAGGCTTATAGTGCCCAGGGTATAGCTCCTTGGCCAGTGTGAAAAACGGCTTGGGATTGTGAAAGAAATAGTCAAGTTCAAAAATGGCCTCTGGGTATGGGATGTTATACTGCTGCAGGTTGTTGTACAGGCCACTCCCTGGGGATCTGTAGAGACAGAAGGGGAAGGCTGAGCCCTGCAGAACAGAGTGAGGAATGACATCAGAGGGAACCGTGCCTTACCTGAAGTCTGGGATGCCACTTGGTGTGCTGATACCAGCTCCCACCATGACCACGACCCTCCTGCAGGCTCTGGTCCGAAGCAGCTCAGCCACATCCTGCAGAGAGAGCTTCGCCTTCTCACTGCTGCCCCCACATCCGAAGACGCTGGAGGCTCCCACAGAGAGGGCTATGGGCCTTCTCCCACCTGTAATACTGACAGCAGAAGCACAAAGACAGGCAGCAGGTGGCAGTCAGCCCAAGGTCAGCAAGAGCGAGTGCCCTGTGCTCTTTCCACCACCAAAGGTGGACACGCACTTCTCTCGAGTGTCATCCAGATAATCACTTTCTCGACATGCATAACTACCAACTAAAGCAGAAAGCTGTCTCGTATCAGAAATTAAGATTTATTTAGGGTTTACAGACACTGTATGCATCAGGGAAGCACTGCCACAGCCCCATCATCAGAGGTGTGAGCAGGGGTACTCTGGAATGGCCACAGCAGGGACAATTCTGCAGGCTGACTGATGCGTTAGAACCCTAGAGCTGGAATGTTACAGATTTAGAGCTAAACCTGCCTTGGGTTATCTTTAGACCCTTGGGTAGGGTATCTAACATACTTTGGATTATGATGCAAGACCTTTGGAATGTATTGACTTCGAAGAACACAAGCTTCCACCAACCAGGGGCTACAGATGTCATTAGATAGGATCTGAAGCCTACAGCAGAGATTTACTGCTTAGCTGTAGTCCACCTACTTGATGTTCCCACCAATGTACTCGGTAAATACATGAATTTCTGACTGTCTTATGGTCTATGACTGAAAGCTTATAGAACTCCTTCTAGATTGATTTTACTTGGAGTAACCTGAGTCCGTGATTCCAGGGTATGGCCTCTCCTACTGGGCTCAGAATAAACTATGCCTTATTCCCTTTAAAGCAAGAGCTTTACTGTGTCAACAGGATAGGCATTCAATGTGAACCCCCCCTCCCAGGTATGATCCGATCTCATCAGAGGAGTCATCAGGATCAGTGCCAAGTGACAGATTGAGCCTTCTGTGCCCAAATATCTGTCACCTCCTCAGGCAGACGTGTGAGAGTCCTCCCTGGAGTCTGAAACTGCTTTCGTTTGACTGATGGTCCACTGGTTTATCTGAGCACTATACTGAGTAGCCTCTTGCTGTTGCAGAGAATCTGTAATAAGGCATTCAGCAGAATCTTTGTTTCTGAGCACTCATTCTTTTTCTCCCAGAACTCCTGCCTTTTTAATTTCATTCTATTTATTCTATTTATTTATGTATTTATTATCTGTCTCTTGCTTATTGCAACCTGGCCCCTCTCATTCAGCACAGTCTTCTCTCTCCTACACCACAGTATCCTCCCTCCTTCCTGACTTTGCCTCTTTTTTTTTTCTGTTTGTTTGTTTGTTTGTTTTTTGAGACAAGGTTTCCCTGACTTTCCTGGAACTAGCTCTCCCTTCTATGACCTGCAGTACACAGCTGCCCTATCCACACAGTCAGTGTTCAGTTATTCTGGGACTTGTGTGCCACTAGCAAGCCGCAGTAATTCTCCATCACCAGGAGCCTCGGCCGACAAAGTTCAAAGCAAGGAGTCTTGTTGCTGGTTTTGGGATTGTTTTTATCGTGCTGGGGGTGAAGAGGCAAGAGCTTTATCTCGGAATGACATCCCCATTCCTAATTCTTAGTCTGATTTGGAGGAACCTATATTAATAAACCTCTCACCAGAGAATATAGGACAACAGCAAGAAAAAACAACAGGAGAAAGGCCACACTGCAGAGATGGGCCAATGCTCCTAAGGTCCTGCTGTATCAGAGGAGGCTATAAAAGCACTTTACCAAGGAATGAAGAATGAGAGAAAGAAAGTTCTGGCTCCAAAACCACCTCCCTCCCATCAAATACCCCATCTCACACAGCACCAAGAACTCACTAACTTGTCTGAACGCTTCTTAAATGCAAACCATATGAGAATACAAAAGGGTTAAGAAAAAGGTTGTGACCATTGCTGAGTGCCTGGCAACTGGCAGCCATCCATGTCAGGGCACATGAAGAACATTTCTTAGTCACCTGTACAAAACTGTTTGCAAGTCACTGGCAATATCTACTTAATATCTACTGAAGGTGTAAGTTAAAGTTACATCTACATGATAAGGGAAACCCCTGGGATAAAGAGACCCAGAGGCAGGCACTGAGTGATGCCCGAGACACCGCAAAGAGACAAAAGGATGAAGTCACCTAAGAGTCCCAACACCTAAAATCAAGAGCAGAAGAAATGTTCTGTGAAGGCGCTCCTCCTCACAGACATCCCCAGGGTTCCCGGGTCGGGCTGATGACAGATGATCAGTTATTAGAAATGCCTCTATGAATCTGAGTGTCTTTCCTGATCCCTGCTCCATCCTCAGCACCCAAAAGTCCGCTGCAGAGAAAAAGCTCTGTAGCCGTAGCCTGATTGCACACCTCTTTAGTAAAGTCTTCCACACAACAAGGGGATAGACCATTGTCTACCCAAATATTTATCCATTATTGGGCACTTAGATTTCTTTGCTAACAACTGTCGGCCCTAAAAATTAAGGACTCTAGACTGGGAAGCTGGAAGGACAGTGCTAGCTTAGCCTGCCAGAGAAGTGCAAGGCCTAAGTTTGATCCCCAGCACACACACACACACACACACACACACACACACACACACAAAATCCAAACATGTCCATCACACTGGTAAATTGTGTGTTGTTTGAGCTCACTGAGAAGCTGGTTTTGGAGGCAGGGTTGATAACCCCCATTTCAGACCCATGTTTGTCTCAAAGTCCAAGGTCTGAATGGGGCTGGCTCCCCTAACTGTGTGATGGGAAGGAAAGCAAAGAGCAAAACAAGCCAGGAGTGAAAGCACTGTGCCTCAGAGATCACCTGGCAGGTGACCATTTTCAACAAAAGTTCCTGCTATTTACTCCAGCAAGTAAAAGCGCCTGAACTCCAGATGCCTACCACAACTTCCTTTGTCGTTTTTGTTGGATATAGCAAGTATCCCAATTTGATATTATCTCTCTGTGCTGCTATTTGTTCCTTTACTGAAAAACCTCACCAAAGGGGTCACTCTGTTCGGCCCGCGACTCTCTTGGCTGGGAGCTCCACCGGGCTACCTTAAAGGAGCTTCCTCGGTAGATTTCTGTTGGATATTTTTGAATATCCATGTGATGATTTCTTTCTCTAAATAAATTCACCCGTTCGAAACTGAAAATATGCCCGTCATAGATCATTTCCAGAACTTTACAAAACATGTTACTATTTTGCAGACAGTATGACTGTTAGTGAAATTTTAACCTCACAACCTTTATGGGGGTCAATTAAAACATAAACAACAACTGGATGTGGCGGCATGTGACTGTAATCTCAGCAGTTGGAGGTGGAAAGTGGAGGCTGGGGAGTTCAAGGTCATCGTCCTTCACACAGCCAGCTGGAAGTCAGTACGAACTAGGAAACCCAGTCTCCAAACAACACAAACCATTGAACTTTACACAAGGCAGTCTATTGGGAATCCATCCTCAAAACGGGGTGCAAACAAGGTTATTCAACACAACTTATTTGTAATAATTCGAGCTTAGAAACTATTTCGATAAGGAAACAGTGACATGAAGTATGAGACACCCATACAATGAACTTCCACAAAACAATTCAAAGACCGTGCTGTAATGGAAATAGCTGCATAAAAAAAAATCTTTAAAGAGATGAGTGACAGGTGAGGCCGATCAGTCGAGCCTTGTGGAAGAGCGCACCTGCCAGGTTCTCATGACCGTAATAGCTTTCAGCTGCTCGCCCCTAAAACACCTCCGACTGCCTATCTGCGGGACCCGGTGGCTTCTCTGCCGTCGCTCACCTCCGGGGCCCCACAGTCTGAGCGCGGCCAAAGCCAGTCGACCGCTCAGCGCCATGATGCTCAGCAGGGAGACGGCTCCTAGAGGGTCAAGTGTCTTCCGAATCCCCGCCCCCGTGCGCTAAGCCCCGCTCGACACCCTTATCCCCGCCCCCTCGCGCCCAGTCCCGCCCCCAGCACCAGCACTCCGCCTCTCCCGCACACTGGGCCCAGCCCAGCTCGACGCATCGTAACCCGGTCCCGTGCGGGCAGCTTCCCGCGCTATGGGACTCTGGCTTATTGGTTGGGAAGCCAAACTCGGAGGCTTCCTCGGTTTACCCTGCGCTTGACCCTCTTGACCGGGAGGGTGGTAACTTGTGCTCTCTGAGCGCTGACCGCGGTCAGGAATTTCATCACACCTAGTCCTAGCCAGACTCCATCCCTGTTTGAGAGGACCCACGTCTGAAGGCTTGAGGCCACGTGACCACTCGGTGACCAGCTGTCCCCAGGCAGCTCTACTCTTTAACACCTCAAGGGCAGGGCCTAATACGTGGGAGAAATTTGGCCGAAGCCGAGAACGCGGTTACCTTGACGACCGCTACCAGCCGGGCTACTGGGACGCTCCCGGCATGCCCCGCGCGGCGCGGTGCCGGAAGTGAGCGAGCACTTCCGTCCGCCATCCCCGCCGGTTCAGACTATTTGGTGTTTTCTGTTCCCAGTTCTCTGCAATCATGAAGGATGTTCCGGCCTTCTTACAACAGAGCCAGAGCTCCGGGCCGGGCCAGGCCGCCATTTGGCACCGTTTGGAGGAGCTGTACACGAAGAAGTGAGCTCTGAGGGTGGACGGGAGGGAGAGGGCGCTAGGAGCGCCTGAAAGGGGCGACAGCCAAAGGAACATCTGTTGCCAGGGTTCTGAATCTAGACTCCCTGCTTTCCATAAACTTACTGGCTGTGACAGGTTTTGTCTTCTGTATGGTCTTAACTAAAGGGGCTCGAGCTGGCCTGTGAATGCTAGCTTTTAATTCAGGCAAGCAAATAGTTTTGAGGCTAAGATGCCACCCCATTTGAGACACGGGCCCTGGTAATTTGTACTAAACCACGGTGTGATTGTCTACCGCCTGTAATTTCTTCTTGATTCTAGAATCGTTGATTCATCCACCACTGCCTCTGTTTTCTGTTATATTTCCCATTGACCTTTTTGCCAGTGGAGAGATCTTAGTGTTTGCGTTTGATTAGAAACAGGATGAACTTCAGAACAGTTACAAATTGCTGACATTGATCTAGAGCGTTTCATGAAGAAACACCTTTCCTGGAGATCCATTCTACACAAACACTCATGTGTTTTGACGGTGTTCAGCAGTTTTCTACTATTAGTGTTTTCACGAGAAATTTTTCAGTGTTTGGTGGGTAGCATTTTGTATGTTTCAAAGCACTTTATCTACACTATTAAATATTAGCCTTTAGTCATTGTGTGAAATGTGCTATGTCGGTGTCCTAAAGATGTATCTATTGACATACTTTATTGGCTTATTTCATCCTTCATCTCATCCTCAGATGAGGAGACCGAAGATCAGTTTTCTATTCCTTCATGAGATATTCAGCTAATAAGTAAGGGAGCACAGAGTTCAAAATATAGCTGTAGCATTGCAAAATTCTCCCAGTTGACACTCAAAATGAGTGCTGAGGCAGTCTCAAAAGATGTTCTCCATTGTTACCTAAGAAACCGAGTCTTAGGATAAGTGACCAAGGGTAACAGAGTTAAGAAATGTACTTGAATTAATTGGCACATGCTTTAATTACTGTACTGTGAAGTGGGTCCTCAATAATACTTGATGGGGACCATCAAAGCTGATGGTATCGGTTACTTCCTAGTAGTTTATGTGTCTGAAGCACTTTTTATTTTTTTAGGTTGTGGCATCAGCTCACACTTCAGGTGCTTGATTTTGTACAGGACCCGTGCTTTGCCCAAGGAGATGGTCTCATTAAGGTAATGACTTGCCATACTAGGTCAGATTATGTTGAGCATACTCAAAGACTTTTTTTTTTTAACTTTAGTGTGTGTCGGAGGGGGAGAGAAAGAGAGAGCGCAATATGTGTGTAGATGCCCGAGGAGGCCAGAAGGGATCTCATGGGTCTGGAGTTGCAGGCAGTGTGAGCCAACTGGTATAGGTGCTAAGAACCTGATTTGAGGCCTCAAAATGCTCTTAACTATCTCTGGGCCATCTCTCCGCGCCTGCTTATTATTTTCTGTTTGTTTGTTTGTTTGAGATAGGCTCTGACCCACCAGGAACTTGCTGTGTAGACCAGACTGGAATCAAATTCACAGTCAACCTCCTTGGCCTTCCAAGTGCTGGCATTAAAAAGCATGTGCTACCGTGCCTGGCTCTACTCCTGAACTTTTAAAGAAAAAGGATGGCCTTTGTAATGGTCACAGTAGGCTGCATCTTTTCAGCAATCACTTTGTGCCACGGACGCTTGTAAGCACTATGCCCTCTATGACAGCACTGAGACAGTGTTGTTATCACTGTCTCTTTTTAATGCAATAGCAGACATAGATGAATCACCAGAGGTCATGGCTAATAAATCACCACATTGAAAACAGACTTTCTGGTTTCTAAAGATGTAGACTAGAGCTGGGAACATGGCTCAATGGGAGTATGTGTTTAGTATGTGAACCTTACATAATAACACTGCCAACAAACAAACAAACAAAGGCCCTCTGAGCCTCACATAACACCACCAACAAACAAACAAACAAGCAAAATCGAACCTGGATGGTGGCATACCTGTAATCCCAGCACTTCGAAACTTGAAGCTGGAAGATCAGTTGTTCAAGACTAGCCTGGCTTACACAGCAAGATTAGTAAGGAAAGGTACCATTTAAACAGCTCCCCTCACTTCCCAGTTCTCCCAGCCTGTCCATGCACACTGGTTCCACTTGCTCAGAGATTTCTGTCCCGGGTAGTATAGAAAAGAGAATGTCCTCAGTTGAAGGTGAGGGAGTTGGAGGGAGCCTGCATGATATGCTGTCTCTGTAATAGCGCACTTTTCTAATTTTATCCTCAGAAAGATATAGAAATGCACACTCTTTCCCATGCCACATTAGATGCATTGTTAGAATACCCCTGAATTTTCTCTCCAGAAGCCTCTTTTCTGAACTCTGTCCTGCCGTCATCTGATTTTGAAAGGGGTAGTTAGCTGACTCGTAGCTTGAGTTCTTACTCCTGGATACATTATATTATTTATAATGAAGCTTACCACTCGCTACCTCATCTCCTGGGGCTTAAGATGTTCTTAGGATTTTTATTTATCAGTTTGACATTTTATCACCCTTAAGAATTTGCAGTCGCTTGTAATCCTAAAGATTTTGCTGGGTGTTCTGTCTCTCAGATCATGTGGGGAAATGATAAATCAGATACATTGCATATTCTATATCATAGTGGTGCATATTTATCCTTTTCTAGTCTAGTGTTACATATGGTTATGAACCATCATGTGGGTAGTGAGACCTGAACCCAGGCTCTCTGCAACAGCAACAAGGGCTCTTAACCACTGAGCCACTTCTCCAGTCCTTTTCTGTGTTTCTTAAACTAAGAATGTTATCGTTCGTTTGTTTTGTCTTCTCCAGTAGTCCAGGAGCATCCTGAACCTTGGCATTTGCCTTACATGGTGTGTCTGTAGTACTGGCCTAGTGTCTGAGGGGTCACGTGTGGCTGAGTGGCTAGGAAATGGTAGCGCAGGCCTATTGAAGGCCTAGAACCTTCTGAAATCTGAAGGAACTCTAATCTGTTTGATTAGGAACATTCACCCTGGTGCAGCTTCTGTACTGGAGCACCTTGGAGGAACAATCTAGGAATTGATATTTAGGAGATCGTTTTAAAGATTTGTTTATGTAAATGAGTGCTTTATCTACGTATATGACTTTATGCCAGAGAAAGGCATCAGATCCCACTATAGGTGGTTATGAGCCACCATGTGGTTGTTGGGAATTGAACTTAGGACCTTTGGATGAGCCCCAGTGTTCTTAACTGCTAAACTATCTCTCCAACCCCTGATTTATTTTATTTTATTTTTATTGTTTCATTTTTTTAAAACAGAGTCTCTCTTTGTAGCTCTGGGTGACCTGGAACTAGCTCTGTAGACCAGGCTGGCTTCAAACTCACAAAGATCTGACTGCCTCTGCCTCCCGAGTACTAGCATTAAAGTCATGCGCCACCACCACCCACCTGGCTGTTTAGGAGACTCTTATAGACCAGTGTTATGAGTCTCAAAGCTAGGAGCTCTGGTTTTCTTCAATAATTCATTGGTGATCATTTATGTGGACTCAAATAAGCCCTGAGATGGTTCATTCTTCCATCATTCAGCAGAGGTTTGGGCGGTGTGTTCTCTGTGACGGGCATTGTGGTTTGCACACTTGCACCTGACAGTCTCAGTGCTGCAGCTCTAACCAGAAGTAGTTTTCAGAGTCTGTTTCGCAGAGTGAAGCTCTCTCTGTACTAATTCTCCGTCTTTGGTTCGCAGCTTTATGAAAACTTCATCAGTGAATTTGAACACAGGTAATCCCCTTTTGTCAGTTTTTTACTTTGAAAATGAATACATTAGTGGTTTTAACACTCAAAAACTGGTGATTTTTATTTCAGGGTAAACCCTTTGTCCCTGGTAGAAATAATTCTTCATGTGGTTAGACAGATGACCGGTAAGCCTCTATTTGTTTCATAATAGAGAATACCAAATTGGCCAGGGTTAGTGATGCCCACTGAGTTGCCAGTACTGACTGAGCAGTGATGACATCCTGAGTCACATAGTCCCAGGCCAGCATCGGTGCACTTGAGAAAGAAATGTCACTGTTTTCTTGCCTAAAGATGTCTTAACTGGTAAAAATCTGCTGTTGGTAGGTCTGACTTTGTTCGTGTTTCTATTCTAGATCCTAATGTGGCTCTTACTTTCCTGGAAAAGACTCGTGAGAAGGTGAATATGAAGTTTGAAAGGCATTTTCTGATATATATGTGATTTGTAATGTATGTCTACTTCTGTAGAAGTCACATTCCTGGTCTCAAGTCAGTGCCAAGGAGCAACTCGCTTTACAATTTCTGGGGTTCCCTTTTCCTTTACTTTCTTTTTTTTTTTTTTTTTTTAATCTCTTCAGGTTAAAAGTAGTGATGAAGCAGTGATCCTGTGTAAAACGGCTATCGGAGCTCTGAAACTAAACATCGGGGATCTACAGGCTACAAAGGTGAGAACACAGTAATATGTATCTTCTTCCTCTTTGACCGTTACAGGGGGAAAAGAACTCTCATATTCTGACCTACATTTCCCACTGTTTACTCGTTGCCCCCTTTTATATGCTCTACCCGTTTCGTTGATTGTTTTGTTTTGCTTTTGTTTTGTTCTGTTTTGTTTTCCGACTTAAGGTTAAGTTGCTGAGAGGACTTTTACTCCCTGTGGCTGTCCATCTAGTCAGGACTCCTCGTGGTCTCAGTTGTGTAAAGCCTGTGGACTTTCGTCATGGCAGGCGATATGTTTCCCTGTTCTCTTTCTTCCTCTTGTGTTGTTGAAGTTTCCTGTCTATATTTATGCCTTTAAAAGAAAGAGATTTAGCCAGACAGTGGTAGCACACACCTTTAATCCCAGCATTCAGGAGGCAAAGGCAGATGGATCTCTGTGAGTTTGAGGCCAGCCTGGTCTACAAAAGCTAGTTCCAGGACAGGCTCCAAAGCTACAGAAAAACCCTGTCTCAAAAAAGCCGGGGGAAAAAAGAGAGAAAGAGAGATCTCTGTGTGTGTGTGTGTGTGTGTGTGTGTGTGTGTCTGTGTCTGCATGTATGTCTGTACATCACGTGCATGCCGTGCCAATGGAGTGTGTGTGTGTGTGTGTCTGTGTGTCTGTGTGTGTCTGTGTCTGTGTCTGTGTCTGCATGTATGTCTGTACATCACGTGCATGCCGTGCCAATGGAGGCCTGAAGGAGAACATTGCGTCCTCTAGAACTGGAATGATAGCTGCCATGTGGGTGCCAGGAACTGCAGCTGGGTCCTCTGCAAGAGCAGCAAGTGCTCTCAATGGCTGTGCCATCTCTTTGATTCCATTTGTGCTGTTTTTAGTTTTGTCCAGTTTGTGAGACAGGCATGATAGAGGTGGCAGTGAGACTAATGTAACGGACATGTGGTAGTCACGTGTGTATCTCCAGACTGCGAGTGCAAAACCAAGTTTGTTTTCATTTTGGTAACCATGTTAGCAAAAGTAGTGGAAGTGGTGGTTGAACGTGTTTATGTTTTCATTGGCCTAAAAAGTACTCACTTGTTGCTTCCTCGTCCCAGATCACAGGCATCGTACTACATTTGCTTGAGGTATTTAAGGCACATCGAAAGCTGTGACACAGTGAGGGGTGCTGGATGGCATTCTTGGACTTCAGCCAGTCCCGGAGACCAGCACACAGACAGACCACATGTCCTGTGTCTGTGCTAGTCCCCCAGCAGGCCCATCTCACCCGTGTGCACCAGTTACTGTTCTTGTTGCTATGACGACATAACTAACAAGAAGGAACTTAAGGAATGGAAGTTCATTTTGTCTTACAATTTGTAGCAGGGAAAACTTGGCTGCAGGACCAAGAAGTGATTGGTTACATTGATCTGCAGTCGGGAAACAGAGAAAAGCTGATGCTCAGCAATTCCTTCATTGTTTTCAGTCCAAGACCGCTGCTCTTGGAATGGTGCCAACATTTAGGGTGGGTCTTCCTGCCTCAGTTGCCCTAATCTAGAAAGTTCCTCACAGACATGCTTAGAGGTTGTCTTCTGGGTGATTCTAGATTTTCTCAAGTGGATAAATTAATTGGAGATACATATAAATATCTTGGTCTTCCATAGCCAGGTTCGTGAGTTGGTATGTGTAGGCCGTTCATTTTTACCTCTGTGTGCCATCCCATTGTATACGTGTTTTATAGCGTATGTATCTATTCTCCTGTAAAGGAACTTGAGCCATTTATTTCATTACAAGTGCTGTTCATGTTAGCATTTCTTACTTGGTCTCTCTGTGATTGGCCAGTCCCCTGGGTGTGTGTCTGAAGATGGTAGTGTGAGGTGTTCTACTAAACCTTACAGGCCCCTCTGAAACTCCCTCTTTGCAGCTTTTGATATTTTCACGCTATTTAATTCTTCATAACCCAGTGGAGGTCAGGTGGTTTAATTTTGCATTTCTCAGTTGCTGGTGGTTTACACCACCCCACTCCCATCTCTGCTTCCCTTAATTGCCTGTTGCTGTCTTGCTGTGTGTCTACTGTGTCCTTCACATCTTCTTGCTAGTTATCCCTATAGGGTATGGAGTTACATAGCCTGTGAATATCTTTACCAGTCTACAGCTTGCCTTCGTATTTTCTTCTGTGTTTTGGATGAACCAAAGTTTTCATTTTTGTAGTCAGTCTTACTGATGTTACCAGTCTTTGCCCTGGCAGCTTAGACTTTATTTTTGTGTCACTTTAAAGATCTTTTAAGCTGAAAGGCGATTTTCCTTCTTGTGTGTAGGAAACCATTGAAGATGTTGAAGAGATGCTCAACAATCTCCCTGGGGTGACATCAGTTCACAGTCGTTTCTATGACCTCTCCAGTAAATACTATCAAACAATCGGAAACCATGCGTCCTACTATAAAGATGCTCTACGGTTTCTGGGCTGTGTCGACATCAAGGATCTGCCAGGTACACAGGACCCTCACACTTCTCAGCACTCAGGGGTCCATGACTGAGCATCGCAGCTGTGAGGTACTAAAGAGGGCTCAGCTCTCTCAGGTGTACAATCACTTTTAAAGCGGAAAGCTTTGTGTAATTCTCGATTTTACATCATATGTTCTCTGGTGTTGATTTAAATCCCATCCAAGCCCATCTTTCCCAGTCCCTTCACTCTTCTGTAGGTCCATCTTAGAAGCTAAGTCAGATCCTATAGGAATTGTAGTGGTGTGCCTCTCCAACCCTCTACAGGGTGGAGGGTATACGGAATCCCTACAGCTGAGACCTTTGCACTAAAAGGAGTACTTCACACTGTGGGAATAAATTACAGAGTCTTTTGGAAATCTGAGAATGGAAGGAAAAGTAGTCAGAGAATTTTGGTGAAAATAAAAGGAGAGTGTGTTTGGAAGAAATTTTCAACATTTTCTTGAATTTGATGTTGGTGGTAAGGAGACTGGCAACTCCTGAAAATGCTGATAAAACTTTGATTGCTATCTCTAAGCAGAAATATATTAGAAAAACAACTACTTTAGCCAAGAAACGAGAAAGCAGTCTCATTCCATCTAAAGAACTGCAGAGTGTTATGAGACAGCTGTGAGGGTAAAGACTCTTACTACCCCAGTAAGTACTACAAACTGAACGGTAGATAGATCGCATATCGCAATTTTAAATGAGTGGTATTTCCACAAAATTACAAATACGTAGTTCCTAGTATAACCTGTATTCTAGCACTTTTGAAGAGGTAGCTTATACTGCGGTTTGGTGTTAGACCCATTCTGATAATGCTTTCTATTCTTTGTTATGTGAGTTTTATAAGGCCAGACAGGACTGGGATGTGACTGACGTGTCATTTTGTAGTGTCAGAGCAGCAGGAAAGAGCCTTCACGTTGGGGCTTGCTGGACTTCTTGGAGAGGGAGTTTTTAACTTCGGAGAGCTTGTAAGTTGGCCTGGCACAGATTCCTTAGCGGTGTGGGGAAAAGAAAGTCTGACTTTGTGTCAGCTTACTGTCTCTGTCCCCACAGCTCATGCACCCTGTGCTGGAGTCACTGAGGAGCACTGACCGGCAGTGGCTAATTGACACTCTGTATGCTTTCAATAGTGGTGATGTAGATAGGTTCCAGACCCTGAAGTCTGCCTGGGGCCAGCAGGTAGGTTTCATGTACCCCTGTGTTTTTCTTTCAAAAAGGATTCCGTAAGCCTCTTCTCTACACACACCAGATACCCAGGAGGATCTAGGCATAGACAGGACATGAGCAGGCCAGGCTTAATCTTCCAGAAACAGGGCATTAGAGGTCAGGGTCACTCATGAGAGGCACAATGTGTGTGCTGGGTAAGCTGCATTATGGGCCTCCCAAGGGACGTGGTGTCTGTGTGATTTTGAATGAGTAAAGAGATGCAGGGGGAACAGAGGGAAAGAAAACTCAGCACAGTTGTTGAAGTGAAAAGTGTGTGTGGCCAGCATGAGCAGCTGTCTCCAGGGACACAAGAACAGAGCAGAGACAGACACTGAATAAAGCCAAGATAAGTAGTAGTAATTAGCCAAAGGTGCTTAACAGTAAGTCAAACCTGTTTTATTTTGTTTCATTATTTTGCATTTTTCTTAATCATATATGTGTGTGTAGTGTGCATTCATATGTGTTCGTATATGTTCACATATTTGTGTAAATGCATGTGGAACACAAAGTTGAAAGAAAGGAGTCTTTCTCAGCCACATTCCACCTTATTCACTTAGATGAGGTGTGGCTAGAATTTTCTTTGGGCTGTCAACCAGCTCCCAAATAAAGACATGGAGACATATTATTAATTATGAATGCTCTACCTTAGCTTAAGCTTGTCCCGCTATCTCTTTTACAATAATTAACCTGTTCCTATTCATCTACACTTTGCCTCGAGACTTTTACCTTCCTTTTGTTCCATGTGTCCTACTTTTCCTGCTTCTTCTTTGTCTGGCTAGCTGGTCCCTGGTGTTTCTTTTGTTTTTTCTTCTTCTGAGCCTAAATTCCTCTTCCTATTGACTCTCCCTGCCCGGAAGTCCCACCTATATCTCCTCCCTCACTATTGACCATTCAGCTTTTTATTAAACCAATTAGGCAGGCAAGGTAAAATAGCAACACATCTTTACATAGATAAACCAATATTCTACAGTTGAGTCTATTAGTTGAGCCAGAACTTGCCTATATGGCTAGTCTTGCTAACCAGTTTGTTCTGAAGATCTCCTGTCTCTGCTTATGCAGGCTGGAGTTCCAGGTGAGCAGCCATGCCACCTGGTAGCCCACCTGGATTTACTTGGGTTCTGAATATCTGAAGTCCAATCCTCTTGTTCACATGACAGACACTCTACTCTCTGAGCCTTCTCTCAGCCTGGTCACATCTCTTTTAAAATGAAATTACTAAAAGTAAATATTTCTAAAATATCAAGTATGGTAGGAGCCACAGTTATGTTCTTCTTGTACTTCCCTGAAACTTTGGGCTTTCCTAATATTCAATTAAAAAAAAACTTGTAAAATGTATGTGTAATAGAGTAGGGTGCGTAGGAGTGAAGGGACTGAGAAGACAGAAAGTACTGGGTCCAGTGAGACTTCGCTGCAGTGGGCTCACATGTCAGCAAAATGAGCCACCCACAAAGGAAGGTGGAGCCAGGTACTGTGGTTCATGCCTCTAGTCCACTGAGGTCAGAGGGTCACTTGAGACCTTGAGACTAGGAGTCATAGGAGTCAAAGACCAGCCAAGGCAACATAGTGAATGAGTCCCCCATCTCAAAAAAAAAAAAGACAGACAGACTGACTTGCTGTAGCAATGTATAAGAAGAAAAAAGATTCAGGGGAATGTCTACAGAGATGTCCCTACTGGGACTTTCCTTGGCAGAATATGACCTTTTTTTTTTTTTTTTTAGAATTATTTATTAATTATGTATTATTGCATGTGTTCATGCAGGCAAGAAGAGGGCACCAGATCTTATTACAGGTAGTTGTGAGCCACCATGTGGTTGCCGGGAATTGAACTCAGAACCTCTGGAAGAACAGTCAGTGCTCTTAACCTCTGAGCCATCTCTCCAGCCCGTTTTTGTTTTTTATTTCTGAGACATTGTCTCTTCATATTGTTGTGGTTTGTCTTAAACTCCTAGGATCAGGAATCTTCCTGCCTCAGTTCTAAAGTGTTGGAACCATAGGTATAACATCATGCCAGCTGCAGCCTTGGTAAAGAATGTGTTCTAGTTCTCACTGCAGTAAGATTTTCTGTTGTGAATTAACCACTGGCTCTTTTGACTCAGCACAAGCCACTAGTTCGTAGGTACTTTCAGCAGACTGTTTTCGTTGTGCTGACCAACATGCAGTACCACCCAGAACCTCTCAAGACACAAGACTTGTTCTTTGCTGGAGGTGCCTCCACCAAGAGTCTTGAGGTTCCTGCTCATGGTGTTTGCAACATCAATGTAAATCCTGTTTCGTATATTTCTGAGTATATGCCCATGAGTCAGTTTCTTCTTCAAATTCTCTGAGACAGGGATTTAGTATCACTTGGAACAATCAGTGAGCCTCAGCTACCCACAATGTAAAATATTTTCTTTTGTTTGAACCATAGTAGAGTTTCAGAACCCATGTTTCTGTCTTTCTGTACTTCCCAGCCTGACTTAGCAGCCAACGAGGCCCAGCTTCTGAGGAAGATCCAGTTGTTGTGCCTTATGGAGGTAAGAAGCACCCCGGGATCCCTGTCCGGAATACTTGACAGGCCCGTGAGCTCGCTAGGCCTGTGAGCTGCCTGCCTCTCCTAAGTAGTGTTCTCCTCGTGACTCTGCTCCTAACCTGTGTCTTCATTTTTGCCTCTGCTCATCTAAGTTTGAATTTGGATCTTAGGGTTTTTTGTTGCCATTGTTGTTTATTCTCTGTGGGGGAGGGGTCAGAGACCAGCTCACAGCAGTCACTTCTCTCCTGAGTGTCGAATTGTGGGTTGTCAGGCTTGACAGCCAGCGCCTTTACCCACTGGATCATCTCCCTGGCCTGTGAGTTTGTCTCAGACAGGCTCCCTTGACACTTCATAAGTCGTCCCTGCCCATTGACCCTGAAGCCACTGTCTCTTGTGACACGCCCTTTCTGTCCGTGTACTTTTCTGTTTTCTCTGATAGAATGTGAGTATCTGGTAGAATTGCAGTGTGTATTTCCAGTTTCCTGAAGTGGTCCCTGTACAAAGGACCTGGTGGCCTCAACTACCTGGTCAAGGAATGCACATTTGTTCTTGTCAAAGATTCCTTTACAGTTTGCTTTTTCCCTTAACCTCTAAGCATTTACAACTTGTTTGTAGTGGACGTGAGGTTAGGAAAACTTGAGTACTTGAGTATGGGGCTGATAAGATGGTCTATATTTTCGGAGATTTGTTTTTAAAGGGACTTCTGTCTTCCATTACACATGCCTGTGGTGCCTTTTAGCGTAAGATGGTCTATGCTAGCTTCTAGGCTCCTCAGTCCCTACTCACAAGTACCTGTAAAATACACTTCAAAGCCCTCCACCCCAGCTCACAGGTTCCCGTCTTTTTTTTAAAAAAAAATTTATTTATTATATATAGAGTGTTCTGGGCACCAGATCTCATTACAGATGGTTGTGAGCCATCATGTGGTTGCTGGTAATTGAACTTAGGACCTCCGGAATAGCAATCAGTTCTCTTAACCTCTGAGCCATCTCTCCAGCCCCAGAGGTTTTTTTTTGTTTGTTTTTTTTTTAAGTCCAGGTTCTCATTATGTCACCCTGACCCCACCTGGAATTTGCTGTGTAGACCAGACTGATCTCAGCTTACAGAGATCTACATATCTCTGCCTTCTGAGTACTGGGATTAAAGGCATATACAACCATGCCCACAGAACAACTTTCAGCTTTTGACCAAAAAAAAAAAAAAAAAAAAAAAAAAAAAACTTTACAAACAATTCTCTGACCACTTTTGCTTAGAAAAATGGTTTTGTTTTTCAGATGACTTTCACACGACCTGCCAACCACAGACAACTAACTTTTGAAGAAATTGCCAAAAGTGCCAAAATCACTGTGAACAAGGTATAGTTCTTGGACTTGGGGTATCATAGCAGCAGAGCTACCCAAGGCAGAAGTCTGGCCTTGGCGAGGACTCATGTAAGCCCCTTGCTCAGGTGGAGTTGCTGGTGATGAAGGCGCTCTCAGTGGGACTGGTGAGAGGCAGCATAGACGAGGTGGACAAGCGGGTTCATATGACCTGGGTGCAGCCCCGCGTGCTGGATTTGCAGCAGGTAAGGGGACTGAACTCCTGCTCACCTTTGTGGACTTGGGTTATCCAGTGCCGTCTTAGTTTTATGTGAACAGAAGCCATTTAGCCATTTCGGAAGAAGACAGTATTCCACACAAGGTACTGCAGATGGGATTACTGCTGCAGAGACCCAGGTCGTGCACACCCGGGGTCTAAACCCTGCATTTAGAGGCTTACTCTGACAACAGTGCTGACTGTGCCCATGAGGCCTTCTAATCTCAAAATTGGTACTCTGATGAGATGTGTTCCTGGTCTGTGACTTAATCCCTTATCCTTACTCATATTTTCTGGACATTTGATCCTGTGATTTCCTCCATTCCTTTCCTTTCATGTGAGTTTTTAGAATGTTCTTGTGATAAGAATTGGCACGGTGACCTATCACACACCTCCCCCTTCAGCTCTATTGCCCTTAGTGTTACCCCAAAAAGAACTGGGATTTAGCACTACCACACAGGGCCTGTGACTCCCTTCCAGCCTGACACCCATGTGATCTGGTTTGCCTTTAGATCAGGGGGATGAAGGACCGTCTGGAGCTGTGGTGCACTGACGTGAAGAGCATGGAGATGCTGGTGGAACACCAGGCTCAGGACATCCTCACCTAGTGACCCAGTGTCCGCAGACCCTGCCTCACCTTGCAAGGCTTTTCTGTGGCCCCTGAAACCATCAGCAGAGATCTGTATTGAATTGGCATGGAGTTTGGGATCCTGCTAGGAGTCGGAACTGTTTTTGCTATTAAAACTGAGATCTTTCATTGAGGGGTCTTTGTTTACTTGGAGAAGGCTCCTGTGTAGGGTGTTTTGTAACCTGCAAGGGGTGGGAGGGGGACCCAGGCCTAGATGATGAGGAAGGGCAGGAATGGGAATGGAGACAGAGTAGTCTCCACCCAAATCCACTTGAATGGACCTTTTCCAGCGTCGTCTGAGAATGCTCCTATAATAAATGCCTTTGCTTTGTTCTGCTGATTCTTCTGTTTTGGGACTTAGCTTCTTGGGCAATTCTGTGCCTGAAGAAGCCAGTGGGTTGATAAGGATTAACCTCACTCCTGCCCTACAGTGCACAAGGTTGTCACCAAGGAAGTGTGTGTTTATTGTCAGACAGGGAGGCATTCGATCCGTTTCGCAGCCCGGGCTTTCTCACACACATGCTTCACACTTGCCACCTGGCGTCATGGGGCACTGGACGGTCTAAGGAGCAAGCACAATCAACACAAGCAGTAGGTAGATGGAAGAGTTTAATCTTTCAGGGCTCTGCCACTTTATGCTGTGGAGCTTTTCTTATAGCTTTCCAAGTGAGATAAGACCCATCCTGCAGGAACCAAGAGGCCGACGAATATGACCACGATCCCCATAGCCTGCTCCTGTGGAAAGACAAACATGATTCCACTGACCATTAGAAGGCCTGGGCCTGGCCATTGGGCAGGGAAACTTCCCTGTCCTTGGAGCCCTGCAGTGTGGGCCTTCTGCCTCAGCTAGAAGCGTCCCCATTGCTAGAGATCACTGGCCTTTTCCTCTCTCTTGGTTAGCCAGCCATAGTCCCCATTTGCCTTCTGTGTCGCTCGGCAGTCCTGTGAGTGAGCAGGCTCTGCTGCGTCAGTGAGCTTGGCAGCCTCTAGTCCTTGCTGGGGAGAATGACCTCAGACACCGGGAGAAACAGCCTTGGGCCCAAGAGCCCAAGATCCTGCACAGCTACAGCAGCTGCCAGCAAGGCAAAGGTTCACTCGGCCCCCTGATCACAGCCCTATGTTCCAGGGTGCTGTGCAGAATAGTAGAACAATAAAGGTTCCCGTTGTTATAAACAAGCACAGGGCTTTTCTGTGAACGCAGTCCCATTCAGAAGGCAAACTGGGTGAGGTCAGACACTTGCCCCACATGGGTGTCCAATGTGTGCAGTGGTGACCCCATTAGGGAGCCCTGTGTTCTCAGTAGCTTTACTTAGCAAAACAGATTCTGCGGCATCAATGGCATGGCACTGAGTTTCCCTACGAAACAAGGCCGGCGCCCTGAATTTAAGCAAATCTGGCATAGAATAGCAATCTTAGTTTGGACCGTGTCATAGCTGTATGCCTGTGATCAAATGGCCTGGTTCTTAGATTAATTCATACCTCAGACCGACACACTTCATATGTGGGACTCTGTTGGGTATGCTGCCATCTAGTTTCACCCTCAGAGCACCCCACCTTTTCCTGTAACAGTGGAGTACACACCCCGATCCAAGCCCTGCACCCACTTCAATTCTGTGCCCCGTAGGTCTGTCACTGTTGACCTTGGCCAAAGGTATGTGAGGCCTGAGGAAAGTACCCACCCTGCCATTTGTAGCCCTTTGAGAGCCTGGCCACAAGCAGTGGTGCCAGGCCCCCTCTTGGCATTCAGACCCTGATACCTAGCACCACAGCCACCCCTTCATTATCACCTCAATCTTCCCTGTCACCCCGAAACCCAGGAAATGCTACCTTAGAAGTTACTCACCGTAGCGGAAGTGGGGGCTTTGGCTATTTTGGCAGAGATATGGGCTTTGGGAACCACTGTAGACTTCACAGAAGCTTGGAGTAGCTTCAGAACAGGGGGGAGCCTTGGCATGATTCTCAGGCTGCGCTCCTTCCTTGGCCCCAAAGAGGTACCCTGGGTGTCCGCTGCACGTCCTCTGCTCACTTAGGCAGTTGGGGCTTTTTATAGCTGGGCTGGGCAACTGCAGCTGTCTCCTGTCACAAGACTTGGCAGAAAGGATGCCTGTCAGTAGCTGGGCGAGAACCATCCTGCTCTGCGATCATGCTGTGAGCCCCTCAAAATGTAGGGATATGGCATGGGCCCTTGTGAACAAGATTAGCTTCTTTGCAGAAGAAGATCTTAATGGGATAGGCCCAGGAATTAACATGCAAGAAATGTAGCATACTTTAAAATAAACCTTATATCTTGGGGTATCAGCCAGGCATGGTAGTGCACGCCTTTAATCCCAGCACTTGGGAGGCAGAGGCAGGTGGATCTCCGAGTTCGAGGTCAGCCTGATCTACAGAGCAGGACACCCAGTGCTACACAGAGAAATCCTGTCTCAAAACAAGGCAGCAACAAAAGATCTTGGGGTATCAGCCGAACAGTAACACACAGACCCTGTGTTGAAGTTCTGTGACATGTTCCTGGGTGAGCCACTGGGCTTGCTATCCTCATGGTACACTGAACCAGCAGCCCTACTGTCCTGAGTCTGTTCACTGGAGGTTGAGGCACTGCCGGGGAGTTCCTACAGGGAGCTTGGTAAATGGCCTCACAGTCGTGCTGCAAAGGAGCAGAAGTAGAACAAAGAGCAGGCACCTGCTGAGTGCCAACTGTGGGCAGGAGCCATGTCTGTCCCCAGGCGGAGGAGGGGCAAGTCCCTCCTCTTATCCTACCTGACGCCTGCCAAATGCAAAGGGCCGGTTTCCAGCACCACCCCAGCCTTGCTGTGCTTGGTTGCTGGTTTTCCTCCCATCTCATTTAGTCTCTTCCTGACCTCTGGCTAACCCCAAGCTCTTCAGTCTCCGTCTGATCTGTTCAGACACCCTGGACCAATCTGCTGTAGCACTGCCAGCTTCTCAGTCGTCATCCGGGTTGGCTCTCCCTGCCTCAGGGCCAAGTTCTGTGGCCCTCAAATGTTCTTCCCCAACAGCAGCCCCTTCTGTCTGGAGTTCACACTCGCTTCCAGCCCCCTTGTAGCACCACATCCCCAGGAGATCGGCTCCCCATCTTCCCATCTCTACTTTGACCTCTGTACATTATCTCAGACAATTCTTGTAAAGCAGCTGTCATTACTGCCTGTGCTCTACATTCTGCTCCGGGCTCAATGCACTCCCTCCTCCACAGCCCCCCAGGCCCGAGTGATGTACACAACACTGCCAACACACACCAGTGCCTTTCACGGGACCCTCTTTTCCTATTCTCACATATCTGCTCAGGTAACGAGGTTTCGTGCACATGGCACCTGAAGTGTATCTTGCTCCACTGTGTGTTCCTCTGACTGAAGCAGAAGTGTCCTGAGGGTAAGGACTCGGTGTTCTCTACGGACTTGAGAGCCTAGAGCAGTTTTCAGCTTGGCAGATTTGTTCGGCCAGTGTTAGGCAATGGGGATGGATGGGTAAGTGATGGGTAGTCCGCTGGGCAAGGAGATGTAAGGATGGATGATGTGTCCGTGACGTGCCAGGCACTGAGCTAGATTGGGGATACAAAGCTGGGTCATCTTCAGGGGAAATGCCCCATTATCAGAAGGTCCAGGATATTGTCACAGCTGATCAAGGCCACAGCTCAGTGTTTGATCCTTGGTTGCTTTCAGACACTATTGGTGTGAGCCCAAGCCCAAGATGGGACCCATGGTCACTGAGCATTCAGTGACTCTGCTGCACCAGGAACTTAACTTGTTATTCTTTTCCTGGAAACCACATTTGCTGTGTACTTGGGACACTTCTGTAACCGCCACCTGTAGGCCCAGTTCAGTCTTCAGCAAGGAGCCAAGTCCCAGGAGGTCAGAGGGAGGGCTTAGGTGGGGAGGTGTCCTGAATATTACTCCCTCCCACCAGCACTGGGCTCCAGATTCCAGCCTCAGGCTGGGGGTAGGGGGTTCCTCCCCTAGTCTGGAGTAATCCCTTCCGCCTAAACCTTTAATTATAGCCTTGGGGTCCAGTCTTGGATAAGGTAGTGAACCTGAGCAGTTTGTTCCGAGACTCACCCTCTCACTGGTATTTCTTCTTCTTTTACAAATAAGACCTGTCCCTAACCTGTCATGGACCAGCTTCTGGCAGAGGTCCCCCATCTCTGCTACTGGGGCCTGGGCCATTTTCTGGCTGGCCATTGGCAGGACTGTCCTCAGCTCTCAAGACTGCCCTAGACCTGCCTCATACCACCCTTCTCAGAGTTACAATCAAGAGAGTCCCCCCCGCCCCCTAGAGCCCAGGGGCCACACCAGCTATAGCCCTCCACTCCCTTCCCACACTTCCCTAGACTTTGTGACCTTCCAGAACTTTCCAAGCACAATCCAACCCTCGTTATTCCTCCACTGACGTAGGCTCTATCCTGCTACTCCAGTAGGGAAGCAGTTACCCCTCCTTCCTGGTCCCCCTTTTACTTAAAGAAAACAGTGTTACCAGGAGCAGGGGAAGACAGCCGAGTGCAGTATAGGATAGAGATGAAGGCTGGGTAGAACTGCCAAGAAAACAGGCGTTGAGAAGTCTCATTACAGGCCAGCCTACCCTGGCTTGGCCTGAACATGAGTGTCTCTCCGGGTGTCTGGCGGACAAATTACCCTTCTGCTCAAGTCTTTAGGCGGTGTTCAAACACACAACCTATGCATGTGACACTGCCCTGGTCCTGTCCGTGAGTTCAGAAGTGTGAGAAGACCTACAGCCTGAACTCGCAGTGAAACTGAAGGTCACCTCTGCCTGCAGGACCACAGATCTGAGTGGATAAGGGTGGACACAGGGCGCCACCCTGTGTCAAGACTTAGAAGTGCAGGAACTGCTGGGGAACTTAATGAACAGAGAGTGAGCAAGTGTTCCCTGAGCTGTCAGAGATGCTTTATCGACCAGGTGCCCAGAGGTCACTGATAGGACCCTTCTCTTGCGCTTTACATTGGGCTTCTATTTATAGCTCATTAAACATGTTCCCAGGGTGTGGTTTCTGAGCCAGCAGTACCTGGAAACCAGCTCGAGGGGATTCTCGTACTCTGGGACAGACCAGCTTTTGACATAGCAGGCTGGAGGCATTTAGAGCAGATAGATTTATTATAGGCCTGGAGGTTTGTTGCACATTTCACATCACCATTTTCATGTCACAGAAAAAAATGGGATGATTTGGGCTGGAGAGATGGCTCTGGTTAGAAACACTTGCTGCACAATCACAAGTAGTGGGGTTCAGATCCCATATAACAAGCCTCGCATCCCACGATCGCCTGTAACTCCAGTTGAAGGGGTCTAAAGTCATCTTCCGGCCTCTGTATATGCACAGCCACCCACAGAGTGGGTGCCCACACATACATGGCAAAAGGCCATGTGGAGGCATGCACTTCAGTACATAATTAAAAACCAGTAAATACTTGGTGCTTCACACTTATTCATAATAAGTCAGCCATGTTCAGAAATATTAAAGGCTTGCCCAGGTAAGACTCCATCTTTTCTTTTATCTTCAAAGTCATTATCCCACTGAATGCTTGGCATATTTGCTAGAATTACGAAAAACAGATGAGAGACCTTAGAGAGGGTGTAGCTTTTTTGGGTGTGTGTGTGTGTGTGTGTGTGTGTTGGATGCTGCTCTAGAAAGGGTGGATGCTGAGCTAACCTCAGAGTATGGTCCCTGCTGCCTCAGAACAAGACCACAGAGAGAAATCCCTAACAAGCCCTGGCTTCAGTCTCTCTTAGGGTGATGAGACCACAGTTTCTACTCGTTCATGAAAAGGCTCAGACCCTCAGATGTTTGAATCTTGGTGACCCAAGCTGCCTTGCATAGTCAGCAAGCCTCAAGATGACAATCCACTGTGTAAAAATGTGAAGGTTGATCTTATTGACTGGATTTAGAATCACCATAGAGACATACTCTGGTGGGTTTGTCTATGTGGATTGTGGTGTGGTTTTTTTTATTTTATTTTTTGTTTTAAGAAAATGACTCCCAAAGGGAGTGGCACTATTAAGAGGTATGGATTTGTTGGAGGAAGTGAGTCACTGTGGAGGTGGGCTTTGGGGTCTCATATATGCTCAAGCCACGCTCAATGTGACATTCAGATCACTTCCTGGTGTCTGCAAGATGAAGGACTCTCAGCTGCTTCCCAGCACCATGTCCTGCATGCGTGCCGCCATGTCCTACCATGATGATAATGGGCTGCCCCTCTGAAATGTAAGCCACCCCAATTAAATGTTTTCCTTTATAAGAGTTGTCATGAAGGGGCGGAAATGGAGACTTTTATATTTTAATAAACTTTGAGGAAAAAAAAAAGAGTTGTCATGATCATGGTGTCTCTTCACAGCAATAGAAGCCCCAACTAAGACATGGATGTTTCCAGAAAGGTTTGAGTGAAGAGGAAGACCTACCTTGAATATGGGCAGCACCATCCCGTGTGCTGACTGAAGGAGGAGGGGCCAGCTGAGCATCAGTGTTCTTCTCTCTCTGCTTCCTGACTGGATTGGGTTGTTTTTTTTTTAAGATTTTATTTATTTATTATGTATACAGTGTTCTACCCGCATGTGTACCAGGACACCAGATCTCATTACAGATGGTTGTGGACCACCATGTGGTTGCTGGGAATTGAACTCAGGACCTCTGGAAGAGCAACCAGTATTCTTAATCTCTGAGCCATCTCTCCAGTCCCCCTGACTGGATTTAATATAACCAGCTGCCTCGTGTTCTTGTTGCCATGCCTCCCCATTGTGATAGACCTTCAAACCGTGAGCCCAAACAAGCACAGCCTTCCCTAAGTAGTTTTTGTCAGACATTTTGTCAACTCAACAAGAAAAGTGACTGATACACTCAGCAAAGTCAAATGTCCACCCAGCCATCCATCCAGGTAGGAGCCCGACCTGGTGCAGCCTGAACAACCAAGACGCCATGCCATTGAAGAATCAGCTGAAAGCTCATGCAGGAACCCCCACCATCAAATGAGCCTTCACGGGGTGGGGAGGCAGCATCAATTGGTTGAGTGCTTTCATATCAGAAGCCCTGAATGTCATCCCCACCCAGCACCACATCAACCTGGCATAGTGATAGTCATCGCAATATCAGGGAGGTACAGTCAGGAGGATCGTAGGTTCAAGGCCATTCTCAGTTACGTAGAGAGCACAAAAGCCAACCTAGGATGCATAAGATCCTGTTTCGAAAATAGTAAACAGTAACCAGCAAGATGGGTCAGCCTAGTGACCTGAGTTCAGTCCCTACCACTTACAGCGTAGAAGGAGGACACAGACTCCACAACTATTCTCTGACCTCCACAGGCACGCTATGGCTTGTGCAGCCCTCCCCCAGTAAATAAATAACTTTTAAAAATTAAAATCAAACATTAAAAAGTAAAAGAAAGAAAGAAAGAAAAGAAAGAAAAGGAAAAAAAAAAGCCAGGTGGTATTGGTGGTGCATATGCCTTTAATTCCAGCACTCAGGAGGCAGAGGTTGGATGATCTCTGGGTTCGAGGCTAGCCCTATCTACAGAGTGAGTTCAAGGACGACTCTTAGACTCTGTAGTTTCCCTCTACTGCTGAAGTGTGGTTAATGAACTGGCGCTGGCAGCCTTCTTCTGTCTCTGGGGAATTTATTTACAGTGGTCACTAGCCCAACAGGGTTCTTTTCAGCACAGAGCTTCTGACCCTTGTACATCCATGCTATGATCTCCTTCCGTGGAAGACAAGCTGACTCAAGCTCTCTTCACGGGGATTTGCCCTATGGACCTGACTGCAGAGTTTCAAAACCCCCAATGTTTTGCTAATGTAATGGTTAACTTTATGTGTCGATTTGGCTGGACTCTGAAATCCAGCTACTAGGCTACTAGGCTCTTCGAGACTGTTTTTGTAATGACAATAACAGGCAAGCGGGGTGGACTTTGGTGACGCAAATGACCTCACATAGTATGAACGAGCCTTGTGGTCAGTTGAAGGCACAAAAACAAAATCCAGCCTGACTTACCTTGAGCAAGAAAGAATTCTGCCTCCCAACAGCTTTGGGTTCCTGTGCAAAGCTGGCTCTGCCAGGGTCTGTCCCTACCAGCTTCCCATCATGTGCTGGGTCCTCCAAGCCCCATAACCAAGGAATCCAATTTCTAAAATCCACCTCCCTCTCCTTTTCCCCTCCCTTCCTCCTCCTGCTCTTCCTTCTGCTGGTTCCACAGCCCTGCAGACTCTTGACCAAACTGACACAGTTAGAGAAACTGAGTCATAAAAAAGGGTAGCTTTTCTGCCCTTTCACTCTGCCACGAAAAGTCGCCGATCCTCCAATCTGTCTGTCATAGTAAACGGTGTCACATGTACTACAACAGGGAGCATTCTCTCTTCTAAGATCATGCATGCCTGTCATACCGGGGGCATCAGTCCCCGTGCAGCAAGCGGCCACAAACCTGGCAACTGGAAACTGTGCTTATCGAAATCTCTGCATCTGTGGCTCAGAACCAAGTCCAGGTAAACTGGGTCCTTCCCTGCGTCTCACCAGGTGATTTCACAGGGTCAGCCAGGCTGTGTTCTCCTATGCCTGAGGTCCTCTTCCCAGCTCTGCTTCCAGAAGGAGCTCTTGTTATTGAAGGACTAGTCTGAGCCCCATTTTCTGGCAGGCTGTTGACAAATGGTGCTCACGGCTAAGGCTGTTTGAGACCCTCAGTGCACAGCCCATCCATGTGTGGCTCCAGCTGGTGCTCCTAGATCAAGACGAGCAAGCAAATCCTTCATGCTCAGATCTCTCTGGGGTCTTAAAAAGTTGTTGGGTTTTGTTTTGTTTTGTTTTGTTTTTCGAGGCAGGGTTTCTCTGTGTAGCCCTGGCTGTCCTGGAACTCAGAGATCCACTCTGCCTCCCAAGTATTGAGACTAAGGTGTTCACTACCCGGCCTGTTTTGGGTGGATTTTGGTTTTTGTTTTGTTTTTAAAGAAGATTTTAGATATACAGATAAGCTGTGAAAAACAGGGTTTTCCTGCAGTTGACACCTCTCCCATAACTAACACTTTACCCCATTGTGTGCAGAGTGCCATCCTGAATGCCCAGCAATGCAAAAAGCAAGCAAGGAAAAAAAATTACATGGTGTGATGATTCATTTATGTGTTAGACATTCATTCAAGCATTATTATTCTAAGGATGTCCTTGGGATATTTTTGGATAAGATTAATATCTAAATCAGCAAAACATGGGCAGCTTACAAAGCATCAGAAATATCAGATGTAAGAAGAGATGACTGCAAAGGAATACTCTGAAGTTAATGAAACTACAAATGCTTGCATTCCTAAACTCTAAAAACTGTGGCTTTTACCAGATGCCAGTTTCCCCAGATTATACCATGGCTTTAGTGAGTACAGTTCTAAGAAAATTCTAAAAGACTGAGGCAGGCTTGAACATGGACAGAATTAGACCAACAAATATATATATGGGGGGTTCATAATAAGCTCCTAAAATACTTAATTTCTTATTTCATATGTATTATTTAATGCTGATAAATACAGTCACTCCTTATAAGACTCAACATGTCTGCATTTTGGCCTGCAGAAATGGCTACATGGATAAGAGCCCTTGTTGCTCTTACAGAGGACTCAGGGTGCATACCCAGCACCCTCACGGTGGCTCACAACCACCTGCAACTCTAGTTCCAGGAGATCTGGCCTCTGGCGGGCAGCCAGTACACATGTGATACACATATATACATATAGGTCAAACAGTCATACTCATAAATAAATCTTTTTTTAAAAAAAAAAAGTCTTTTAATTGAAAAATGTCGCTCTCAATTTCATGCTTGCAGTTCAAGATATAAACGTTCAGCCTCTTGCTTCTGCCACCATTCCAGCCAGTCTTGCCCTTGCTTCCCGGCTGTAAGGCCAAATAAATTCTATTAAACAACAACCAAAATTAAATGTCTCGAGGGCGAATCCGTCCCTTGACTATTGGAACCACTAGGCTCACCTGTGCAACAACAGCCTGTGCTGCTACTGCCTACCCGGGACTGCGCCTGCGTGCAAAACAAAACAGAGGCGCAGCAGGGAAGTGGGGGGGGGGGGAGCCAAGAGTCTCAGGACCTACGTGTCTGCACACATCTTGGAAGCCGCGTAGCTGGAGGGAAAGAGTTGAGGAGAAGAGGTGCTTAATGGGACAGCCGCTTTTAGAAGCTCATTCTGCCTGAGTGTTAGCTGAGGTATGAGCCGAGACAGAGTCAGGAGGTGCCGAGAGTCTGTTTGGAGAACAGAATCAATAGGATGGTATCTCTAAGAGGGAAAAGAAATCCACCACTCGCCACTAGTATCTAGGACAACATCTAGGAAAATATCTAGGAACAGCCTGCAACCCAGGAGTTCTCCTCTGTGACCTGCAGGTGGAGCTGTCGGACTGTTATCCTGGCCAGAACTGAGTACAGCGCTTCAGAGTGTGGGCAGGCTTCAGAGACATCTGAGTTCAGGGCGCAGATATGAGCACTCAAAAGATCTGCAGGACGCGGCAAATTACAAGGTGCAGGGTGCAGAACCTGAGATAAACCTGCTGATAAACCTGTGAACCTGGGATTATGGCAACTACAGGTCTTTGCGGTGACGACAGGGCTCTTTGTAGACAGAGGAACCGCTGCACGAAAGCTGGAGGAATAGGTAGAGGTGCAGAAGCAGGTACTGTTACACGGAAAATGGAGGTCGCCAGGGCGCTCGCGGTTGGGAGTAATTCGGGCAGGTTGAGCTAGGATGCCTGGCAAGGCTCAGATTTGCCGGATGAAAGTGAAGGCGCAAGGCTTGTTTTTTACATTTTAAGGGTACAGTTCAGTGGCATTAACTGCACCCAAAATACTGTGCAATCATTACTACTGTTTATAATTTTTTTTAACACCTCAGAGACCCCTTCCCCATCAAGCAATAACTCCAGGTTCTCCCTACTTTCTGTCACTTTGGAGGGTTTTGTTTTGTTTTGCTTTGCTTTGTTGTTGCTGTGTTGTTTGTGGGCTTTATTTTTGCAGGTTTAGTTGTTTTGGTGTTTGTCTTACTTCGTACCCAGGCTGACCTCAAACGCACTATTTAACCCAGCCTGGTCTCTAAATCAAATCAATCCTCCTGCCTTAGCCTCTCCCTACTCTATGTCTCTGACTCTGTCTGCTCTGTGAGCTTCACTTCTGCAGATTAATAGATTCCCACATTTATTCCTTTGTGCTGGAGCACCTAGCTCAAGGTTTGCCCACATTCTGGCGCCTGTCAGAAATGTCTTTGTTTTCGTGGCTGAACAACATCCTGTTGTTGGTCCTGACCACGTGTGAAAATCTGTTTCTTTGTGGTAGACACTTGGTTCCAGTGGGCGGCGGCCGCCCTGGAGGGCCGGATTACACAGGCCATGCTCCTACGTGGTATGGCAGTCAGAATTCTGAGCGACCTGGCGAGGCACAGTCTGCATCTGCTCCACAGAGGATGATCCCTAGCCTTTGGTAGAGAGGCCGCCTGACGCCATCCAAAGCAAGCGGTCAGGATATGCTAATGTCGTTCTGCTCCTTCTTTTGTAATCTGTGTTTTCCGGTATGGTTGTGGACATGACCTAAGTCATTCTCCCCGCCACCTAGGAAACAGGATGCTAATGCACTTCCCCTTCAGTTTATGTTTTGATATAAAAGCTGTTTGAATAATAAACGCGGGTGGTCTTCAGGATTTGAATGAACCCTGAGACTCCTTCCTGATATTGCCGTGTGAACTGTGCCTCAATTAGTCCCGCACCTCCACTCTGGTCCGAGAAATACTTTATGTCCGGGCTGGTCCCGGACCCCGACAGTGCCTGACTCAGAAACCACAGAAACTGTAAGTATCTTGAGTTCCTACTTTTGTTTATTTTCAACAACCACAAAACTTACCAGCAGTGGTTTCATTATTTTCTGTGGGTTCTGCATATTTTCTTCCTTTTCCTCCCCCCCATTTGTGCTTTATTTTATTTTATTTTATTTTATTTTATTTTATTTTATTTTATTTTGAGACCAGGTCTCTTTATGTAGCCCTGGCTGTCCTTTAACTTACTGTGTAGACCAGGTTAGCCTCTATCTCAAAGAGATCTGCCTCTACCTCTTGCCTCAATGCCCCTCTGCCTCTCTGCCCCCTGCCCCTCTGCCCCTTTCCCCTGTCCCTTCTGCCCCTCTGTACCTTTGCCTCTGCAAGTGCTAGAATTAATGGAGCACACCACCATGTCCAGTTATTTTATTATTTTAAAGATTTATTTATTTATATTGTTTACAGTGTTCTGTCTGCATGTGTGCCTGCAGGCCAGAAGAGGGCACCAGATTTCATTACAGATGGCTGTGAGCCACCATGTGGTTGCTGGGAATTGAACTCAGCACCTCTGGAAGAACAATCAGTGCTCTTAACCTCTGAGCCATCTCTCCAGCCCCAGTTGTTTTATTTTTAATGATAGCCTTTCCCAGTAGATATGGGAAATTTCCTCTTCAAGTCTGTTGCCTTTTTCTTTCTTCTTCATTTAAAAACTCCTTTGTTAAGGGGTATCAAGCAATAACTTCAGTTCCAATCATTGTGGCTTCCCCATCATGCCCAGTTTCAATTTATCCTTTTTTTCTTTCTTTGCTTATACTTTTGAACTTATTAGTTGTTGTTATTATTTATACACGGGTACGCATGCTCATGCCACACACGCGTGGAAGTCCTAGAAAAGCCTACAGAGCTGATTCTCTCCTCCCACCTTTATGTGGCTTTGGGGGATCCAGCTCAGGTTGTCAGTTTTCTGTGACTGGCACTTTTAACTGCTGAGGTTCTCATGGCTGCTCATTCATGCTTTGACACTGTACCCATCCAGGTTTGTTACTAAGGGTTTTGTGGTTGGAGATACTGAACGTAGGGTGTTGGTCTATGCTGCACTAATTTTTATGGCGTGGGGTGAGTGACACCTTCACTCAAGAAGAGGTCCTAGCTGATCGCATCTTTCAGACTCACAACTAAACTGTCAGGACTGCAGCCCAGGCAGGGCGGAGCATGGCACAAGACACAGGTCAGCCAATGAGAGGCAGAGTTCCAAGTCAGACCCAGCGGCCCACTCAGCAGTGGAGGAGGGGGAACACGGGTGTGAGGGCCAGAGGTCTCTGGCGTTGAGGCAGAGTGTGAGAAGTGAAGGGAAGAACAGAACGCCGTGGAGATCATGGGAAAACACGGGAGTCAGAGTTGTAAGGTGGGGGCACTCACAGGACAGGTGTGCAAGGCTGGGTGCCTGCCACCCTTCACTACAGTCAGAGTGCCATCCTGGGAGGCGGTGGGACTGCTAAGCCAACAAGACCCTAAGGGGCCCTGAGCACCCCAGCTCTATAAGGAAGAGGAGACTCAAGTTTGGCCCCAGGGATGGTTTCCCAGTGTAACACAAAGGTCCCCATAGTCTTAGCAGCTGGGAGCCCCTCTGCCCTGCTCTACAGCACAGGGATTTGTTCCCTCGCCCCAGGGAAGTCTCTGTGTGGCCTGAGGGCATTCTGCAGGAGTGCTACCAGGCTGTTTGTTCCCATATTGGTCCTCAAACGCAGAAGGACTGACCCAGGGCACTTTAAAGGAAGCTCTCCTCTGCCCGCCTGCTAAGGCCCTCAAGGGATGTCCGTCTCAAAGCTTCAAGTTTGTCTCCTTTAAAAGCAAGAACTTCACATGATCCCTACCCACAGGAAGTGCCAGGACTATGGAGGGTGCTTTGTTGGCAACGGTGATTACTTCAGCCTTGAGGAGGGGTCAGGGTTCTTGCCAGCCTAGACTAAGAGGGAGGCAGGCATGGATTTGTTCCTGCCTTCTGAGGGTGACAAGGGTCGACTTTATGGCCCTGTGCTCCCAGTGGGACAGCACAATTATCCGACCCAAGGTCTTGGTTTCAGCCTTTCCCATACATGCAACAGGGGCCATGGGGAGAACACTAGAGCTAATAATTAACCAGACTGCGGATGGAATGACTCCCTTTGTATTTTGTATTTATTCATTGGCAGTTCTTGGGACAGGGTCCAGGGTCTTGAGCATGCTAAACAGGCAATCTATCAAGGAGCTACGTCTACTTATAGTAAAAAGACATAGCAGGTGCTTTACTCAGTCTTAAAGAAAGACAAAATCATGACCCTTACAAGAAAATAGGTAGAAATGGAAATTATTTTCTGAAGTATTCCCAGATTTAGAAAGACAAATGCTGCAGGTTTTCTCCAGTGTGGGTCCCGATTGGCGTGCGTGCGTGAGTACGTGCATGCATGTGTGAGTGTGTGTGTGTGTGTGTCTGTCTGTCTGTCTGTCTGTCTGTCTGTCTTATGATGAGGGAATATAGAATACAGATCATACTGGAAAGGGGACCAAGAGAGACGGGGGAAAAAGAAGCCCTGGGAGATAGCCGAATAGGGGGAAAAGGACGGATAAAAATAAAGTATAAGAACACATGGCGCAAAGGCAGAAGACAGTGCAAGGAGCAGGGGACCGGCAGAAGGGGCTGTGGTTGGGAGAGGGAAGTCAGGGAAGAAAGTCAACAAGAACGAAGCATGTGACAATCCTGTAGTGAAACCCATTGCTTCTTACATAATTTTTTATGACTAATAAAAGATTTCTGAGCCAGCAAAATTCAATCCCTAGAACCCACAGGGCACTGGAGAGAAGTGACCCCTGCAAGTTAACCTCTGACCTCTACACACAGACTGTGGCACAGGTGCCCATACACATACACTCACATGCACACGCAAGCACTCACACAAATAACTGTAAGGATAAATTTTTTTTAAAAAAATATTTATTTATTTATTATGCATAACCTGTGTGCCAAAAGAGGGCACCAGATCTCATTACAGATGGCTGTGAGCCACCATGTGGTAGCTGGGAATTGAACTCAGGACCTCTGGAAGAGCTCTTAACCTCTGAGCCATCTCTCCAGCCCATAAGTATAAATTTTTAAAATAAAGCTAAAATGCTTTTCCATCTTGCCCACAGCTACGTGCACAGCTGGTGTCAGGACAGCACACCCACAGTGTCTGATCGCCACCATCCATCTCCAGACTTGCTATCAAAAGCTGAACTCTGTCCTCATTAAGCACTGACACCCGCACCCCCCCCACACACACACATCCTCCCAGTTCCTGGCACCCGATCTCACTTTCTGTTTCTGTGGATCTGAGACTCCTGGAAGTGCCTAGAAGTAATTTTACAGTGTTTGCCCTATATCGGGTTCATGCCCTCAGCATATAATCTTCAACGGCCATCAGGGTTAAAACGTGGGTTCCTTCTTTTCCAATGCTGTTCTTTATTTTATTTTATTTTTACTAATTCACTTTTAGTCATGCTAGGGCTCAGGGGTTCAAGTCCAGGCACATACTAGGCACGTGATTTGCCACAAATCCAGACATATGTTAGGTGTGGGATTACTCAAGACTGTCTGTCTGTAGACTCTTGGTCTTTCCATTGAGGTTACTTTGCAGCTCCTATGAGGTGGTAGAAAGGACAGAAAAAAATGGTCTGAGGGGATATGTAAGTGAGCTCTGAGGACAAGTTTTCTCTTGGGGGACATTCTTCAGCCTCGAAAGGATGCTTGAATACAGGTGACCCTGTGTACTGAGGCCGAAAGGCTGGACCTAGGGTTCTAGAGGAGGCTGTAGCCTGTGGCCTTGAGACTGGTCAGAGTATGTGGGTCTCCCTGGAGGATTCTCCAGGATCTGGGACCTAGACTTGGGCTTGGCTGCCTCTTGACCTGGCACCAGCTCTCTGCACCTAAGCCTGGAGAGTGTACCACTCAGACTACCATCCATGCTGTTTCCCCAGAGTGGAGCCTGGGCTCAGTAATACATCCAAGAAAGAAAAACCTGGAGGAGTCAGAATTGTGGCGTTTTGAGAGGCAGGTTTGCGGTGGAGCCGGACTTGTGATTGAGGCTGGCACATGTAACTCCCTTACAGCTAGTAGGCCAGGAGTGATTCTTGTCTTAAGTAGGCAGAAGCAGCCTGTGTGAATTTTGATTATGTCCGACAGGGAAGGGTGCGCCGTGCCCCTTGCCTCCCCACTCCCTGCTTTGGACTTGGTCACCCCAAAGAGGGAGTTGCCCCAGGTGGAGACAGCTAGTACCTGATCTTATACTGCTGAGGACTGATTGTTTAGGTTAATGTCTGGCTCCAGAGCTGAGCTGACAGTCCAAGTGCCAATTTGTAGGAATTTGCTGCCTGGAGATGGAGGCTTTGGGGGGCTGCTGTGGTCACTGGATTTCAGCTGGGAAACAGAAACCCTCATGAAACTGCAGACCAAAAACGTTCCGAGAGCTTTCCTCAGCCGCTGCCAATTGCTTAGCCCTCTCAAGGACGCTGAGACCATACCGGGGTGAGCCCCTTGCTCCATCCAGACACTATCACCATGGCAGCCAGCCTCACCCTGGCCTCCATCTCCAAGCTCGCCTCTGTCTACTCCACCTTCATCCTACAACAAAATGATAAGCCATAGAGAGTGGGATTATTGCTGTCATTAAAGCAGCAGGTGTCAGTGCTAAGCCATTTGAGCCTGGATTGTTTGCAAAGGCCCTGGGCAGTGTCAACATTGGAAGCCTCATCAGAACAGGTGGACCAGAAGGTGAGGTTCCCATACAGCACATAGCCCTGCCCTCTCCACCAGTGCACCCCACCCCCTACCCCATCCCCCACCTCTCCACCCCCTCCCCCGCTGAAGGAAAGGGTGTGGAAGCCAAGAAGACTCTGAGGGGTCTGGGGGACGACTTGGGCTTTAGGCTTTTTGACTAAATCTCTTCATTAACACAATAAAAAGCTGATTCTGCATTTAAAAATCTTTTGGAAAAAGCCAAGTGGTGGTGTCGTACCCCTTTAATCCCAGCACTCAGGAGGCAGAGGCAGGTGGATCTCTGTGGTTTTAAACCAACCTGGTCTACAGAGTGAGCTCCAGGACAGCCAGAGCCACACAAAGAAACCCTGTCTTGAAAAACAAATAAAACAACAACAACAACAGATCTTTCAAAAAAAAATGCAGCTTGCAAACTTTAAACATACCATTTCTGTGAATAACTCAGTGTGGGTTTGTTTGTTCGCTTGTTTCTGTGCATCTGTAGTGCTGAGCACCTGTCTGCACAGGGGCCTCTCAGAACCTCCCTCATCCCAGGACTCGCTCTACTCCCACCGGAAGTCGTCCTCTCCCATCCTCGTCGGTCCTCCTTTCTTTTAGGTAGAAACCTCTGAGTTAACCACTGGATCATGCGGGAATATAAACAACATTTTAACTTTAATTTGGGGGGGGGGTCACAGTATCACTTATGTAGCCCTGGCTGACTTGGAACTCTCTAGACCTGGCTGACTGACTCCATAGAGATCCTCTTGCCTCTACTCCTGAGTGCTAGGATTGGAGGCATGTACCACTATGCCCAACATTTTGACATTAAAAAAAAAAAACGTTTTCTAAGATGGCTGCACCATTTTCACAACCAATAATGTGCAAGGGCACTGGTTTCCCCACATGCTCACCACCGTGTGTTACTGTCCACAAATCTGCCTGCCTGCCTGCCTGCCTCCCTCCCTCCCTTCCTTCCTTTTTATGTAGTCCTGGCTGGCGTGGAACTTGCTATTTAGATCATGCTGGCCTTGAACTCATGGAGATCCACCTGCCTCTGCCTCCCGAGGGCTGGGCTTATTGCCGTGTGCCACCACACCTGACCGTTGTCTATATCTTAAACTACAACTGTACGGTTCCTTTTCTCACTGCTATGACCAAATACCTGCCGAGAAGCAGCTTGAAGAAGAGACCTGCTTTGGGTCACCCTTTGAGGGGCTGTAGCCTACCAGGACAGGCTACGTGGGAACGTGTGGCGACTGCTCATTCACATCTCAGCGGACCGGAAAGCAGGAATGGTCCTCTGACTCATTTGCCTTTTCACAGCACCTTTAAAACGGAATTTTTGATAGCTACAAATGTCTTGTTGGAATTTTTATTTTGGTTGCATTGACACTTAAGTCAAGTTGGGAAGAACATCTTAATGTTATTAAAATTTTATTTCCATGAACATTATTTAGATCTTTAATTTCTTTCATACGACTTAGAGTTCATCTCATATAAAACCACATATTTTAATATGTTTATATCTAAGTATTTCCCTTTTTTGATGCCAATGACAATAAAAAGCCTTTTAAAGAGAGTTTTAAAGATTTATTTTGTCTGTAATTATGTGTGTATGTGGAGGGGTGGTATGTGTGTGTGAGTGTGGGAGCCCACAGAGTCTAGAAGAAGGTGTTGCCTCCCCTGGAGCTGGAGTTGTAGTAATTGTGAGCCTCCCAACATCGGTGCTAGCTCCCAAATCCAGGTCCTCTACAAAATCAGTACATGCTCTTAACCACTGAGTCTTCTCTCCAGTTACGTGTGTTATATATTAAATTCCGATTGTTTGTTGCTAGTAAACAGGAAATCAGATAACTTGCAGATGATTCATGTGGTCTACAACCTCACCATAATAATTTACTAGTTCTAGAAACCTTTTTGTTGTCTGACATTTTCTATATATATACGTTGTGAATAAATAAATACAGTGTGTTTTTCTTCCCAATATGTGTGTCCTTTTTTTTTTCTTGTTCTATTGCACAGGGTTAAGAATCCTAATACAACATTGATAGGCGTGTGTGAGACAAACCTTGTCTTGTTCTCAATTTTATAGGGAATCATCCATTTTGCCTACCAATGAGTACGATGTTAGCTGCAGGCATTTTGCAGACATTCTTCACCAAGTTGAGGAAGTTGCACTTCATTCTTACTCTGCCAAGTGTTTTCTTTCTTTGTTTTTGAGACAGGGTCTCATGATGTAGCCCTGACTGGAACTCACTGTGAAGACTAAGTTGGCCTCAAACTCAGTGAGAGCCACCTGGCCCTGCCTCACAAATGCTAGGATTAAAAACATGAACCATCAGGCCTGAGCCTTTTCAAAGGGTTTGTTTGTTTGTTTGTTTGTTTTTGAGTCAAGAGTAGTTTTGAAATTTTCACAAATGCCCTTGTTTTAGACAGAGTCTTGCTATGTAGCCCAGGCTGGCCTCAAACTTTCATTTTTCACGCTTCAGCTTCCTGAGAACTCAGACCACACATTCGGCTTCAAATCCATTTTTCCTCTATCAACATGACCGTGTAATGTGATGGACTACATTAATGGATATCTGTATGTTGAAGCAGGCTTTGTTGCTAGAAACAAATCCCACTTGGTTGTGATATAACTTTATTTTACACAAGGTGGATTCCACTTGTTGGTACTTAATGGGAGACCATCGCATCTGTGTTCCTGAGAGACACTAGTCTACAGTTTCCTTGTCCTGGAATCTCTCTTAGGTTTTCATGGGATCCACGAGGTTATGCAGTAAATCAACTGACATTTAGAAGATCAACTCACCAGAGATTTACACATCTGATGGAGGTTAAATTCACATAGGCACAGCCCGTGAAAAATACTGCTTTTTGAATGGCTGGCTGCCTCTAACTGCACATTCTCTTGTGTGATAATAGGCTTCCCCTCTCACTCAGCTTTGGGACTGGATTCCTCATATGTCCGAGCACGATTTCCTTAGGTTCTGTTAGAAGGACGACTTTTTCCCCCAAATGGTGTTCTTTTGGCAAATAAGACAGTGAAACCTTTTGTCCCACACTGCAATAAAACAACTTGGAAACGTGTTCTCTATAATTAACTTCCTGACAGGATGATTTGGCCAAACTGAAGTCCTTGTGGAGAAATCACAGGGGAAACTTTCACAAGGCGGAACTGCAGGTGCATCATAAAGACTTATGGTGCATTTGGGTGGTATTGCAGGTGTCCTTATATTATAATCCTCCAAGAGATCACTATCGCCTAACTGACTAACCATGTCCAGATGTTAGTGAGCACACTTCAGAAATGTAAAACAATGCATGTATTCTTTACCTTTCCTTTGATCTCTCAGTAGTTTCGTTTTCTCCTTTTGTAGCCTGTAGTGGCCACTTTAAGAGACTGCCAGAACCTCCTCTCAGCTGCAGCTGTGATTAGCTACAAATTAGGTATCTTCAAAGAATACCTGTGTCCCTGAGAATTTTCCTTGTAGTTTTTTTTTTTATCACTAACAAATTGTTAGTGAAAGTGTGTGTTTATATGCATATACGCATGCTTGGGAATTTGTAACAGTGGAAGGAATAAGATTGGAAGAATAAAGAATGTAGGATACAGAATGTAGGAAAACAAAGAAGAAAAAGAATAAAGGAATCAGAGAATTAGAGCTAAGAAATTATAGACAATTAGGGCAAGAAATTAAAATTAACGCAAAACAATATAGACACATAGCTGGAACTGCAAATATGTGAGTCTTTCCCCTCAGATTAGAACTATCCTATGCAAGGCAGTGGTGACGCATGTGTTTAATCCCAGCACTGGGGAGGCAGAGGCAGGCGGATCTCTGTGAGTTCGAGGCCAAAGAACTTTGGAGGGAACTCCTAGGATTTGCTAGTTCCAGGACAGGCTCCAAAGCTATAGAGAAACCCTGTCACAACAAACAAACAAACAAACAAACAAACAAAAGAACTATCCTAAGATCCCTTTCGCTATGGTGCAGCAAGCTAACCAAACCCTGGGGAAAGTCAGCAGAGCTCAGCTCAGCTGGCTCAGCAGGATTTCATATTTAGACGTTACTGGCTTCGTCAGAAAATTCGTATTCACTTCTTTAAATGTTTCTCAGATTTGTTTTTTATCTCCTTTTTTCTTCCTTTGTTTGGCTAGGATTTTAAAATACTTACTCTTTCCAAAGAACCAGCTTGGTTTTTTTGTTTATCAATCAGTTCCATTGATTTCTGTTCTGAATTTTATTATTTTCTTTTTTCCCTGATGACTTTGAATTTAATTTGATTTATTTTTCTGATTTCTTTTGAAAAAATGATTATTTTATGTGTATAGACCTGTATGTATGTCTGTGCTTCACATGCGTGCCTGGTGCTCACAGAGGTCAGAAGAAAGTGTCGGGTCCCCGGGAACTGGACCAAAGTCTCTCCACAGCTGCTATCAGCAGCCCCGGCAGTGCATGGGCCACCAAGTGCAGGGGGCCCTCTAGAGCTGCTGGGGAATCTAGTCCCAACCTTGGGGTCCCAGGACCCACACCTCCTGTGACAGATGCCCAAGAACCAAAGTGGCGCTGACTTCAGTCTCAGGCATTGTCGTCTTCTCTCCGACAACCAGAGACAAATATCTGGAGGACAGTGTTGAGGGCTGGTGGAGGTGAAGTAGAATCAGAACTGAGCCAGGTTTAGAAACACAGCATTCTTAGAAGACCAGAAAACACAGCTTCTAAGGAACAGTGTGGGGAAAGTCACCCAGGGAATGTCACCATTACATTTCATCTCTTGTGGGCTACCATGCCTTTTTTTTTTTTGTTTTTTCAATATGGGCTCTGGGGATTCAAACTCTGATCCTCAAGCTTACAGCAGTCAGACCCACACTTCAAACCCGAGTGCTTCTTCTCGTTCTATCTTTTTGCTTGGTTTTAATAATTTATTTTTACTTTATGTGTACCAGTGCTTTGCCTGCATGTATGTCTGTGTGAGGATGCTGGATCCCCAGGAACTGGAGTTATGCAGGGTTTCTCTGTGTAACTGCCTTGGCTGTCCTGGAATTTGCACTGTAGACCAGGCTGGCCTCGAACTCACAGAGATGCACCTGCTTCTCTCTCCTAAATTATGGGATTAAAGGCATGCGCCAGCAGCCGCTGGCTTATTTTTTTTTAATATTTATTTATTTATTTATTTATTTATTTATTTATTTATTTATTTATTACGTATGCAATAGTCTGTCTGTGCCAGAAGAGGGCACCAGACCCCATTACAGATGGTTGTGAGCCACCATGTGGTTGCTGGGAATTGAACTCAGCACCTTTGGAAGAGCAGGCAATGCTCTTAACCTCTGAGCCATCTCTCCAGCCCCGCGGGCTTATTTTTTGAAATTTATTTTCATGTGTATGTGTATTTTGCCTGCATGTGTGTCTGTAAACCCTGTGCATTCTTGGAATGCACAGAAGAGTGTGTCAGAACTCTAGGAATTGTACTTAATGGTTTTGCGTTGCCATGTGGATGCTAGGAATTGAACCTAGGTCCTATGGAAGAACAGTCAGTTTTTGTTGTTGGTTTTTCTTTGGTTTCTTTGTTTTTTTTTCCACACAGGATTTCTCTGTTTTGGCTTCCAGGAACTCACTCTGTAGACCAGGCTGGCCTTGAACTCAGAGATCTGACTGCCTCTGCTACCCAGAGTGCTGGGATTAAAGGTGTGCGCCACCACTGCCCCACTCACAATCAGTGTTTTAAACTATTGAGTCATCTCTCCACCCCGTTCTTTCTTTTTATTTAGGCATGCATGTGGTGCCCACACACACGCGCGCACACACGCCCACACACACGCGCCCACACACACACACACACACACACACACACACACACACATTCGTTTGGGGGTACCTGCAGAGCCCAGAGGAGAAAGTTGGATGGCCTGAAGCTGAAGTTATTAGGTGGTTGTTAGCTATTTAACGTGGGTGCTGGAAACTAAACTAGCCCTCTGCGTGAGCAGCAAGTTCTCTTCCGTGCTGTCTGACTCCCCAGCCTCCCCTTTTCAAACACTGACTGTTGGGAGGTATGCATTCCACAGCTTAGGTGTGGGGGTCAGAGGACGACTTCGTGGAGTTGGTTCTCTCCTTCCATCTTTATGTAGGTTCCAGGGGCGGAGCTCAGGTTGTCAGGCGAGCGCCATTATCTGAGAAGCCATCTCACTGGCCCTAGCTTCTCATCATCTACCTTCAAACGTGATGAGAGGGACACAACGCAGACTTGTTCTCAAGAACTTACAGAAAAGGATGCGCTGTAAAAGGCAATACAGCTTTGCATGTGTGGACTGTATCTTCAAGGACTGTAAAGGTATTCATGCACTCGAACGCCATGCTATCTTTGCCATGTGGAGCTACACACGCATGCCTATCTACACGTCCATCCCCCACAGTCAGTGGAACTCCACGTCCCTGTAGTCACCTGCGAGTCCTAAGGTCAGAAGCATCCAATCTCTGCCCTTTAGCTGGGTGTGGGAAGATTAGCAGGTTGCAGAGTTCAGGGCCCTCCCCCTCCCACTTCCCCTGGTGCGATCCTTTCCACAAAGCCCTGCCCACACTCCCCCTTTGCCTCTCACACCCTGTCTGCAAAATTAAAGTCACCTAAGGCGGTTTCTGACAACCTGAATCACCTTTACACAGCTACTTGGGATGCCACACCTGGTAGGAGGAGTATTGATAGAATAAAATAGAAGAAAACTAAAGGTCAGCACCAGGTATAGCATTTGAGTATGAACTGTGCATAAGTGAGGGAGCCTTGTGACGCTCAGCGAGACTCTAGCTGAGCTAAGATGGACAAGGCTGAGCAACCCCCGCACCCAGTCCCAGGATGAGACCAGTTTAGCCAGGACAAGATCACCTGTGCTCTCTGTATCTACCTCTGAGCATTAGATACTGTGACGGGGCTCCATGGATGTGGCTGGGGCCCCCTGCTCCAGGTGAGTGTGGCTTTCGGGGGAAACTTTCAAAAGAAGTGGGCTCTCTTCGAGAACCTGTCCTGGGCTGCTGATTCAAAACCCATCTTCTATTGCAACTCTGCCGGCCCACATCCCCCAACCACAAGCCGGGTCATTTATGAGTCTGCTCCCCACAAGGAACTCAGACCCAGCCACTGGTGCCTGTGGTCCAGAAAGGACTTACTCAAGTGTGCTACGGGCTTGGAATGCAGAATTTAGGAACTCTGCCAGGGCCTGTCCTGTCCGCTCACTATTCCTGAGGCGAGCTGTGTTAGGCACTGTCAGAGGGACCAAGGACCCGTGTAGAGACCTTAACTGGCTTTATCTGGTATAAACAGGTGTGTGAAAGGAGGACACAGGAAAGCTAGCTGTGGAGTGATCCACTTCACCACAAGCAGTTAGAAATTATAAGCATATTGTCCTGGGGCTCCCTGTGGAGAATGTGCAAGGTGCGAGGGGTGCTTTGGAGGTTTGGGGACAGGTCCCTTGCAGGGCACATCAGTAATAACTCTGCCCATCCGCAGCCGGGAGGGGCTGGCAAGGGAGCTGATTCTAGCCGCACTAGAAGACTTGAGCCAGGAGCAGCTGAAGCGCTTTCGCCACAAGCTGCGGGATGCGCCCCTGGATGGCAGGAGCATCCCTTGGGGGCGACTGGAGAACTCAGACGCTGTGGACCTCGTCGACAAGCTGACCCAGTTTTATGGGTCAGAGCCAGCGGTGGATGTGACCCGAAAGATCCTGAAGAAGGCGGATGCTCGAGATGTGGCCGTGCGGCTCAAGGCGCAGCAGCTGCAGCGTAAGCTGGGTTGGGTAGGATGGGGCAGAATCGGTTGAGATTTACTCCGTCCTCTCCACCACCACATGAAGCTGTGCTACTCCAAAAAATTCGTGCACGGGGAGGGGGGAAGTCAGTTCCAGACGCTTCCAGGAAAATGCCTTGCCCCATCCCTCATGCTCAGTGAGCCTTACGTCGGGTTTTTCTTCCAGAACTTGGCCCCAGCACAGTGGTTCTCTCCCTGTCAGGTAAGTTCGGCGGGGCACACAAGTGACGGGTCCTATTACTGCTTTGGGGTCCTTGGATGTGAGTGAGGCAGTTTGGAGGAGGAAGCCATGACACAATAAAAGAAAGTGAGGCCAGATTTAAACAGGCAAGGCGTTGGTTCCAGGGCGGCGGCAAGTCCATCCCTTCCTTCCCCGGTCTCACACCTTACAGAGTACAAGAAGAAATACCGCGAGCACGTGCTGCTACAGCACGCTAAGGTGAAGGAGAGAAACGCCCGCTCCGTGAAGATCAACAAGCGCTTCACCAAGCTGCTTATCGCGCCGGGGAGCAACGCCGTGGAGGATGAGCTGCTGGGGCCGTCGGAGGTGCCGGAGCCTGAGCGCGCAAGACGCTCGGACACGCACACCTTTAATAAGCTCTTCCGGGGAGATGACGAGGGCCTGCGGCCGCTGACCGTGGTACTACAGGGCCCGGCGGGCATTGGCAAGACCATGGCCGCCAAGAAAATCCTCTATGATTGGGCAGCAGGCAAGCTATACCACGGCCAGGTGGACTTCGCCTTCTTCATGCCGTGCGGCGAGCTGCTGGAGAGTCCGGGTACGCGCAGCTTGGCCGACCTGATCCTGGACCAGTGTCCGGACCGCAAGGCTCCGGTGCGGCAGATACTGGCGCTTCCTCAACGCCTACTGTTCATCCTGGACGGTGCAGACGAGCTGCCTGCTGTAGTAACCCCGGAGGCCGCCCCCTGCAAAGACCCTTTCGAAGCTACAAGTGGCTTGAGAGTGCTGAGAGGACTGCTAAGCCATGAGCTGCTGCCCTTGGCTCGCTTGCTGGTGACTACACGCAATGTCGCCCCTGGGACTCTGCGGGGCAGACTGGGCTCGCCACAGTGCGCAGAAGTACGCGGCTTCTCAGACAAAGACAAGAAGAAGTATTTCTTCAAGTTTTTCCGGGACGAGAGGAAGGCAGAGCGCGCTTACCGCTTTGTGAAAGAGAATGAGACGTTGTTTGCACTGTGCTTCGTGCCCTTCGTGTGCTGGATCGTGTGCACGGTGCTGCAGCAGCAACTGGAGTTGGGCCAGGATCTGTCTCGTACCTCCAAGACCACTACAGCGGTGTACCTGCTCTTCATCGCCAGCATGCTGAAGTCTGCAGGCACCAATGGACCCCGGGTGCAGGGAGAACTGCGCACGCTGTGCCGGCTGGCCCAGGAGGGCATCCTGAAGCATCAAGCACAGTTCTCAGAAAATGACCTGGAGCGGTTGAAGCTTCAGGGCTCCCAAGTTCAGGCACTGTTTCTCAGCAAGAAAGAAGTGCTGGGCGTTCTAGAAGAGGAGGTCACCTACCAGTTCATTGACCAAAGCTTCCAGGAGTTCTTGGCTGCCTTGTCCTACCTCCTGGAGACTGAGGGGGCTCCAGGGGCACCCGCGGGAGGTGTGAAGATGCTCCTGAACTCTGACGCAGAGTTGCGTGGTCATCTTGCACTCACCACTCGTTTCCTCTTCGGACTGCTGAATGCAGAGAGGGTTCGTGACGTTGAACGTTATTTTGGCTGTGTGGTGCCAGAACGCGTGAAACAGGACACCCTACGGTGGGTACAAGGACAGGGCCACCCCAGGGTGGCTCCAGTAGGGCCAGAAAAGAATGATGAGCTGGAGGACACTGAGGAACCAGAGGAGGACGAGGAGGACCTCAACTTTGGACTGGAACTGTTGTACTGCCTGTATGAGACACAAGAGGATGCTTTCGTTCGCCAGTCTCTCACCAACCTTCCAGAGATAGTCCTGGAGCGAGTTCGGTTCACCCGCATGGACCTCGAGATCCTGGGCTACTGCATCCGGTGCTGCCCAGCTGGTCAGGCTCTGAAACTGGTCAACTGTGGGCTGGTGGAGGTAAAGGAGAAGAAGAAAAAGAGTCTGATGAAGCGGCTGAAGGGGTGAGTCTAGAGGGCAAGGCTGTCCTCACCAGTGCAACTTGCACCCCAGTACGCATGCCCACTTGGGCTGGGAAACATGTCCACACCTGATAACCCACCCCTTGCAAGGCAGCTGTCTCTCTTCTTCCCCAGAGTGACCTGACCATGCTTCATGCAGATCAAGGCAACCTTCCCAGCACAGCCAACGTAGCTCCAAGAAGCAACCTAGGCCCCTCCCTGATGCAGTTTCTCATACATTCTGGAATATGCCATGTCCTCTGTATGCTGAGCCTTAAACCTCCATCCCAACGCTATTTGCTGTCTATCTTCAAAGTCTACCCTGACTTCACCACTTGGGTCCAGCTGCTGGCCCCGAGGTACTGACCACACTATTCCATAGCCCAGCTCCACCAGATCCTAGGTTCCTACACAGACATGGACATTTACTTTCTATGAACTAAGTTCTATTCAATACCCATCCCAAGACTCACCATCTGTTGAGAGTATACACCAAGAGAGTGGCAAGACCTGGTCCTAGGGACCTACAGGCCCACTCTTGGGTTTTGTTCAAGTTTGTTGCGGGGATGGGGGGGAACTCAAGGGATGTGGGATAAGTGACAGAGACAGTTCTGGAACCCTAGGACATTATGAAGGAAAAAGTTGAGTATTTTCTAAAAAGGCCTGGAAGGAGTATTATATGGCCATCAACCTTGTTTTTTCTCTCCCCACAGTTCTCAAAACACCACGAAACAACCCCCAGTCTCCCTGCTGCGTCCACTCTGTGAGGCCATGACGTCCCAACAATGTGGCCTGCGTATCCTGATGTGAGTCACCATGCCTCAGCATGGAGGGGATTCCAAGCTGGGTGCCCTGTACAGAGACAGAATTTGCCCTCTGAGGAAGGCTAGGGGCAAAGGTAGCGAGCTTAACCAGGTTTCATCACTATTAAGTTCTGGCAGAGGAAGGCTGGTGCTAGGCTTTGTGGGAAACTGTGTACAGCGCAGCATGTGGGGAAAGCAACAGTGTTTTCCCATGGAAGGAAGCTCCCTGGTGCTCTTGGAGACTGCTGGACCATCTCTTGGAAGGAAAGTGTTCAGAGGGGTCGCCAGCTGGTGCCTCCTGCCTCTCTGCGCCTTGAGCAAGTCAGTCTGCCCATGCTTTGGTTTCCTCCCTGTAAGATATAGCCAGCCTAAGGACTGGAGAGATGGCTCAGAGGTTAAGAGCACTGGCTGTTTTTCCAACAGTCCTGAGTTCAATTCCCACCAACTACTTGGTGGCTCTGGTTACCTCTTCTAGTATGCAGGCATGCATGCAGACAGAACATTGTATATATAATGAATAAACAAATACTTTTAAAAAAAATGTAAGTATGTACTCAAAAAAATAATAATAATATGGTGATGATGATGATATTAATAAACTGACAGTGGGAGCTCACACCTTTACTCCCAGCACTCAGGAGGCAGAGGCAGGTGAATCTTTAAGTTCGAGGCCAGATTGGACTACAAAGTGAGTTCCAGTACAACCAGGGCTACACAGAAAAACCCTGTCTTGGAATATATGTATATATACACAGATAATTCTACCTCAAGATTGATATAAGATTTACTGAGGCTCCACGGGTAGAGTTTTTAGAAAATGATAGGTTTCTTCTTACTTTTAGCTATCACTGTTGAGCAGAGAGTAAGGAAAAGTAAGGAAAGTTATAGGAATAATAGTGGCAGGCCACGGTGAAGCAGATAGTCATACATCAATAGAGGATGAGGTAGGAAGCTGGGGGTAAGGGTCCAGCAACCTGAAAATAAAACAAAAGAACCAAAAAGACTTGGCCCAGAAAACTAAGTACATAAAGGTGCTCACCTCATGATTTGTAATAGAGAAAAAATCAAAAATAGTAAAGGTGCTCAACCATTGGGGATGACGGCCCACCTGAACCCACGGGGTAATTATGAAAAGCTATACATTTCTTGACTGGTCATCAGACTACAAGGGGATAGGTAGTTGGTTCAGCTGGAGGCAGAAAAGCGGTCAGGGGCTTACAGACCAACCTACACACTTTTTGACCACAGCTTGTCGCGCTGCAAACTCCCTGATGCAGTTTGTCGAGACCTCTCTGAGGCCCTGAAGGTAGCCCCTGCTCTAAGGGAGCTGGGCCTCCTCCAGTGTCGGCTCACTGAGGCAGGCCTGCGTTTATTGAGTGAAGGACTGGTTTGGCCCATGTGCCAGGTGCAGACACTCAGGTGAGGCCTGGTTTTGAAGGGTCGGAGGGAGGGGATTCCAACTCCTGCCACCTCTAAAGTCAGCTTTTCCCACAGGATGCAAACACCTAACCTCCAAGAAGCAATCCAGTACCTGGCCATCCTGCTCCAGCAGAGCCGGGTCCTGACCACCCTGGATCTCAGTGGCTGTCAGCTGCCTAACTACATGGTGTCCTGCCTGTGTTCATCCCTGAAATACCCTAACTGCTGCCTAAAGACACTCAGGTGAAGGCAGGGGGAGACATGGTGCTGAGGACACAGCCTATCAACTCTAGGTTAGAGTAGGTGAGACCAAGCTCACACACAGATCTGGCTGCCCAGCCTACAAAGACTCACCTTCTATGATTCTATCTAAAGCTCTGGGTCTCAAATAAATATCCATAACCTGTGGAGACAATCTGGGCCAGTGGCCCTAATCATTGCCTGTATTCCCTCAAAGGCTCTCAACTTTGAATAGATCCCAATGCTTCTGGTATTGTGTCTTTGTTATAGCTAAGCAGACAGCTCCAACCACTCCACTCTCACCTGGGTTCTTTGCCCCAGCTGATCGACCCTTGCCCCTAACTGATCCTTGTCCCATCTGTCTTATGCATGTGGCTGCAGTCTGACCTCTGTGGAGCTGAGTGACATGTCACTGAGGGATCTTCAAGCCGTGAAGACATCAAAGCCAGACCTGACCATCCTACATCCAAAACTAGACACACATCCTCAGCCTCTCAAGAGATGAAGCAGTGTCTTCCAAGGCCCTGGAGGCCAGAACACGGTAGAGGATGCTGTAATAAAAGCCCTTATGAAGATGTCCTCCCCATTCAAAGGCAGGAAGATGCCAGCTTCTCCCTCAAGGCAAGTCTTTCAAGTCAAGAAGCCACAGAAGGGCAAGCAAAAGACCCAGTAGATATAGGCCCTTGATGGCTCCTGGATAGGCCTGGTACATGCCCTGCCATGCCTTGGACACTCTGAGGTTAGTTTTCCCCTAGCCCCACAACCGCTTACTTTCTGTACCCTCCAATCTGTCCCTTGCAGATAATCCCAACAATAATAAGAATATTCAGTAATTGAGCATATTGTTTAATGGTGTTACTCATGTTTGTTCTGGCCCACATCTGTTGTATGGGTAGATGTAGTATTACCTTCTATAGGCAGAAGGTAGGTGGATCACCATTCCAGTCTGGAATTTGGGGTGTTGACTTTTAGAAGGATGCCATTCTGGAAACCTTGGGACTTTAACCCAGAGGAATCCACTTGCTGCCTGAGAGATGCAGGCAATGAGCCAAAAGAATGACAGTTTTATTTGATGATGGGAGCTGGGGCAATACGGTAGATGTCTCCAACATAATAAAGATTTTTTGATTCCCTTTCATTGATCTCTGTAACACTTGTCTATCAAAATAGGTGTTGGCACGACCTTTCCAATAGCCACACATACAGGGCAAGGTTTAGTCAGAGTCCACCACTGAAGAAATGGGCTTGGCATGCTGGCCTGACAGCAAGAGAGGCGTGGCATTAAGAATCAGGACAAGCCATGCATGCCCCTTCTGTCTGTGTGTTGCTTCTATTGGTTAATGAATAAAGAATTGCTTTGAGCCTATGGCAGGGAAGAACAGAACTAGGTGGGGAAAGCTAGGCTGTATGCTGAGAGAAAGAAGGGTGGAGTCAGGGAGATGCCATGTAGCCCCACTGTAGACCAGATGCTAGAACTTTAGCCGGTAAGCCACAGTCACGTAGCCATATACAGATTACTAGAAATGGGTTAAATTAATATGTCAGAATTAGCCAATAAGAGACTAGAGCTAATGGGCCAAGCGGTGATTTAATTAATGCAGTTTTTGTGTAATTATTTCGGGGCTAAGTGGCCAGAAACTAACTAGCAGCCTCACTTCCTCCTCACTACAAATTGGCGCCCATGTGGCCAACTAAAATCCACTTAAAAACCTGAGAGAGCTTGAAAAAGAATTCTAGACACAAAGGAACAGAGTTTAGCGGTTTCTTGGTAGTCACATTTTTTCTAGATGGACTTGCAGCAAGTAAGGTACCACAGGGCCCAGTAAAAACTGTGCAACTTCTTTAAAAAAAGATGGCAATTTCCTGGTTCACCAACACAACGGTTCTGGCTCTTTTGGGAGGTTCAGCTATCAAGCATTTAAATGGGATTTGTGGATAGCGTACTGCAAGTTACTTAGTGACAGCATGGGCCTACTGGTTATCAGAGTTGAGGTGGTAAGGATGGCTCCCACCCAGCAGTCTCAGGCACTAGTGGATTTCCACCATGTTGGACTGTGTGAAACACGCAGGAAGTTCTGTATTTCCACTAGTAATGGTGCAGCTTAAGTTCTTAAGAAGTGCTTAGCATTTTAAGAAGTGCTCCTGGACAGTAAAGAATTACAGATTCACAATAAGACAGATTCAGACATAAAAGACCTCTAAATGGGTCACAGTGCTGAATAAATGTACATAGGCTTGGGAGAGAGAAGAAAAAGAGTACAGAGAGTTATAAAAAGAAGTAAATGGTTTTTTAAAAAATAAAACAAAGTCTTTAAAGAGTATAGATAGTCATAGATTAAAAGGAGTTAAAAAAAGTCACCTAAACATAGAATATATACAGAGAGTCTGAATTCTGTATACTGTTGTGTTTTCTTTAAATTTTTTGTTTGTGAAGAAGCTAAGTACAGAGAGACATTTCATTGTACAGGCTGCTAAGCTAAACCAACGTAAAGGTATCTTAAGTTTAAAATTTAATTCTAAGGATATGTTGCTTTGGAAAAGAGGTTCTTCTTTGGTTTCCACAGAGAATGAGAACCTCTGGATTGCTTCCAGACTAATATTGTTTGATAGACCACAACCTCCTGAAAGGTCACTGTGAACACCCCTCAAAAAATTACTTTGCCCAATAAACAGCAGGAAGAAGTTTGGACAGACTATACCCATATTCCCAAAGATTGTCTATAAATGTTTATTTACATTTAAAGGTGGGATATGTAATAGAGATGGATACTTTGCATTGGTATGCAAAGTTATTGATTGCGTTATTGATAAAAATTTAAGGTCAATTTTGTTATACAGATATTTCTGCTCTTGATTAAGGTATTGTGTTTGTGCAGCTCATTTAAAAATGTAATGTAAAATTAAGAAATATAAGTTAATAAATAATCATCTATAGGGGCTGGAGAGATGGCTCAGAGGTTAAGAGCACTGCCTGCTCTTCCAAAGGTCATGAGTTCAATTCCCAGCAACCACATGATGGCTCACAACCATCTGTAATGGGGTCTCCTCTTCTGGTGTGCAGGCATACACACAGACAGAATATTGTATACATAATAAATAAATATTTAAAAAAATAATCATCTATAATAGTCAAGCTTTTAATCATGTTAGTTAGATTTTCTAGATGTATAAAGATATATTTCAATTAGATAGATATTCTTCAAATCTTTCAGAGACCTTCAGAATATGGCATTTAAAATGTTTAAGACTTTTCATGACAGTGAGACACATCAGCTCCTGGCAGCACCTAGCTACTTCAAGAAGAAGATGGGCGTCGAAGAGTTGGTTGACCATTTGGCAAGAAACTGCTCTTGCCTAGACTGCTTGATAAACTGGACATGTAGAACCCACAGAGAAATGACTGCTGAACTTGCCTAAAGGTGAGATGGTCCTTCAGAGTTCCTGCTACATGAAAGAGTCTGCCAGACATTCCGAAGGATACAAAGGAAAGTGACTGGCAAACTGCCAATATAGGTTGAACTGTCTTTGAAATTTCCTGCTTCATGGAAAAGTCTACTGAATATAATGGGCCTGTAGGCTGAAGATAGATACTCCAATGGTACAGAAGAACTTTGGGTGACTGTCCAGGCAGTGCGATGTCTCTGTCAATTCTAGAGTTTTAGAAGTTGCTTACAATGTACTTCCAGTTTACTTAGGTAATATCATATCGTTCTGGAGTCTTTGATGGAGCTGAAGAATTTATAGATATAGTTTTCCTTGGTTATGATAAATGATAAAGTAGATATAAATATTGTAACTGTAATTCTTGCTTGATAACTGTTTTGTTATATGTAATTTTACTATGTTAAAGGTAAAGCTTTCCTTTTTGTTTAAACAGAAAAGGGGAAATGGTGTGGGAAGTCCTTCTGTCTATGTGTTGCTTTTATTGGTTAATGAATAAAGAACTGCTTTGAGCCTATTGCAGGGAAGAACAGAACTAGGTGGGGAAAGCTAGGCTGTATGCTGGGAGAAAGAAGGGTGGAGTCAGGGAGATGCCATGTAGCCCCACTGGAGACCAGACACTGGAACTTTAGCCAGTAAGCCACAGCAACATGGCGATTCACAAATTACTAGAAATGGGTTAAATTAATATGCAATAGTTAGCCAATAAGATGCTAGAGTTAGTAGGCCAAGCAGTGATTTAAATAATACAGTTTCTGTGTAATTATTTCGGGGCTAAGCAGCCGGAAACCAACAAGCGACCTCCTCCAACAAAAGTAGGTGTTGTCATGACTTTTCCTATAACCACACATACAGAGTGAGGTTTAAGCACAGTCCACTACTGAAGAAATGGGCTTGGCATGCTGGCCTGACTGCAAGAGAGGCATGGCCTTGCAAATCAGGATGAGCCATGCATGCTCCAGAACTGAGTCTTCTCTGCTCAGCACTGCAATGAGTCCCCTTACTTCCCAGGGGAAAGTCCTTCCATAATCCATTTATAAATCCATTCCTCCATCCTCCACAATGAAAAACACAAAAGCCTACTTGATCAGTTACTTTTCTATTACTGTGATAAAGCACCATGGCTAGAAACAACTTATGAAATGAAGAGTTGACTTGGGCTTACAGTTCCAGAGGGAGAAGGGCCCACTGAGCCTGGGAAACATGTGTCAACTAGAGTAGAAACTGAGGGTTCACATCTTGAACCACAAGCACAAAGCAAAGCATGAACTGGAAATGAGACGAGTCCTTTTACTCTCAAAGCCTGCCTCCCTGACATATTTTCCTAAGAGTGCCACCAACTGGAAATTAAGTGTGCAGTTATTGTGGTAGTTTGGATGAGAAGGCCCCCATAGGCTCATATCTTTGACTGTCTAGTTCCTAGTTGGTGGAAGTGTTTGGGAAGAATTATAAAGTATGGCCTTGTTGGAGGAGCTGCGTCATTGGGATGAGGGGTGAGACTTCAAAAGCCCATGCTAGGCCTAGCCTTGCTCTCTCCCTCTACCTCCAACTTGCAGACCAAATGTGAGCTCTCAGCTACTGCTCCAGCACCACGCCTCTCTGCCTGCTGCCATGTCCCCTGCCATGATGGTCATTGACTAATCCTCAGAAACTGTAAGCCAGGCCCAATTAAATTCTATAAGCTGCATTGGTCATGATGCCTCTTCACTGTGATAAAACAGACCTATCTTTCTCTCCTGCCTTCCTATTGGCCTTTCAGCTCTTTATTAGGCCAATCAGGTGCTTTAAACAGGCACAGTAGCACAGCTTCACAGAGTTACACAAATGCAGCATAAAAGAATGCAACATTAAATGCAACATCATTAAACCAGCATTCCACAGTGCAAAAGAATACAACACACCTTTAACTAATATTCTACAACATTACTCCATTTTCCTTTTAGGTAAATTTTTATTTATTTCTGTATTGGTCCCTATAGTGTTTGCTTTAATCATGCCCCAAGCTAAAAGTTAAGCTAAAGGTCAACTTGTTTTGTTTTGTTTTTTTTAATTCATTCTTCCTCTATAATCTAGAGATTCACATGTCATAAACTGTTTCAGTTGTTTCCTGGAATGTTATTGAAACTGTCTGACCATAAACCCACAACATTACTTTTCCCATGATAATAAAAGTAACTGAAAATTTCAGTTTTGTAATCACTTGTTCACCTGCTACAAAGAGGAGTCCTGATTTTAGTCTTGGTTGCTTGTATCTCCTATTCCTGAGGAGACTGTAAGTTCGGCCTGTTTGCAAAGTACTTTTTTTTCAAACCTTACAACATCTTAGTGTTAGCTCCTGCTTTGTTTTGTTTTAGATTTTTTTTATTCGGTTGGTTTTGGTTTTGATGGGTTTTTTTTTAGGTTTTTATTTGTTTGTTTTGGGGGGAGGTTGGTTTTTGTTGTTGGTTTTTGTTTGTTTGTTTTACGGGGAGGTTGGGTTTTGTTGTTGTTTGTTTGGGGGAGATGTTTTGTTGTGTTTTTGTTTGTTTGATTGTTTGTTTTTGGCTTTTTAACACAGGTTTCTCTGTAGCATAGCCCTGGTTGTACTGGAACTTGCTCTATAGATCAGGCTGGCCTTGTAGACCAGGCTTGCCACCACTACGCAGCAAGAGTGATGCTCTCCTTAACGACACTCGTCTCCTTAACAATTATACTTCTCTCTTCCAGCCCAAGCCCTGGACACAGCAGGCATCCTAGTGCCCTCTCCTCTCCAGACTCTACAGTTTGTATTTTATTCATCCCTCTTGCTCTTTTTCACTGTAGACACGCGTAACTGTTACCAGTAACAACCGTATACAGATTCAAGATTATGCTGTCCTGAAATTTCTTCCACTAGAGAAATTAGCCCAATATTTTAAAATTTGACCTCGGATAAGTTCTTAGGACAAGGGCAGAAAGCAGCCAGTCTCTTTGCCAAATTATCACACAAACGGCTTAAAGCCGAGTTGGCAATATTGTTCCCCTCTGAAATCTCTTGAGCTGGACCTCTACATTCTAAATTGTTCTTAGTACTACTGACTTTCAGGGTCTGATTAGAATGGCCCTTTAAGCTGTACTTAAAGCACCCAATCATTGTTCTAGTCTAAAGTTCCAAAGTCTTCCACATTCTAAAACCCAACATGGTCAGGTTCTTGGAAGCAAAATCCTGTTCCTGGTACCAACTTCTATGTTAGTTACTTTTCTGTTGCTGTAACAAAATAAAAACAAAAAACTAAAAACAGAATCGAAGGCAACTTAAGGAAGACAGTGTTTATTTTTGCTTGCAGTTTCAGAGGAATAAGAGTCCCTCAGCGCAGGGAGGCAGAGCAGCAATTGTCAGGCACAGTGGCAGGGACAGAATGCTGAGAGCTCATATTGTCACAGGCTAGCATGAAGTAGAGAGAGGAAGTGGGGCAAAGATGTAATCTCTTAAAGCTCACCCAGTGACATGCATCTTCCAGCAAGACTGCACCTCCTAAACCTTCCCAAACAGTGTCACAAACTAGGATCCAAACGTTCCAATACCTGAGTCTGTAGGGAACATTTCTTTCTGTTTGTTGCTTGGTTGGATCTTTAGGTTTTGTTTGGTTGGTTTGGTTTGGGGTCTTTTTCGAGACAGGGTTTCTCTGTGGCATAGTCCTGGCTATCCTGGAACTCACTCTGTAGACCAGACTGGCCTCAAACTCAAAGAGAGTCCCTGCCTCTGCCTCCTGAGTGCTGGGATTAAAGGCACATTCTGCCACTACCCAGCTGGGGAACGTTTGTAATCAAAATCACTACAGCTGCCTTCCTGGAGCTGTATCTGGACCTAGCAGAGAGACAGACAATAAGTACATAGATGATACAATGAATATCATTCAGTAAATATGTGATACATAAATATATAATATGTAAATATGTATGATGTATAATCATAGATATGTATTAATACATAAACAATGGTTAATATCAATCTAATACAAGAACAAAATACAGTTATATATAGTATATAATACATTAAATGTATGTCTAAAACATGCAATAATTAGGGGTGTGATACATCAATTGCATGTGAAATACACAAATATAATAAAGTGTGATACAGACAGTATATACATACATAGACACACATGTTATAGATTAACACATAACATAATATAATAAGTATGTGCAGAAAGATGGGGAAATTGAGAAAGCATGAAAAGAAAAAGAGGACTTGAGTTCTAGTTTGTATTTTCTACTGTTGAGAGTTGAGACTTTCTTCTTTCTTTATTTTGGTTTTATGAGACAGTGTCTATGTGACCCTGGATACACTAGAACTCACTATGTAGACCAGGCTACCTCAAACTCACAGAGATCCACCTATGTACCACTATGCCTGGCTAAAGGATCAAGATTTTCAATACAACTGCTCAAATAAACGTCACCTACAAAGACAGTATTTCTGTTCTTAAGACATCTCAAATTAGAAATGTGTTTCCTGAGTCTGGAGAGATGGTTCAGTGGTTAAGAGCTTGGGCTGTATGGGTGCTGGGGATTTGAGCTCGGGTCCTAATGCTTGTAGAGCAAGCACTTTACCCACTGAGACATCTCTCCTACACTCTCAAATAAGAATTTCGTAAACAAGTGCAATATGCTTTCTTAGGGACAGAACGTTTATAAGTTGTTTCATTTTGTCTTAAGGCCCAGGGTCTCATATACCCCAGGCTGGCCTCCAACTTGCTGTGTAGAAGATGACTTTGAACTTCCGATCTTCCTTGTACCTCTACACCAACGTGATTACAACGTGATTACAAACTGTGTGGTTTAATCAGTGCTACAGAGTAAGCCTGTGACTTGGCACATGCTATGCAACCAGTCTGTGACCCTTTGTTTTGTTTTTTTTTTTCCTTTTGTTTTGAAGACAGGGTCTCGCTATGTAGCTCTGGCTATCCTAGAACTCACTCTGTAGACCAGGCTGGCCTCAAATTCAATGTCAGCCATCTCTCTCCCATAGAACTGAACAATGTACCTCATAAACCACCTTACAAACTCAGTTACAAAAGGAAATTCTATAAGAGAATGAGTAAACCAGCTCACATTATTTTTATTTAACTTTTAAACTTTACTTAATCTTTAACTTTGTTTAAACTTTGAACCTGGCTATAAATTATATCCTTTGAGCAATGTAATTTCAAAAGCTGCAAAATCATACATAGCTGTAGGAAGCCACCTGGAGGCACAGGTGGTCCTGCAGTTTGGAGGTATACCTGGCTTAGCCACGTGGGGCTGAGCACCCTTGCCTGCACCCTTGCTTGCACATGCTCAGACCAGCAGAATGGCATTAACCAATCAGGACAGCGTTCAAGCCTCTCCACCGTTTAAAAGCAGCTGCCTCTGGGCTCTACTTCCGCTCTCTCTAAGCTTTCTCTTGTCCCTGCTCTATCTTCCCTTCCCCCAATTTTCCTCAATCAAATGCTCCGAATAAAGACGTGACCAGGGAAGGAATTCTCGTTTTTAGTGGCGTTCATTCCTGCTGGTCAGGATGCGCGTCGCACATAGCTACTGCCAGTGTTAACTGAGAATCTGGAGGTCCTATTCTGGAGCCTCAGTACCCTGAGAAGAGGACTCTAAAGCGGACTAGAGAACTCTTCGGCTAAGGATTTGAGAGAACATCAACAGGGCAAGTGTTTTATTCGTATGGGTTCTTCAGAGGGACAGAGCTGATAGAAAAAAAAAAATATATATATATATATATATATATATATATATATATGTATATGGGATTTATTAGAGCGGTCTCCTCAACCTTCCCAAAAAGTACCACCAACTGGGACCCAAGTCTTCAAATACCTGAATCTCTGGAGGCATTTCCCATTAAAACTACCACATCTGCCTTCCTGGAGCTTGTGTTCTGGACCTAGCAAAGAGACAGACAATAAGTTCACAAATGATAAATGAATATCATCCAGTAAATATGTGACATATAATATGTAAGTACGTGTGATATATGTGCATGATACAGGAACCTGTATCACATAAATACATACCATGTTTCATGTACACCTGTATTACATAGATATTTACCGTGTTTTGTGTATCATGGCTGTGGTCCAGCTAGTCTAACAATGGTTGTCTCCTGATGGAAAGGTCAAGAATCTGTTCATTGTTCCGTCCATGAGGCTGCATGTCTCTGCTGGTGTTCAGTCTGTGTTGGAATCCTGAAGAAGTAGGCTCTAATACCAGCTAATTACCATGTCCTTTTATGTAGGCTGCCACCAGATGGTGTGGCTCAGATTTAAGGTGGGTGTTCTTACCTCACATATCCCTGATTCAGGATGGGGTTCCCACCCCGCATGATCCAATCATGAAAAACTCTCACAAGTGTGCCCGGTTGCTTAGGTTTCAGTGGATTCCAGATGTGGTCAAACTGACAACCAAGATTAGCTATCTCAGCAGGCAAGCTGTAAACCTTATAGGAAAGGGGAGACGGAGAAAAGAAAGTCAATCTTTTTTATCTTAGGGTTCAAGAGAGCAGGCAGGTGCAGCAATGGAGGTCAGCAAGCAGCAGGGCAAAGGGCAGTGGAGATGGGATGGAAGGGGTGTTGATGGGGATGGGAGAAGGCGGGAAATGGATGCCTTCAGCAAAAGAGGAGAATATCCAGAGGGTCAAGGAAGGAGACAGTCAAGTTAGGGAAGGCCAGTGCGACTGCTCGGTGGGTAAAGGCACTCGTCAAGTCTTCCCATCGGTGTTAGACCCCTGGAACCCACATGGTGGAAGGAGACAACCAGCTCCCACAGGTTGTCCTCTGGCTGCATGAACACACTCAAGTGCGTGTCCACGCACACATGCTAAATAAACCAGTGTACAAATTTTTAGTCAAAATGGGGCCAGAAAAATGGTCAACATCCTCATAAGAATATATGTGAAGGCAAAAGCACAAATGCACATGAAATAAAAATAAATACAAAAAAGAAAAATAAAGCAAACAAATAAACGAACCTTCTGGTCAATAGAATAGAATCTTTGACCCAGAGAGTGATCTAACATTCCAGTTGGGCTGTGTCATTCTCTCCACCAGGCCCAGAATGGCAGGTTCCTCTTAAGATATAAGACAGACCAAATAATAAGTCATTTATGGAACCGAATAGAAGACCCGGGTATCAATCCACACATCTCCGAACACCTGATTTTTGACAAAGAAGCAAAAAATATCAAATGGAAAAAAGAAAGCATATTTAACAAGTGGTGCTGGCACAACTGGATATCAACATATAGAAGAATGAAAATAGACCCATATCTATCACCATGCACAAAACTCAAGTCCAAATGGATCAAAGACCTCAACATAAAACCAGTCAATTGAACCTTATAAAAGAGAAAGTGGGAAGTACACTTGAATGCATTGGCACAGGAAACCACTTCCTAAATATAACCCCAGTAGCACAGACACTGAGAGAAACAATTAATAAATGGGACCTCCTGGAACTGAAAAGCTTCTATAAAGCAAAGGACACAGTTAACAAGACAAAATGACAGCTTACAGAATGGGAAAAGATCTTCACTAACCCCATATCAGTAAGAGGTCTAATCTCCAAAACATACAAAGAACTCAAGAAATTGGTCACCAAAAGAGCACATAATCCAATAGAAAAAAAAAAACTGGAGTACAGATCTAAACAGAGAACTCTCAACAGAGGAATCTAAAATGGCTGAAAGACACTTAAGGAAGTGTTCAACATCCTTAGTCATCAGAGAAATACAAATCAAAACAACTCGATAGGCTGGAGAGGTGGCTCAGTGGTTAAGAGCAGTGGCTGCTCTTCCAGAGGTCCTGAGTTCAATTCCCAGTAACCATATGGTGGCTCACAACCACCCATCTGGTGCCCTCTTCTGGCCTGCAGGCAGACATACAGACAGAACACTGTATACATAATAAATAAATATTTAAAAAAAAAACTCTGAGATTCCATCTTACACCTATAAGAATGGCCAAGATCAAAAACACTGATGACAACTTATGCTGGAGAGGTTGTGGAGAAAAGGGAACACTTCTGCATTGCTGGTGGGAATACAAGCTGGTACAACCCCTTTGGATGTCAGCGTGGCAATTTCTCAGAAAATTGGGAAACAACCTTCCTCAAGACCCAGTAATACCACTTTTGGGTATATATCCAAAGGATGCTCAATCGTGCCACAAGGACATGTACTTAACTATGTTCATAGAAGCTTTGTTTATCATAGCCAGAATCTAGAAACAATCTAAATGCCCCTTGATCGAAGAATGGATAAGGAAAATGTGGCACATGTACACAATGGTGTACTACACAGCAGAAAAAAAATAATGACATCTTGAATTTTGCAGGAAAATGGATGGAGCTAGAAAACATTATTTTGGAGTGAGGTAACCCAGACACAGAAAGACAATTATCACATGTCCTCACTCATAGGTGGTTTTTAAACATAAAGCAAAGAAAGCCAGCCTACAAACCACAATCCCAGAGAACTTAGACAACAATGAGGACACTAAGAGAGACTTACATAGATCTGATCTACATGGGAAGCAGAAAGTAGAAAAAGACAAGCTCTCCTGAGTAAATTGGGAGCATGGGGACCTTGGGGGAGGATTGAAGCGGGGAGGGGAGAGGCAGGGAGGGGAGCAGAGAAAAATGCAGAGCTCAATAAAAAGGGGAAAAAAAGTGATTTAACGGGATACTGTATTTCCTCCCCAGAATCCCTGTCTGCAGTGCAGTAGCTTAGAGGCCACAGCAATTTAGGGGTATATGTCAACCCGGTCTTCTGAATTATTCAGAAAAGCATAGTGACCCTTCCTTTTCTTCCATCTCTTTTTAAGCACATTTTCCTTAATACCTTGGACTTCCCACACAAACACACAATGTTTTGGACTTTCTCTGAAGCATTTCACCCTGCTCTGTGGTTGCTTGTCAGCCGTGTGTCTAACCTCCATGCCCGTATAAACGGCAAGGCTTTTTGTCCTCAGCTCTTGTGTCTACCTCCGCTGGGTAGCAGCTGCTGAGGTTTGCAGCTGACCTGACCTGGGGTTTTCTTTTAAACTCTGATAAAATTGTCCTTGACCATCTATTTGAATCTATTCTCCCCCCACACACATACCTCTTTTTCTCTCTCTTTGGTTTTTTGAGACACAATTTTTCTATGCGGCCTTGGCTGTCTTGGAGATCACTCTGTAGACCAGGCTGGCCTCAAACTCACAGAGATCTCCCTGCTCTGCCTCTCCAGTGCTAGAAATAACGGCGACCACCACCACAGCTCAGCTGAGTCTATTCTCAGATTCTTTTATTAGTGAGACTAAGAAACTCAAAAGCTGGGACTGGAGAGATGACTAGGCAGTTGAGAGCCCATGTTGCTCTGGCAGGGCACCCAGGTTCAGTTGCCAGCACTCATGTGATGACTCATAACTATCTATAACTCCATTTCCAGAGGATTCAAAACCCTGTCCTGGCCGCCATAGGTACTGCACACACATGGTGTGCGGACATACATGCGGATAGAACACTCAGACACATATAATAGAAAGAACGAAAATTCAAGACAGAAATAGAAATCCCCTTTCTACCAGAAACTCCACAGCCACCATAAGTGGCACAAACCCAGGTTGAGAGTGGATCTCAACCCTCACCCAGGAGCTTCTTTCTAAGTAGGTGAATGTACGGGGTTCAGGAAAGAAACCAAAAGTAAAGCTCTGTGGGTGAAAAGGGAAAAGTTTGTTCCAAATTACCATAAACAGAGAAAGTGGGAGTGGGGCTGCGTCTCCAGGGTTCTAAGGGAAGGAAGGGGTACCTGGGAGGAAGGAAGCCTGTGAGCTGGTGTGAGAGGCTTTGAAGTGCAGAACAGGCGCTCAGAGGCCCTTGATATGCTAATAGCCACCACAGGTATATGTGGGTGGAAGAGTCAGGCATCCCCACCCCACCTTTGCCCAAGATAAAGATTCCTTTTAGCAAGTAGGAACTATCTTCTTAAGTCACTGAGGGAATGCTGGCTAAATGCCAGACTTGGGAGGGGTGGGGTGGGATTTCTCGGGACCTGACAAAGGAGGACTTGGCACAAAACCACAGCTAGTCAAAATGAAGAGAATGACTGTTGGATGCAGAGCCACTGACACATGAATAGCGTAACAACATGGTGCGGGGGCAAGGCTGGCTGTGGTAGGGGACAACATGGCAGCCTAAAGATCTGTACAATTCCAACACAGATGACATCCAAACATAGATAGGGAAAGCTCACGGGGCTCCTCCCCTAGATGGAGCTATAATCCATTAACAACTGCCGAAAAACGGAGAATTAGTCTTCCCCTGGGACAAGCCTCAGTGTGACATGGGAAAAAACAAACAAACAAGCAAAATACCTCTAAACAATTCCATGGCAGTCTGGTTAAAGCAAGCTGTATTTAGAACTGGCCGACCAGCAACCTCTCCCATAGTCGAGATTTCAGAGAGTACTCCTTCACTGGTTTTTGAGGTCCCTTTTATGGGGAAAGGTTAGGGTTGATAGAAAACAGCTGTTGGGATAATTGGCTGTTAGAAGAGGCAATAAAAATAAGAGCAAGGAAACATCCTGTGGAAGGGGAGCCATCAAAGTGTCTGGGAAGACACATTTTAGTAAGGCAAAGGGCAATCTTCTGTCACAGGTTCAGGAATTTAGCAAGGAAAAAGGGTGGGCATACATCATGGGGTCACAAGTTCTGCAAAGGTTGAAAAATGGATTTGCAGATGCTCAGTGGTTAAGAGCGCTGCTTGCTCTTCCAAAGGTCCTGAGTTCAATTCCCAACAACAACATGGTGGCTCACAGCCATCTGTAATGAGATCTGGTGCCCTCTTCTGGCATACAGGCAGAATACTGAATAAATAAATAAATCTTTTTTTTTTTTAAAAAAAGGAAGGAATAAAGAAAGTTGGAAGCCTAAGAAAGCAGTCTGTCAGCAGGTTTCTCAGTAGTTTAAGGATTAACCATTAACAGTGGGTTACTTTGCTTTACAACCCATAGCTCTGTCTGCAAGGCTGGAGCAGCCCTCCTCTGCAAACTGAAGGTCCCTCTGCAAACTGAGGGTCAACTTTAGATAACTCCCCAGCTACTCATGACCAGCATCTGATGTGAGCTAAGCTAACTTTTAAATGATGGGATGATGTGACTTTTTGGTTGTGCATTGTCCAATACCCTTCCCTGCTATGCAAAACTGGCAGTATCAGGGGAGTATAGAACTTTGGTAAACACCATCAGGAAATGCCAGAGGGAAACAAGAGGCTAAATACAAACACTAGTTTAAAACAAAACCAAAAAAAAAAAAAAGCAATTTCTGAGTTTTACCTTGAGATTGTAAAAATTCTTTTGTTCATACCTAATGCTTGCTTCTTGCTATAAAAAGGGGGGCGTTGAGCAGCTCCCCGTGGTCACAGTTCCAGAAGCCCATCCCCTGGCTGTGGTCACAGCTACAGCTGACAAGCTTTGTGTGCCCCATGGCAATTTCTTTTATTTTCCTGAAATAAAGTTTGTTTCTGGTTTAATAGACTTTGGTGGTCTGGCCCCCATCATTGCCCACCTGTGCCCAGACCCAAAAATTACTATGCTTAAGAGAGCCATGAAACAAAAATGCCTCTCTTCTACATGCCCCTTGCCCAAGGACAGATAGTTCCTGAAATGCTGGAGGCTATCATTTCCGGGAGATAACAAGTCATAGGCTTTCACTCCCGGGGAAGTTTGCTTGACCTATCTGCACCCAATGTGCTTTTAATCACATATGGGCAGGAGGCTCTCAAGCAGGAAATATAACAAGGTGTATGCTTGTCTGTGATTGGAGTTACAGCAGGAGGTATGCTTGCTCCTGACTGGGCCTGATGGGAAATGTAATGAATTGTGGATTTTCCTTCTTAAGTCCTTGCAAAATTTGATTCGGGTCCATTTTCTGGAGAACCAGATATGGACCTGGCCAAAGTCCATCCACCTGGCCAGTATTTAATTAAAGATTGCTTCCAATTTTGCTTTAAATTGTGATAGTGGTTTTATTCTTAATTGGTGGATTTATATCAACACTGAACAGACTCAACAGGTTGTGTTTCTATATTTATTCATGTATATGTATGTGTAACAACAATGGCTAAAAAGAGGCCCCGTGAATTTGGGAGGGGCATATGTGGGAGGAGTAAGACAGAAAATAGAAATGACGCAATTGTATTTTAATTAGCCAAAAATAAATAATAGCTGGGCAGTGGTGGCACACACCTTTAATCTCAGCACTGGGGTGGCAGAGGCAGGCAGATCTCTGTGAGTTTGAAGCCAGCCTGGTCTACAGCGCGAGTTCCAGGACAGCCAGAGCAACACGCAGAGAAACCCTGCCTTGAAAAACCAAAGCAAACAAACAAACAAATAAATAAAAAGCTAGGTGTGTCGGATCTAATGAGAGTTTACCAAGGCCAGATGGACCGTGACTGAACGAGCATGTGATCCAACCAGATTCTCTGAATGTGGCCGGATTTTCTGAATGTGGCTGGCCTGCAGTCTTTCCGAGAAGCCATTGGCAATGACACTGGGACTGGTTTCCTCTGCATATACAGGATTTTTGGGATCCAGTCTGTTTGGATGCTCACCTTCCTGGACCTGGAGTGAGGGGGGAGGAACTTGGACTTCCCACAGGGCAGGAGACCCTGACTTCCCTTGGGGACAAAGAGGGAGGAGGAGAGGGAGGGGGGGAGTGGGAGGGCGTTGGGAGGAGGGGCGTAAATGGAAACTTTTTATAATTTAATAAAATTACTAAAAAAAAAAAAAAAAGCTAGGTGTGGTGGTGTACATCTTTAATTCCAGCACTCAGGGGGAAGAAGTAGTTGAATCTCTGTGAGTTTTGAGGTTAGCTTGGTTTTCTTTTCTTTTTTTTTTTTTTAAGATTTAGTTATTAGTTATATACAGCATGTTTTCCTGCACACCAGAAGAGGGCATCAGATCTCATCACAGATGGTTGTGAGCCACCATGTTGTTGTTGGGAATTGAACTCAGGACCTCTGGAAAAGCAGTCAGAGCTCTTAACCTCTGAGCCATCTCTCCAGCCCCCTTAGCTTGGTTTTCATAGCAAGTTCCAGGCCAACCACTCAAAAAATAAAATAAAAATAAAAGAGTTTCTCTAAATAGGGGAACCAGCCTAAGGGAACACCAGCCTAAGAGGGAAGGGCACCCAGCCTTTCACAGCCAACTGGCTTCTTTCACAGGCTGGCTCTGATGAAGCTGTTTTCAGACTCTGCTCTCCTGCCACAGGCGGTCACTTGGCATGTCTCTTTCTGACCTCTACTGTCTCTATCCAAACGTGCTGCCACATTGACTTGTCCTGAAATTCTTTTCTGCAGTAACTGAAGGACCTCACTTTACCTGGGTGGTGGTCTCTAAGATGGAACTGGGCCTCCCAGGCCTAACACTGGGCTTTGTCTCCTGACAGCCACTGATAGTCATTGCTGCTATAGGTTGGGGAGGGCAGCAAAGTGCAGGAAGGGCTGGAGAGACTAAAGCTAAGGACTTCTGACTAATAAAGGCTCTGGGGAGATTTTCAAAGAGAAGGGAGAAAGAAAGGGAATATGTGAGGGAAGGGAGTAGCTTGGAAAACATCAGATACTAAAGAAGCCTGAATGGAAAATGAAAAATGAAGAGTTGACAGCTGATATGATTTGGTGGGAGAGGAACCTTGGCGGGCCTAGAGGCCACGCGGCGGGGAGAGACAGACACACCAGGCAGTTTCTCTGTCTCTCTCTCTCTTTTTCTCCTTTTCTGCCACTCCTGTCCCCAGAGGCCGGTCTCTTCCCTCCCCTCTTCCCCTTTCTTCCCCTTTTCCATTCCCTTTCTCTTGATAAAACTTCCCATGGAAGTTCTGTCTGCCTGGTATGTCGGTCTGTCTGTCTCTTATCCCCTGGAGGGCCCCTTGGCCTGCCAAGGTCTCTCTCCAGCCAAAGGATGTCAGCAGCTCCTCCGAAGGGCTGAGAAGAAAGTTTTATTGTAGATGAGGAGGAGAGTTCAGTCAGAGGCATCGGGAAGGGTCCGACTGAAGTGGGCCAGCAGAATAAACCGGGACATGACTGGAGAGCACATGACAACCAAGAGACCAAGACAGCTCGGAGCCAAAATGTCTGGGTTAGATGGGAATTAGAGAAGCTGGGAAACAGAAGGGAAGAGAAGGGGCTAGAGAGGTCTAAGATGGGGGTGGGGTATGTCAGTCAGGATTACTCGGCACAGATACTTAAGGGTAGAGACTGGGGGAGCCCAGAGGCTAGCATAGACCTTGATATGCTAATAGGCACCGTGGTCTTAAATTAATGGAGGAGCCATAGCTCCTTTGGCCATAGCTAAGGGGAGTGACTCCATTTAGCAGATGAGACCGATCTTCTCAAGTTCCTGAGGCTTTTGTCTAAATGCCAGACTTTGGGAAAATGAATTTCTTGGGACCTAACAGGTGGTGCCTGTACAATAGGAGAGGGTGGGTAACGGATTGGAAAAGTAAGGCATGCAAAAAGTATTTAGGGTGCAGTCAGGTGATATAGCCAGCTGCAAACCTCTGGTTAAACAGGGCTGTGACCTAACCCTCCTCGCTGGGTGGCACTGGAGTAGCAGGAGTCTCTACCGTGGGTCCAGGAGGCCTGGTCTTGACACCAACCATTGGTGGCAGTGGGTTGTTGGTGGAGCGGGGACAAGGTAAACAGACTTTGATCTGGGCATCTGGACAGCAGAAACAGATTCTGGAGCAAGTGAAGCCCAGGCTCTGACTGAACTGGTGCACACAAACACGGAGTCTGGGGCAGAGCAGGAAACTGAGAGGCGGACAAGATAGGCCCAGGTCCTGCCAGGAAAGCAGGCAGATGGCGATCAAAAGGGTGGGGTCCTCAGCAAAGGGAAGGGCAGTCCAAGAAGACAGATCGGTGTCCTTTATAGTAACTAAACGTCACTGTAGAGAGGGATCTCAGGCCCCACCTGCTCTTGCACACGTTTTAGAGCCAAAGCTGATCCCAATTCTAGTACGATTTGACTCAGGGCACTCGCCCCAGAGACCACAACATTTTCCCCAGGTTCCGCCTAGAGTCAGCCCCGCCCACCTGCCACGCGGTAGGGTCGCTTCTCCTTCCTCCCGCCAGGCGCTGCTAGCACGGAGCCCACAGAGCCTTCTTACCTCGGGGCTCGCACTGCCTGGAGTTGGACTGCGGTGAGTTACTAAACTGCCCGTCCCCGCCTCCCCTGCCCACCCCACCCCTTTCCCCAACCGGCCCTCACCCTCTTCCACCAAATACTCTAAAAAATTCACTTTCGTCGATCCTTCACTCCCATGTCTTCCGTCCTTGTCGGTCAACGAGCTACCCTCCTCTCCGCCCCCACCCCACCCCCCACACTGACTTCCTCTTTCCTTTCCCCAACCAAGTTTCGCTCCTTCTCAGTTAGGGCCCTCCGGCCACCACCACTCCCATCACTGTCCTCCACCACATCCGGTTCCTCCTCTCCCACCCCAATGCCCCCCCCCTCCCCACCACAGCTCCTGATTCCTCTGCTTCCACTGTCCGGCCTCAGGAAGCTTCCTATTTGCACTCTCAGCTCTTCCTACCTCGGGAAGATGGGTCAGGACCTCGCGAGAGGGAGACCTTTTGCGGGTGCTGAGGCAGCTGGTTTGCAAATTCAGTTGCATTCCTCTTGAGTTAAGGGTGTGTTCTCGGTGCAACTCCTAAGTGGAGGCTTTATAAATACTGCTCCCCTAAGCTAGCCCCTCACGCCCGTCACCGTCTATGGGGATCGTCCAAGTTCCTTGTAGACTTGAGGGTCTACCGCCGTCTTCAGAGGGAAGCCCAGCTAGTTACTGTCATCTCGCCTTCCCCAGGCCACTTGGACTGAGACAGCTTTCCATGGACAATTCTGAAGATGACCCGACCATATTCAGTACTCACTGTCTGCCCGGTGACCCCAGGTTCTGGGCCACAGTAACCAATTCATACCTGGGTACACGTGTGTATCATGACGTTATACATGTGAATGGTGTGTACAACGGAGCTGGAGGGAACACTCACCGGGCAATTCTGCCCAGTCCCATCAATGTCCAGCTGAAGGCCCCTGCAGGAACAGAACCGCTGGCTGAGACCTTTGCCCTGGATACTAACACAGGTTAGCTGCCACCAATCCTGGTTAAGCCATTGCTCTGGGTGAGAGGGATCTACCCACTTGTCCATGAAATCTCACAAGGGAAGGGACCACAAAAGCCAGTATGTAATTGAGGCCCGTAATCTCAACACTGGGGAAGCAGAGACAAGAATATGGAACATTGGAGGACAGCCTCGGGTTCATAACAAGATCCATCTCAAAAATAAGTAAATAAATGGCCTTTAATTTGAGAGGAAAAAAATAAGCATAAAAAGCTGCCTCCCAAAATGAGGTCTCTGTGGTTTGTCTTGCTTTTTTTTCATCTGGGTGGGCCCGCTACACAGTGGGAAGAGGCAACCTGAGATCTGAGGGACCCCACTCCTAGCCCAGGAGGGTCATGGTGCTCCGTGGTATGGGAGTCCACAGCTTTAAGTCCGTCTGAGATCTTCCCCAGGATGACTGAGCCTCCCAACCCTCCCTAGGTTCCTTCCTGCACACCCTGGAAGGCCCCAGCTTCCGGGCTTCCCAATGCATCTATGCTCACCGTGTGTTACCCCATGTCCTGGCCTTCAGCGTGTCCATTGCACGCTTGACTACAGGGAACAAGCCCATCAAGGTGCTGCTACAGGCATCCTTCTCCCCAGAAAGTCCAGACCTGGATCTACATGTCGGGCCTGACTTCCAGGGAGCCCGGTAAGGAGCTCATTGGGTGGATCTAGGTCCCCCAGAGAGGGAGTCCTTTCCTGAGACTCGGTGATGCTCTTGCAGGTACCTCCATGGCCACACACTCACCCCTGAGCAGCTGGGAGAGCCACAGCAGGAAGTACACATGCTGTGGATGCCAGTGCCCCCAGTCTTGACCCTTGCAGAAGATGAGCAAGACAGGACCTGGGACTTTCTGACTGTGGTTGGTGGTAGCCAGGCTGAGGCCCAGGGCTGCTTTGCTGAGGCCCTGCAGCTGCAGACCAGGGGCAGTCTGTATACAGTCCATGCAGACGCCTGGGCCCAGCTCTGGGCCAGCTGTGGCCTAGATGTGGCTGGACCCCTGGCCCTGCGCCAGGCCCTCCGTGGTTCTCTCTACTACCTGCTCAGTGAGCTTCCCCAGCCTGGCACCCAAGGATCAATCAGCCATGGGCTTAGCCCTGGAGGCCTCTCTAATGGGAGTCAGGAGGAGAGCTACTGGGGCCATATCTTCTGGGATCAGGTACACCCTGCACTGGTTACACAGGAAGAACTGCATGCTAACATCTTGGGCATTGCCTTTACACTACCTGAGCTCAAGACTGTAGAAAACATGGGGGTGGGCTGGAAAGATAAATCAGCAGTTAAGAGCAGTGACTGTTCTTCCTATGGTCCTGAGTTCAGTTCTCAACAACCACATGGTGGCTCATAACCATCTGTTATAAGATCTGGTGCCCTCTTCTGACCTCCAGGTATACATGCAGGCAGAATACTATACATAAAAAAAAATCAATCTTTTTTTCAAAAGCAAATATTTTATTTAAAAAAAAATGGGAGCTATAGACAGAAGGGCTTCCTGGAAGAGATAGTTTCTCAGAAGAAAGGTGTGTAGGAATTTGGCAGAAAAGAGTGGCGCGGGTTAGAGCAACAGAAGTTGTGGAAGGCGGAGGCTGTGTGGTGTTTGAAGGCAGAGGAGCCTCACTGAGGTGGGAAGAACAGCAGGCCAGTACCACCAGAGCCCCGGAGTGAGCTGGGTACAAGCCTGGAGCTTAGCAGTGGACGCAGGAAGCCATAGGGACCTTTTAGAGGAATGACAGGGGTGGAGCTACAGTCCGGAGAGATCTGGCAGGAATAGCTGGGTGATGGAAGCAAGGGCTGGAGGGGTCAAGGATGTAGCATGTGGGGTTCAGTGGCCACTGGCTGAGGAAATATTGCGGGAGAAGACTCAAGGCCATGTCTGCATCTGACCGCTGGTGAAGGCTGTGCCCATTTGGCAGATGAAGCCAAAGGAAGCTGAGGTCAGGCAGCCGGAGAATGCAGAGTAAGCTCTCCCTAGAGGCCTGAGCCCTGATGCAGACTAGAGCCCTTAGCATCTCCTGATACTTCCTGGACTGAGAACCAGAACTCTGGGCTGTCTAAGCTGGAGAAATAACACTGGAGTGGGCAAGCAAGGGAGGCCCCGGGTGGGTCTGGGTGAGCATGAGAGGAGGAACTCAGAGAGAGAGAGGCAGAGGGATTGCCAAAGGGTAGGTGGGGGAGGAAGCCCCAGCTGTCTTCTTTGCTGTGTGCTGGCTGGAAGCCTTGGCGGGGTGGAATGTGCAGTAAGGGAGGTATGGACTTCTATTTAACCCCAGAATGGTTCCTCCTCTCAGGACCTCTGGATGTTCCCAAATATTCTGATGTTCAACCCAGAGGCTGCTAGGGCCATCCTGGAGTACAGAGTCCGAACACTGGGAGGGGCCCTGAAGAATGCCCAGAACCTAGGCTACCAGGTAACGGGGCCTGGGTACCATCCCATAGGGTCCCTGCCCCAGGGTCTTCCCGGTGCCATTCAGTGACCACCAGACCCCTAAGCCTCCTCTTTCCTTTCCACCACAAAGGACTGCACCTCTTGTAGGACTGGACTGGCCTTCCAGGCCAAGACCTGACCATTGCATCCTCTTTCCTCCCAGGGAGCCAAGTTCGCTTGGGAAAGTGCAAGCACTGGGCTGGAGGTCTGCCCTGAGGACATTTATGGGATCCAGGAGGTCCACGTGAATGGAGCCGTGGTGCTGGCCTTCCAGCTGTACTACCACTGCACTCAGGTGAGGCATCACTGTGTCCCATGTGTGCCCACGCACCTCTTGAGGCCATGACCCTGGGAAGATGTGTGAAGAGAAAGCATTGCTTTCTGGGTGTTCGGAAGGTCGGCACCAGCCATTCACAGTGGCCCTCTTGTACACCCGGTCCTTTACCCCGCTCTCCCTCTCCAGGACCTGCAGCTCTTCCAAGAGGCTGGTGGCTGGGATGTGGTCAGCGCGGTAGCTGAGTTTTGGTGCAGCCGTGTAGAATGGAGCCCCCAGGAGAAGATGTACCACCTGAAAGGTGAGGACTAGGGAGCACAGGGGCCAGCGTGGCATGGACTGCCACCATGGAAGGGCGTGTCCTGAGCCCCTACACTAACTGTCATGGTGGCCCCCTGTGACCAGGAGTCATGCCGCCTGATGAATACCACTCAGGAGTCAACAACTCTGTGTACACCAACGTCCTGGTCCAGAACAGGTCAGACAGAAGGCATCCCCTTCCCTAGCCCAGCACAGCAGACAGGGCCCAGTCAGAAGCTGTGCAACTGTGGCTTGTACCCTCCCCAGCCTGCACTTCGCTGCTGCATTGGCCAAGGACCTGGGTCTGTCTGTCCCCAACCAGTGGCTGGAGGTGGCAGATAAGATCAAGGTGCCATTTGACTCTGAGCAGAACTTCCACCCTGAGTTTGACGGCTATGAGCGAGGTGAGTGGTACTGAGTCCTTCAAGGGCCCTTCTGATTGGTCACCTCCCCCTCCATACTCACCCTGTAACACCCTCATCCCTTTGACCAAGAACCCATCCCTATCCTGCTGCCCCTCCCCCCAAATCAGGAGAAGAAGTGAAACAGGCAGATGTTGTGCTCCTGGGATACCCAGTTCCCTTTCCCCTGACACCCGACATCCGAAGGAAAAATCTGGAGATTTATGAGCCTGTGACATCCCCCCAGGGCCCTGCAATGACTTGGGTGAGGAGCCTGGTGGGTAGTCTTACCCTACTGTCCTCCCCTTCCTTCCCACATGGTGAGTCTAACTGCTTCATATCTGGATCCTGACCTCAGAGTATGTTTGCTGTGGGCTGGATGGAGCTGAGGGACCCCTCAAGGGCCCAGGTCCTCCTGAGCAAGAGCTTCATCAATGCCACCGAGCCCTTTAAGGTCAGCCTGGCTTCTGCCCACCACCCACTGCCTCCCTCTTCTCCCTCTGTGGTAGTCTCAGTGGGGGAAGGGTCCTGCTGAGGCTGGACCCACGTCCCAGCCTCATGTCCCAGCCGCTCTTGCTGCCTGCAGGTGTGGACGGAGAATGCGGATGGGTCTGGCGCAGTGAACTTCTTGACGGGCATGGGGGGCTTTCTGCAGGCGGCACTCTTCGGGTGCACAGGATTCAGGTGAGTGCAGTGACCAGCGGCGAATTCCCACTTGTCCCAACCCCCTTCACACAGCTCTCCCTCACAGGATCACTGAGGCAGGTGTGACCTTTGACCCCCTGTGTCCAGACCTGATCTCCAGAGTGTCTGTCTCTGGCATCTCCTACCTGGGGAACAAGTTCAACTTCACCTTTTCCAAGGACACGGTGACACTTGAGGTCACAGTCCGTGCAGAACCCTGGGCGCCCCTGCTAGAAGCTGAGCTGTGGCCATCGATGACCCGGCTCCCCCTGCCACCAGGTAAGGAAAAGCCTTTGGGTTCTGTGGCGCAGAAGTCTTGGTGCATGCCCTAAAGGATTAACCCTCTCTTTTGTAGGACATAAGGTCTGCTTTCCCCACTCAGCTGGCCGGATACAAAAATCATCCTCCTAGCTGTCCAGAAATTCCAACTCTTCAGTGTTTCCTGAAAGGAACCCCCTTTCAGTACCTCTGGGACACTTTTGGACCCTCAGCTGCATTCCCCACCCACACAGTCTCTCAATCTGGATCCAGGCCTAAGCCATTAGGGTTATTGGGCGTTCCCTCTGCATCTTCCCCTTCCTCCTTCCTCTCCTTACCCTCTCCTGTACTGGGTTGTCTATCTAGAGCTTCATACATTCCTTGCTTTGAGGCTGACCCCAGCACCCAACCCTTCAGCTCCCCATTTTGCTGTCTCCCTAATCCTTAACTTCCTTGCTCACCTCTGGTCTCTGATCTGCTCTGGTCAAAGAGCTGGGTGGGGAATGGTCAGCAGTCCTGCTGAGGAGGTGGCCAGCAGGTGGGTCATGGAATCAGGGGCTTAGCTACCCAAATAAGAGCTTCCTGTGGCATGCAGTTGGGACCACGCCGGACTGGTCAAGTTCTCAAGAGTTTGTGGCTTTGAGCTTCCTCTTCTTTGACTCCTCTTGACGTCAGTTGGTGTCTAGTATAGCGGGCTAGGGTGAAAGCCGTTAACCATGGGAGAAGGAAGACGGCACTGTCACCAGAGGGTGCAGTAGATGAACATCAGAGCAAGACCACCAAGTTCCTGGCTGGCAACCAGAGAAACTGGAGTCAAATGAGCCGAGAAGCTGCCCAGGTTTTGCTTCTAACCCTCAGTTCCTGGCATACTTTTATCAGTGTTTCCCTCAGAACAAGGTGCATAGAACAGGGCCAGGATCCTGGTAAAAACCTGTGCCCCTCTACCAAACCAGCTTGGCTAATTAAAGTCAGTGGGGGCAAAAGCTCCTGAAGTCGGGTGTGTGATGGATTCATGTCCCTTTGCATCTGGGGCTGAATAGGGATGTGGTTACAAACCTCAGCGGCAAGGTGGGGCCCTTGCATCTTCCTCCACCTTTTTTACGGTAGGCCAGGGCGTTATCTGGCAGAAGTGGGTGTTCATCGTTGCCTCAAAGCCAGGACTGGGCATGGGCATCAGCAGGTTGGTTGGTGACAGTGCCCCCAAAGACTAGATGTAACCCAGTACCTGGGTGTGCGTAAGAGTAAGTGGTCACTTCTGTGCATGTGTTATGGTAAGCTTCTGGGGCCTTGAGGGTGACAGAATTGTAGGCTGACATAGCAGATCGGGTCTGAGTAGCCTGGGGCAGGGGAAGCTGTTGCTGATGTCCCACTGGCTTGACCACACACTCTGTCCTCGGCACCGGGGCACAAACCAAGCAATCCTTTCCCAAATTATATACGGAGGCTGGCAAAATATCCTAGGCTTGGGGACATCTATCCAGTTACAGATAAGTCCCTGTAGCCTGCAGGAGTTGGCCTTTTCTTCAACTAGACCAGGGGCTCATGGTCAGTACATTGTCTCTATCTTTGTCAAAGCACAGCCCCACTGTCCTTGTCCCTTGTCCACAGTAGGATTAGTGCCCAGCACTAACTTCATCTCCATTCCCAAACACAGGTCATCATCATATGGCCCTATCTTCAGGGGTTGACTTGGCAAAGTCAGTAGCCTAGAGCTCCTCAGGGCCCGCTTTTGGCTATAGGCGTGTAACTGTGGGGAGCTGCCTCTGGTCTCTGAGTAGGATAGCTCAGCAGAAGCCTCCAGCCTAGAAAGAACTGGCTGGGAGGAGGGGCTCCTGGGGAGGAAGGGGGCCTGGGTGGAGTACTCAACCCCTGAGCCTACTTTTGGTTAAGAGCTATGCAGTTAGCTTGCTCTGTCATAGGCTGGCCACAGTGAGAAACGTGTGGGGTGGAGGGGCTCATTGCAGCCTCATCAGGGGTATGTCCTTGTGTCTGCTGAATCTAGTGTGGGAGCCAGGGGCATATGACACAAAGGAAAAATAACAGGAGAACATGCACCTGGCACCACTGGAGGCTCAGAGTTATCCATGCCCACTGCCTGTCTGCCTCTGAACACAGGCGAGCGAAAGAGAAGGCTGGAGTCCAGTGTCCAGTCCCACATAGGAAATGGACCCTACCTACCTTCCCCACAGCCTCTACTGACCCAGGACAAAAGAAGACCACTGTGGCGTATGAGGACTCGGGGCACACCCTCACATGTTCTGGGACACAGCCCATCAAACCACAGGGTAGTAGGAATCAAAGGCCCGAGTTCCCGAACTTCATCCTAAAATACTTAGGCTCCTCCACCCCAGAAGCCACAGGCTGCCCCATATCCAAGCCAAAGCAGTAGTCAGGGGCAGCCAAGCAGACAGAATCAGATGACTGGGAGTTGGCCAGAGGATCTGGTGCTGGGTCTTCCTACATAACTACCACCAAGAAGGAGGAACCCACACGTTTCTGGAATCTGCCACCTTTAATCATGAATGGAGGCGCAGCCTGGTAAGTGGGGGAAACCGGGCAAAGTCAGGTACTGAGGACCCTCTAGGTTAGAGGTAAAGTCTAAGGGGTCTGAGTGGGTCAGTGTCGAATACACATGGTGGACAAGAGGGTAGCCTCTGGGGTCATGGTTGGGCAGGGACCAAGGTACTGTGGTAGGCTCTAACTCCCAGGAGCTGGTGTTGGGCACCTGGGTTCAGTGACCTTGGAACTCTCAGTTATAGTCCTCGTCATCAAACTTGGTGGTGAAGAAAGCCGCAGAGTCTTTGGCCAGCCGGGACAGGTGCAAGGCTCCGGTCACCACCAGCCCGAGGAGCAACAATGGGGGTACCAATGTCCACATTGCCGCCAGGATGTTGTAGCATTTAGCTTTGGAGCCATAGTGCCTCGCAGCCTCCAGGTCCCCAGCTATCTTCTGGTCTCGGGCCTGCAGAGCCAAAATGTTACACGTTCTGGTCCCCCTTCATAAGGGACCAGAGACCACCCAGAGCAACTGTAGGGCACAGGCTGGACTCCAGAGGGGCATGGCTTGAGGAGATATCCCGCTGGGCTGGGCCTATAGTCTCCCAGCTTGGCACAGTTTGGCTCTTGGCAGGGTCCTGAGTCATGACGGCCCCAGCCTAAAGGCTACAGATAAAGAATCAGTGGCCATTGTGGGCCAGCAGCGTCCTTGGGAGCCTCCTGTGGGAGAAGAGGCTTAGGAAACCAAGAACTCCATCCCATTCAGGAGCTATAGAGGGAATCCTCTATGTGCAACCTTTAAGGACTTTCCCCTTTTGGGGGGACTTTATAGCCATGCCTGTGAACAGTGCATTCGCCCATTAATGGATAAGTTCCCATGGTCCCCAAACTTGATGAGGGACAGAGGCTGTACTAACACACCCCTTCGAATACGTTTCTTTTGAATCCCTACCCCTGCCCCACACTCGCATATTCTCCCTCCCCAGCCCTTCCCCGTAAGCCTTGAAGCTAACCTTGACCGAGTGGACCAGCGCCAGGAAACCGAGGCAGCACAGGTTCAGATAGACGGTGCTGAAGACTGACCACAGGAGATGGTCTCGTGGCATAGGGCCCGGTGTTCCCATGGAGAGGGCCGTGTGGGCAGCAGCATCAGCCTTGCGGGATGATGGAGCCCGGGGGTCCTCACGGGGATAGGAAGTGTCCATGGGTTCCAGCGCCGTGTCTTCCTAGCTGAGGCTTGTGCTCTCTGAGTACCACCAGGCTTGCTTATAGCCCGACGCTACCCTCCCTAGCTGGCCAGCCCCACCCGCTATATATAACACAAATTACAGCCTCGGCCTGCCAAGTAGTGTGGCCCGCCCTTGCACCCCAGCATCCCCCACCCCTCGCAAAAGACCCCATCAAAGGCCACCGCGTCACATGGGCAGAGGCTGCGGACCACCCACCAGAGTGCCCCCTGCAGTCCCGACTATCCAGAAGGCTGCTCCAGGCCGCTGGGTGCAAACAGTTCCATGGTGGACCCTGAGGATGCCTCAGTTCGAGGGGGCAGCCAGGGCTCCCTCCTCAGGACCAGAGCTGCATATACCATAGCACAAACGGGAGAGCAAACGCGTACTTGCTGGAGGTGAATGCTAAGAAGAAAAGAGCAGGCAGAAAGGAATAAGGAAGGAGACTGCCCCGTCCCACCACAGACTACAAGAAGCCCCTCCCCGCTCCCTGTGATAGGCATTCCCTCCAGCTAGCTCCTGGGCCTGTTAGAGATACCCTTCCCAATCTTAAAATTTGAGTGGAATAGTAAAGGGGACTTCAGGATCTTCCCAGCTCAAAAACGTTAGCTCTTCCGCCACACCTCCACTGCCCAGCCTTCCTCAGGTATGCAGGCCAAGAGCCTGGGTCACTCTTGCCCATGCCACTAGGATCACTAGACACCCACCAAGCAAGCAGTGTTGGGGCCTGCAGGAGAGTCTGAGTGTGTGACCTGAAGCAGGGAGACCTCAGTGGACAGGGAAGATGACTGGCAGGGACCTAATCAGAGCATCTGACTCTCAGATGACTCTCTCCAAGGTCCCTTGTCCTTTGGTCTCCTCCAGCCCGGGGGCCGGGAAGATGAGTGATGTTACTATCCCAGGCCTATTCCTCCACCACCAAGTACCTGTCCACCAGTGCCCTGGTCTTCCCTGCCTTAGCAGCCACTGCTTTGGCAGTACTATTTCTACCTTGTTTCTGCAAGTTCTGTTAATCTCAGAGACTTCTTTTTAAATATTCATTGTTACGATTTTGAATTATGGATGCGGGGGTGGGTATGTGGATATGAGTGCAGGTGCCCGCGAAGGCCAGTAGTGCCAGACTTCTAGAGCTGGCGTTACAGGTAGCGGTGAGCTGCCCCATGTGGGTGCTAGGAATCAAGCTCACAGACATCTCTTCAGAAGACAGATCCTGCCTTCTAGTCCTGCCGTGTCCTCCCTGTATGGTTAACTAGATAAGATACAGGGAAAGCAAGAGGCCAACTGCGGTGGCTGGGCTGCCAAAAACCACAGGGCACGTGACTACTCAGAAAAAACAAACTGACCAGATGATCACTACCTACCCTTTCCTTCATTATAATAACATTTTCATAGCAGCAAAGTTGCAAAATCTGCTCTCATTAGCATAAGGACCAAAGAGAAAGCAGATTCCATTAGAGGAAAACTCCTGACCTCCCAGGAGTTTCCCCCCTTTCACCCCCACCTTCACGTGTGAATAATCAGTCCACTTCCCCCTTAAAAGTTTAGTCATAGGCCAGGAATGTTAATCTCAGGACTCAGACAGAGCGGGTGGATCTCTGTGAGTTCCTGGTCAGCCTGGTCTACATAGTCCTAGGCCAGCCAGAACCGTTATCTTAAGAAAATATATATATATATAAATCATAATTAATTTTATCCAAAGCAGGCAGTGGTGGTGTACACCTTTAATCCCAGCCCTTTGGAATGTTTCCAGCCCTTTGGAGACCCAGATATTGGATGTGACTTGTCTTCCCGAATGGCTATGCGCTGAGCAGGTGAGCTCTCTTCCCACGGGCTTCTCAGATTCTAGTTGACTCCTTCCTATGGACAGTAATCCTCAGTCTGGGCTCGCAACTGTTCTGTCTTCTTGTCGAACCAACACCCAACTCCTGTGGTTCTTTCTGCCATGGGAAGGAAAGGCGTCCCTCACCCTGGAAGACTCTCACCAGCTTTGAGTCAAGAATTCCAACATAATTAACATTGTCTGAAGACCTTTCTCCTTTCCTAACTGTATTTTAATCTTTCTTTCTTTCTTTCTTTCTTTCTTTCTTTCTTTCTTATTTGTTTATTTATTTATTTATCTATTTATTTATTCTTTCGAGACAGGGTTTCTCTGTAGCTTTGAAGCCTGTCCTGGAACTAGCTCTTGTAGACCAGGCTGGCCTCAAACTCACAGAGATCCGCCTGCCTCTGCCTCCCGAGTGCTGGGATTAAAAGAATACGCCACCACCACCAACTGTCTGCTTCTCCCTTTCCAACTATAAACCTGCCATTGTCTAGGAATCTCATCAGAAACCCTGTGCCATCCTAAGGGCTCCTGGTTTTATCTTGTCAGCATGTGGTCCCATCCAAAGTACCTTAGGGTCACTGTATAGCCTCAGGACTAGAGGGGGAAAGAGACCCTTAGAATCCTGTTAAGCAATTGAAATTCCAAAACCTTCCAAAATCCCACATACAATCACCATCAAGACACCTAGCAGTGTCACCTGAGAAGTCCACACACTCACTCTTGGGCGTGCTTTACATTTTACCCTGGGCACCTTCCCATTATGAATAAACTCCAGCTTCTTCCTACTGACTTGTGAAACTCTCTTCTGTGTCAAAACTATGCTGAGATCTCTAAAAGAGTAAGGGAACTCCGCAGACTTGCAGGCCACAGCTGGCTCCTTCCCAGCTGCTCTTATTTACCTCTATTTAAAAACTGTACTTCCTGTTTAAAAAAAAGAAAGAGAAAGGGAAGGAGAAAAGAAAGAAAACAGGCCTTCCCCTTGCTGAAGCCACACAGTGCCCTCCCAGTAGCACCTCTCCATTAGGGCTCACTAACTCCTGGGATTTTGGGATACATTCAAATCATCGTGGTGGTTGGGGAAGCAAAGAGCTATTGGTAGAACGACAGTCCTTGGAAACCCAGCCTGATTTCCAGGGACCAGGCTTGGGTAAGCAGAAAGGGGTATCTTTTAGAAGGAACTCGTGGGATGCCGTGTAACATGTCAGTACCAAGGGAGACAGCATCCACTCCGGGTGAAGTGGAAATATAGGCTCTGTGAGCCCTGCAGAATTCACTGTCTTTCGGCCTTCCCTACTGTTTGGAGACCGCGAGAGGCATTCTTGAATCCCCGCCTGTATATATCTGAATGCTGTGTGCGGGACAAGGAAAGAGCGAAGGGTACCAAACTCCACAGCAGTAGCTGACTAACTAGTGTACAGGTCTGCCCAAGGAGTCTGAGGTCATATCCAAGAGGCCACCATGGATCAAGGACACAGTTTATCTTGGCTAGAGGCTTCTTTTCCCTTAAGGTAAGGGTGTCTGGGTGTCTTTCTCTCCTGAAGCCTCCTCTGCTCAGGGCTCTGAACCCTTCCTGCGCACCCCGGGACACGGTGTCGGGGTTGGATGATACTTAGATGGATCCCCTTTGTCTGGAACAGCCAAAAACCGACACAGGGTGCTAGTCAGGGGCTGCCCACTCAGGAGACCAGAAGCCTGCTAAGTCAAGGACACTCTGTGCGCTCCTGAGACAGGCAGGCTGCAGGACTAGCTCAGCACAGAAACAGAGAACAGAAACTCACAGCCAGAGCTGTTGTCATGTGCACTTTATTGAATCCACTGTGGACAGATGCAGGAAGGTACCATTTGCATACGCGTAGGGTAAAGGAAGGGTCACGGGGCGGGCAGCTGTGGACTGTGGAGCGCAGGGCAGGACTAGAATCCAGAATGTGGCATTCTCTGAGAAAAGGCTTGAAAGACAGCCACAGAGGTGGTGGAGACAATGATGATGCAGATAATAACCATTAGGATGCTGAAGATCAGAGAGCTGATATTCAGGCATTTGGCAGTGGAGGCGTAGGCCTGGGCTCCAATCATATCACCCACCATCTTCCTGTCCCTGGACTGGAGGAAACCAGACGTAAGAGGTCCGCCCTGAGAGCCAGGTGCTCTGATCCATTTCCCCCATGTCCCCCCTGCCCACTGCAGCCTCCCTCCGTTAGGCCAGGGAACGGCCTCTCTTTTCATGTACACAAACTCAAACGATGGGGCAGGCCCCAGTACTGATGCACACCCCACTTTCCATACAGCTTAGACCCCAGTCTGCAGGGTGAAGGACATTTCAGGAACGGGGTGGGGAAAGTCTGGCCCCAGAATCCCCAGGCAGCTTCATCTTATCGAACTATAGGAAAGTCTCCAGACGGACAGACACACAAACAGGAAGTGTACACACAAACTTACTCTCTGACACAAAGGACCCCCTCACACACACGCACATCTTGGTGCCATCTGAGTAGATGAAGCTTCAGGCTCCCACACACCCCCTCACACTGTCTCTGCCACCCCCACCACACTCACCTTCACAGAGTAGGCATAGGCAATGAAACCCAGGCAACAGACGTTCAAGAAGAGGGCATTGAACAGGGACCAGACCACATGGTCAGGCACAGAGACCTCTCTGGGCATGTTGATCACGGTGGTTCTCACCACAGCTGAGTTATGGGGTTCCCCCAGTTCAGTCACCCCATACTCCTCTTTGATTGTCTCATAGCTTGGGGGAAGTCCGGCATTGGTGCTCAAGAAGACTTGGGAATTATGGCTCATGGTACTGACTCGAACAATCGCCCCGTCTGGAGGATGGCTGCAGCTACCCTGGCTCTGTGGGCCCGCCCTTTCTCTAGGAGTTTCCTTTTCCTGTTGGTGGGTTTGTCTCTAGAAGGCCTTACTGTAGGGAATTGGCTAGGTACCAAAGGGGGCGGCACTAAAGACTCGAGGATCAAATTACTTCAGCTGTTAAGGTACAGAGACAGACAAACTTCCTGGGGTCATGACTTGTACTAGGGACAAAACTTGTCCCAAGGTCTCCACCTCCTGCTTAGAATTGGAGTTCTGAAACTTTCCCTAGGCCTGCAAGTCTCCCCAGCCCAGAAAAATAGTTGCAGCACCTCACTGTGCCTGTGCAGAGCCACAGCCAAACCAAACCCAAACAAACCTCCACCCTCACACCCCTTGAACATCCCCAAGCCCAGCCTCACTGCCTGGGCCTCCTCTAATGAAATCCATGCCTCCCCCACCACCCCCACCCCATCCCTGGCCCAAACAAGCTGTTGCAGAGGCTGGGGAGTACTGCCGTCAGTGGAGGAGGGAGGAGCCTTCCAGTCCAGGGCCTGGATGCTCCTGGCTTAGCTGAAGAAGGAAAATTCCAGTCACTTGGCTGCAGCCTGAGAGCTTATGGAAGGCAGATGTTTCCCTGCTAGTTGTGAAGCAGTTATTGCTAACGTGAAGCCTGTAGAACAGCCACACGGACACCCCACCCCCAGCCCCCTTTATCCCCCTCCCCGCCCTGAGTAACTGTCAGAATCAAGGTAAATTCCTTTGTGGTGAAGGGCACAACAAATCATTTGTCACTGTAACCTATTCAGCAACCACACATTTTTCCCCCCAAGCTGCATCTTGCAGGGCAGGGTAGATGTAGGAGCAGATTAATAAACCTAACTCCCGAGCGCCTGTTCACTGCTGGATGTGCAACCTGAGAGACTCAAAAGCTGGCGCAGGGTATAGGTCTGTAATCCCAGTACTTGAGAGATGTGGGCAGAAGGATCCGTTCAAGGTCATCCTCGCCTACATGAAACCAGCCAGGGCTACATGAAATCTTTCCTCAAATAAATGAATAAATAAGAAGTAAGAAAAATTTAGAAATGTCCCAAAGGGGTGGGGGAATGAGCATTTCTTCTAAAATATGCACAATGGCAACAGGCTCCATATACTTGGTATCAAAAAATGTTGATGGGGGCTGAAGAGATGACTCAGGGGTTGAGAACATTGGCTGCTCTTCCAAAGGTCCTGAGTTCAATTCCTGGCAACCACATGGTGACCCACAACCATCTGTAATGAGATGTGGTGCCCTCTTCTGGCATGTAGGCATACATGCAGGCAGAACACTGTATACATAATAAATAAATAAAACTTTAAAAAAGAAAAGAAAAGAAAATGCAGATCAAAGCCCCAATGTCAAACTGCTCGTATCCACTAGATGTGCTAGGGAAAAGCAGATAGCCATTATGTTTTAGAAGCAAAGAAACCAGAACTATGACACCGCAGGCTTTGCAGGCAGTGGGCAGATCTCTTCTACAACCCAAGGTCCCACTTCTGTGTCTGTCAGAATGAAAACATGTCTACGTGTGGACTGTATATCCCACATCTACAGCAGCAATAGAAATTAAATGTCTATCAACTGACAAATGGAACAAATGGGAAAATCCAGAAAATAGAGTCATTGGGCCACAAAATGAAAGCCTGGGTATATGCTAAGCCTTGGAAACCGTGCTTAGAAGGACAGAAACAGGTAAGTGGTTCCCAGGGTCTAGAGGGGAAAAAGAATGGGGTAAGGTGTCTTGAATTCTTGATTCCCCAATTAGTGGAACTGTTTGGGAAGGGTTCAGAGGTGTGGCCTTGTTGGAGGTGTGTCGCTGGGGATGGCTGAGATTTCAAAAGCTCATGTTAGGCCTTCTGTCTGTATGTTTCTCTCTCTCTCTCTCTCTCTCTCTCTCTCTCTCTCTCTCTCTTTCTCTCTCTCTCTCTTCTGCCGCCTGTGTTATCGACCAGGATATAAAGCTCTTAGCTACTGCTGCACCACCATGTCTGTCTACATCCTGCCATGATGATCATGGACTAACTCTTTGAAACTGTAAGCAAGTCCCTAATTAATGTATTAATGTGGGATTTTCCTCCGTATGCTGTGAATGTTTTACTGTCATTGATTAATAAAGAAGTTCCTTTGACCTAAGACAGGGCAGAACAGAGAAAGGTGGAAAAACTAAACTAAATGCAGGGAGAAAGAAGACGGAGTCAGAGAGACTCTATGTAGCTGCCAAAGGAGAAAGATGCCAATCAACCACTGAGGATACAAGACATGTAGAAAATGAGGTAATTCCACAGCCTTCTGGCAATACACAGATTTATAAAAATGGGTTAATTTAAAATATAAGAGCTGTTAGGAATATGCCTGAACCATCGGCCAAACAGTGTTGTAATTAATATAGTTCCTGTGTGATTTTTTTGGGGTGTGGATGGAAGGAAAATGAAAGCAGTTTCTGTTTACATCCAGTTAAATATTTTCTTTTATAAGAGTAGCCATGGTCGGGGCTGGAAAGATGGCTTGGTGGTTAAGAGCACTGGCTATTCTTCCAGAGGACCTGGGTTTGATTCCCAGCACCCACATGGCAGCTTACAACTGTCTGTAACTCTACCTCCACGGGATCTGACACCCTCAAATAGACATGCATACAGGCAAAATACCATTGCACATAAAATAAAAACAATTGAATCGTTTTTGTTTTTTTTAAAAAAAAGTTGCCATTGCCAGGCGGTGGTGGCACACCCTTTAGTCCCAGCACTCAGGAGGCAGAGGCAGGCAGATCTCTGTGAGTTCGAGGCCAGCCTGGTCTACAAGAGCTAGAGCTAGTTCCAGGACAGGCTGTAAAACTACAGAGAATCCCAATCTTGAAAAAAAAAAAAAGTTGCCATGATCATGGTGTCTCTTCACAGCAATAGGACTGTAACTAAGACCCTGATCTTTCCCAAATGTGATCCAAATAAGCCTAATTTATCCAGGATCTCTCCCACCTTCATTAAGGACTTCAATAGTCTCCCTGTGGCATTTGACCTAACCTAGAAAGGTATCCACATCGTTCGAACAACTAAGAAAAGTTCCACGTCTGGATTTTAATACCATCCCTGAACTGATGAGGCTCACTTACAGAATTCAGTTACAGCCAAGCTAGCTTTCATTGCTGGGTCTGATGGAGAACTTTGCAGGTCATATCAGGACACTTAAAGGAAAGAGTGGGGAATCGAGCCACCAGTGCTGTGTAATTACCTGTTTATTAGAGACAGTAGCTCGAACAGTAAGGTCATCGAATAGAAAGGATAAAAGCTCCACAACTATAAATTGTGGAAGATAATACACAGCTTGTCAGAAACATCATCTATTTTGAGCTGAAACCGTGGGCAACTATGCTAATCTGGATACTGAGAGTCAGAAAGGCCAAGCCATCCTGGTTGTATATTTTATAAGACAAGGCTCTTCAGATATTGGACAAAAACTAGACCAAGAGTCCCCAATCCCATTTTGCGCTTTAAGCTCTCGATTTGGGTGACTTCTACTGGGTCTCAGAAAACAGAATCAACAAGTACCAGACTCTCAGCAAACCTCAGAGCTAACTATAAAACTTTAACCAACTTTTAATACTACTGCCTCTGCCTGGTCGCAACACCGTGGATTCTCTACAATACACCCGAGGAAAGCAAAGTAGGCTCTGCTTGCACTGCTGGGTGTGACCAATAAGGAGCCACACTTCCCCAGCCTGAGGCTACATGGTTCGCAGGCCGCAGGCGTAGCAGTTTTACGACAGCAGATACAAGCTGTTGTAGGAGCCAGAAGGTGTGAAAGCTTGTTCAACTGGTCTCCTTGGTTAACCACCTTACTTTCAGTTCTGCCTCTGCCAATGGCTTTTGTTTGAGAAAGAGTCAATACTGTTTGACTGATGGTATTGAGGTTTCAGTATCACTTCCTTGAGCCCTGGACAGACAGGACCCATGATTGAGTCCTGCCATTGGTACTTGTGAAGGGGGAAAAATGTAGAACCCAGGGCAGTTTTCCCAGGGCTATGTGGTACACGCAGTCGGCCAAGATGAGCTCCAGAGATCATCAGAAAGATAGGCCTGAGTCTCAGTTTGCCCTAGAGCAATGCTAAACCTTAGACTCCTTCCTGGGACCTGTTCCTTCTTCGCAGCTAGATACAAACTTGTCCTGATTTTACCCTCAGAATGGCTAATTCAGCTTCTTTACTAACTTCAATTCAAAGTCGTTTCAGAGTGTGGAGTTCTAGTCCTGTGAAAGCTGCTAACTTTTTGTAGACTGTTGGGAAGTACAAGTTAGTCGGTCATCCCTGAAATACTGATATAATTAATTACAGGAATAAGCCTGTATATGTTTTCAAAGCCAAATTTAAAACAAGTAATGAGAAGCAAAGTTTGTCTAATCAGACATACCTAGGCAGCCCTCATACTTCAGAGATCTGCAGTATATGACATTTAAAACAATGATTAAAAGGCTTATTATATTAAACAGAGACTCTGAGATCCTAGCAGTGACCTAAGGTCTCCAAAGAAGATTATGGAACACCACAATGTCTCCTGGATTACAACAATGCTGACCACTGGGTGAGGTGCCCCAGTGCAACACCTGCTGCCAGGACCCCATCCAGACTGTGGACAGACAGCAGGACATTGGGAGAATCAATTGCACCACTTTTGCCTAGACAAAATAAGGTCAGTCTTTTCCATGTCCCTCTTCCACATGAAAAATATTTCACCTTATGGGCCTGGCTAAGATTGTAAGACTGCTGTTCTGGATACTTCTGCCTCTAATGCTATGGAGACATGGGTATGACTAACTGTATATGGACTCTGGTCCCTATCATTTTTAATAAATTTGGAAACGACTAGGTCAGTACTCAGATATACTTGATTTATCCTTCAGGGATATCTGATAGTATTGATGGCTAGGGCAGTCATAATGTCAGTTTAGCAGCTAAAGCTGTTCAGCTCCTTCCACAAAGCTATAGCCAGGGGGCTGGAGAGATGGCTCAGAGGTTAAGAGCACTGACTGTTCTTCCAAAGGTCCTGAGTTCAATTCCCAGCAACCACATGGTGGCTCACAACCATCTGTAATGAGGTCTGGTGCCCTCTTCTGGCCTGCAGGCATACACACAGACAGAATATTGTATGCTTAATAAATAAATAAAAGAAAAAAGCTATAGCCAGCTTGTTAGTTCATTCTAAAGTTACTAGGTCTCTTTTAAAAATGTTTTAAGAGACCGCGGCCCGGGGCAGGCGGTGAGTGCAAAGGGACGGGAGTCCCTTTGTTCTGATAGCCGGCCTGCAGCAAGCTAAGACCACAGGCACGGAGTCTTCTGACCAGCGAGGGGCTCTGATCCTGTGGAGGGGTGAGTGTGTTTACCGCCATACAAGTCCGGTTAGGTACACACGGTATTCCCGCCATCCTTATCTCCCTGGCTGCTCCAAAGGGGCAGCTTCCCCCAGCTAATCCCTCTCTCCTGCTACGCCATCCCAACTTTCGGTTTCGAACCCCTCCCCTCCTCTCTCCCTTTTTCGGGGCTTAAATTCCTCCATCTCAGCCGGGGTGGGCACCGCAGGTCGGGACAGGTGGTGAGTGCAAAGGGAAGGAAGTCCCTTTGTTCTAATAGCCTGCCTGCAGAAAGCTAAGACTGCAGGCAAAGTGATTCCTGGATAGCAAGGGACACTAATCCAGTAGAAGAAGACCCAGCGGAGGGAAGAGCCATTGGAGAGCATCTGAAGGAAGAGATGGGCAGGCGCCAAGGCAAGAATTCCTCCAACAATCTGAAAAACAACATGAAAACACCAGATCCCAGCGATCTTACGACAGAAGGACTGGAACGCCCTATTCCGGAAGAAGTGAAAAACAGTGTCATTATGAAAGCAATAGAGTCTCTTAAACAGGGTATGAATAACTCACTTAAAGAAATAGAAGACAAATATAACAAAAAGATGGAAGAAATGAGTAAAGAAATGGAAGACAAATATAACAAAAAGGTTGACGAAATGAGTAAATTCGTAAATGATACCCTGGGAAACCAAGAAAAAGCAATCAAACAGGTAATGGAATCAGTTCAAGAATTGAAAACTGAAATGGAGGCAGTGAGGAAAACACAATCCGAGGGCCGGCTGGATATGGAAAATCTAGGTAAACGAACGGAGACTACAGAATCAAGCTTAACCAATAGAATACAAGAGATAGAAGAACGAATCTCAGATTATGAAGACACCATAGAGAAAATAAACGCCCTGACCAAAGAAAACAGCAAATCCAACAAATTCTCATCACAAAACATTCAGGAAATATGGGACATAATAAAAAAAACCAAATCTAAGAATAATAGGAGTAGAAGGAGAAGAATTGCAGATCAAAGGTCCAGAAGATATATTCAACAAAATTATAGAAGAAAACTTTCCCATCCTAAAGAGGGATATTCCTATGAAGGTGCAAGAAGCATACAGAACACCGAATAGATTGGATCAGAAAAAAACATCCCCTCGCCATATAATAATCAAAACACAAAGCAGTCAGATTAAAGAAAGGATATTAAGAGCTGCAAAGGAAAAAGGTCAAGTAACCTATAAAGGTAAACCTATCAGACTTACACCAGACATCTCTATAGAAACCATGAAAGCCAGAAGGTCCTGGATAGAGGTACTGCAGAAATTAAGGGACCATGGATGCAAGCCCAGACTACTTTACCCAGCCAAGCTTTCGTTCACTATCAACGGAGAAAACAAAATATTCCAGGATAAAAACAAATTTAAACAATACGTAACTACTAATCCAGCCTTACAGAGAATACTAGAAGGAAAATTACATCCCAAGGAATTCAACATTGCCAACACTGACTACAATAATTCAGACATCTAGCGACCCTTCACTAGCACAATTCAAAGAAGGAAAACTCATACACTCTATTACCCCCCCCCCCAAAAATGACTGGAGTCAACAACCAATGGTCATTAATATCTCTTAATATCAATGGACTCAATTCACCTATAAAGAGGCACAGACTTAGAGATTGGTTACGAAAACAGGATCCAACATTCTGCTGTTTACAAGAAACACACCTCAACCACAAAGACAGACACCTACTCAGAGTAAAGGGTTGGGAAAAGGTTTTCCAAGCAAATGGACCTAAGAAACAAGCGGGTGTGGCCATTCTAATATCTAACAAAATCGACTTCAAATTAAAATCAATCAGAAGAGGTGGAGATGGACATTTCATACTCATAACAGGAACAGCTCATCAGGAAGAAGTCTCAATCCTGAATATCTATGCCCCTAATGTAAAGGCACCCACATATGTAAAAGAAACTCTTCTAGAACTCAAGGCAGTCATCAAACCACACACGCAAATAGTAGGAGACTTCAACACTCCTCTCTCACCAATGGACAGGTCAATCAGACAGAAACCAAACAGAGAATTAAGAGATTTATTGGAGGTATTGAATCAAATGGACTTAACAGACATCTATAGAACACTCCACCCAAATAGGAAAGAATATACCTTCTTCTCTGCAGTTCATGGAACCTTCTCGAAGATTGACCACGTACTTGGTAACAAAGCAAACTCCCACAGATACAAAAAAATATTAGTAACCACCTGTGTCTTGTCAGATCACCATGGATTAAAATTAGAATTCAACAACAATGCTACCCCCAGGAAGTCAACAAACTCATGGAAGTTGAACAGTCAACTACTAAATCACCCCTGGGTCAGGGACGAAATTAAGAAAGAAATTAAAGTCTTCCTTGAATTTAATGAAAACAAAGACACAACATACTCAAACCTATGGGACACTATGAAAGCAGTGCTAAGAGGAAAGTTCATAGCATTAGGTGCCCAACTAAAGAAAATGGAGAAAGCACACACTGGAGACCTAACAGCACACTTGAAAGCTCTAGAAAAAAAAGAAGCTGATTTACCCAGGAGGAGTAGAAGACTGGAAATAATCAAACTGAGGGCTGAAATCAACAAAATAGAAACAGAGAAAACAATCCAAAGAATCAATGAATCAAAAAGCTGGTTCTTGGAGAAAATCAACAAGATTGACAAACCCCTATCCAAACTAATCAAAAGGCAGAGAGAGCACATGCAAATTAATAGGATCAGAAATGAAAAGGGGGATATAACCACAGACACAGAGGAAATTCAGAGAATCATTAGATCTTACTACGAAAGTTTATATGCCACAAAGTTGGAAAATATAAAAGAAATGGACATTTTTTTAGATAAGTACCATATACCAAAGTTGAACCAAGAACAGGTGAACAATCTAAATAGACCTGTTAGTCGTGAAGAATTAGAAGCTGTTATCAGAAATCTCCCTGCCAAAAAAAGCCCAGGACCAGATGGTTTGAATGCAGAATTCTACCAGAACTTCCAGGAAGAGCTAATTCCTATACTCCTTAATGTATTCCATAATATGGAAACAGAAGAGTCATTGCCAAACTCCTTTTATGAAGCTACAGTTACCTTAATACCAAAACCACATAAAGACACAACCAAGAAAGAGAATTACAGGCCAATCTCACTCATGAACATCGACGCGAAAATTCTCAATAAAATCCTGGCAAACCAAATCCAGGAACACATTAGAAAAATTATTCATTATGATCAAGTAGGCTTCATCCCAGAGATGCAGGGCTGGTTCAACATACGCAAATCTATCAATGTGATCCATCATATAAATAAACTGAAAGAAAAAAACCATATGATCATTTCATTGGATGCTGAAAAAGCATTTGACAAAATTCAACACCCATTTATGATAAAGGTGTTGGAGAGACTGGGGATACAAGGATCATACCTAAATATAATAAAAGCAATATACAGCAAGCCGACAGCTAACATCAAATTGAATGGGGAGAAACTCAAAGCCTTTCCACTAAAATCAGGAACGCGACAAGGCTGTCCACTCTCTCCATACCTCTTCAATATAGTGCTTGAAGTTCTAGCAATAGCAATAAGACAACATAAGGAGATCAAGGGGATTCGAATTGGAAAGGATGAAGTGAAACTTTCGTTATTTGCTGACGATATGATAGTGTACATAAGCGACCCCAAAAACTCTACCAAAGAACTCCTACAGCTGATAAACACCTTTAGTAACGTGGCAGGATACAAGATCAACTCCAAAAAATCAGTGGCCCTCCTATACACAAAGGATAAAGAAGCTGAGAGGGAAATCAGAGAAACATCACCTTTCACAATAGCCACAAATAGCATAAAATATCTTGGGGTTACTCTAACCAAGGAAGTGAAAGACCTATTTGACAAGCACTTTAAGCCTTTGAAGAAAGAAATTGAGGAGGATACCAGAAAATGGAAAGATCTCCCTTGTTCTTGGATTGGGAGGATCAACATAGTAAAAATGGCAATTCTACCAAAAGCAATCTATAGATTCAATGCAATCCCCATCAAAATCCCATCAAACTTCTTCACAGACCTTGAGAAAACAATAATCAAGTTTATATGGCAAAACAAAAAACCCAGGATAGCCAAAACAATCTTATACAATAAAGGAACTTCAGGAGGCATTACCATCCCTGACTTCAAACTCTATTACAGAGCTACAGTATTGAAAACAGCTTGGTATTGGCATAAGAACAGAGAAATCGACCTTTGGAATCGAATAGAAGACCCGGATATTAACCCACAAACCTATGAGCACCTAATTTTTGACAAGGGAGTTAAAGGTATACAATGGAAGAAGGAAAGCATCTTTAACAAATGGTGCTGGCATAACTGGATGTCAACCTGTAGAAGGATGAAAGTAGATCCATACCTATCACCATACACAAAACTCAGGTCCAAATGGATTAAAGACATCAACATTAGTCCGTCCACTTTGAACCTGATAGAAGAGAAAGTGGGAAGTAGTCTACAAGATATAGGCACAGGAGGCCTCTTCCTAAGCAGGACCCCAGCTGCACAGACAATAAGAGAAACAATGAATAAATGGGATCTACTGAAACTGAGAAGCTTCTGTAAAGCAAAGGACACTGTCAGTAAGACAAAAAGGCTGCCTTCTTGTCCCGCGCTACGGTCTCGCCAGCAAGAACGACGCGGGGCACTTAGGATACTTCTGCAGTAAAGCTTTAATGCCTCTTGAGAGGGAGAGCATCAGCTTCCAAAGCGGAGACCCCGAATGAGGGGAACCCAGCCCTTATAAAGGAAACAGTCCTCGCTTCTGACGTGTCACTCTTGGATTGGTCCATTGCCCATTATCCCAGATGATGCCTCGGGAGTAGGCAGGGACGCAGCGGTAGAGAGTTACCAAGCACGTGCGCTGGGATTAAAGGCGTGTGCTACATCACCTTGAACTCACAGAGATCTGCCTGTCTCTGCCTCCCAGGCATTGGGACCAAAGGCGTATACTACCACGCCTTGAGGTCACAGAGGTCAATCTGCCTCTGCTGCCCAGGCATCAGGACTAAAGGCGTGTACTGCCATACCTTGGGGTCACAGAGGTCAATCTCTACCTTTGTTCCTAGAAGCAATGGAGAATGTGGTCCGGCCCTCCACATATCCCCCTTTTTTTACTTCTTTGCAGAAAGGCAACTCCCTCAGAAGGCAAAGATAGAGGTCGCACTTCCCAGAGCGAAAACATTACGATGGGCTTGCACGGAATCTGCCCCTAGGTTCATGACACCTGGAACCTATCCGGCCTGCCCTCTGCCATTTTTCTGGGAAAGGGAATATACGACAGGAAACCCTTATGCAGGACAACATATCTCTCAGAGAGGGCCATTCTCTGTGCGATGTTCTTCAGCTCGACAACCTTCAGGGCTAGCTAAGCCAAGCATTCCACCCTGTGCAATGGACCATTGTCCTAGGGGTGCAGGAGCTGGTTGGCATAAACCTTATTGCTTCAGCATAGATAACCACACATTGGTAGAGGCCCCTGTTTCAGGGCAGCCAACGCTTGTGCAATAACCACTTTGTCCCTACGATTTTGGGATTTGAGTCAGCAGACCATCCAGAGGAGAAACACTATTCCATAGCATAGGACTGTCCCAAAACATTTCCACCCCCACCCATTCTTTGAAGTAGGGAAATGAGAGACATGGCCCAGGACTGGAGTCCTACGGCCAAGCTTATAAATCATCTCTAGGACGGTAGGGAGGGGGCCCAGAGTCTTATTGGTTGTAAAAAATCGAGGAGACATCGCCATCCTATGGTTGACTGGTAACAGCTTCAGGAAGGCTGAGAGTGTCCTCCATCGGTGCTCTGTCATCCATCCACAAAATGGCAGGAGGAACAGCAGCCAGGTCCTCAGGCGAATCCGTGTGTTGTGGATCATTCTTCACTGTTCGGGTCAATCGCTCTGGCAGCCAGAATGGGCTTTCTTGATCCTGTGGGAAGACACAAACAGCTCCCCTGGATCTCAATAAAATGGGATCCGGGCCTTTCCATTCATTAGAAAGCACATCTTTCCATTTAACCAAATCTTTGGGCCATTGCGGATCCGAACAATATCGTGTTGCAGCATTTTGGCCATTATCATCCAGATTTAAAAAATTTATGGTGAACAGAGCCATGGCGATGGCCACCCTTGGCGTCGTGGGCAGCTCTGTCAATATTCCCCCTTTCTGTTTAAGTAGATAAGATTTGAGTGTGCGATGTGTCCATTTTATGATACCTTGTCCTTGGGGGTTATAAGGCAGGCCTGTAATGTGGGTGACCTGCATCTGTGCATAGAATTGTTTAAACTTTTGAGAAGTATAGGCAGGCCCATTATCCGTTTATAAAGATGTGGGCTTGCCCCAAGCATTCCATGCCTCAAGGCAATGTTGAATGACATAAGAGGTTTTTTTTCCTGTAAGTGGTGTGGCATGAATAATGCCAGAGCATGTGTCAATCGACACATGCACATATTGAAGTTTTTCAAAGGCAGTGATATGAGTTACGTCCATCTGTCATATTTGCAAGGGCGTAATCCCTCTGGGGTTCATGCCAGTGTGTCTGATAGGAAGAAACTGGCAACAGCTGTGACATTGGGTTACAATATCGTGAGCCTCTTTTCTGGTAAGAGAAAAACATTTGCGCAGGGTTTTAGCTGTAATATGAAACTTATCATGAAAGGTTTTAGCGGTCTGCAACGGGGAGGCAAGAGCTACTGCAGCAAGCCGCGTAGCATGATCAGTCAGGTCATTGCCCAAACTCATTGGGCCTGGAAGCCCCGAATGTGCCCTTATGTGTGTGATAAAAAATGGAGCTCTCCTATTTAGTAAGCATTTCTGTATCCTCTGGAAGAGAGCTGCCATTGTACTAGTAGGTTTTATAATTTTAGCAGCTTTTAATAATTTAACAGCGTTAACCATATAGGCAGAATCAGAAACAATATTAAGGGGACAAGGAAATCTTTGAAGAACCTCTAAAACCATCATACATTCCATCACCTGGGGCGAGGTGGCAGAAAAGTTTTTTGTATATATTTTAGAACCTATAACATAAGCTCCCATACCATTCTTGGAGCCATCTGTATAAACCGTCATCCCGTCTTTTAGCGGTGTAGAAGACGTAATTCGGGGAAACATAATGGGATGACATGTAGCGAATTGCAGCAGAGGGTGTTTAGGATAATGATTATCAATCTTCCCTGAAAAGGTGGTAACCAAAATGGCCCAATCGTCAGAGGCAGCGGCCAAAGTTTGTACCTGAGAGGAGGTATAGGGAATTATCATAACCTCTGGGTGCTTGTCAAAATGACTAACAGACATTTTAAGGCCTTTAAGGGCAATTTGAGCTATAGCGGCGGGGTATCAATCAATATTTTTGTTAGGAGAAGCATGCGGATGGATCCACAGTAACGGTCCGTCCTGCCATAGCACAGCGGTGGGTAACTTTCTTGTTTTAAACATGTATAGAGCAAATGGTTGAGTCTCATCAATATGGCACAGCTGTGCCTCCTTAATGGATTCCTCCATTAGCAACAAGGCTGCCTCTGCTGTTGGCGTCAAGGCCCGAGGGGAGGTAATATGAGTATCCCCTTTTAAGATATCAAACAATGGCTTCAAATCAGCAGAGGGGATTTTTAAAAACGGTCGCAGCCAATTAATATCTCCTAACAACTTTTGGAAATCATTTAACGTTTGCAAATCATCCCTATAAATTTTTATTTTTTGAGGCAGAATCTTTTTAGGAAGAATAACAGAACCTAAAAATTGGCCAGTATCTGCAATCTGGACCTTCTCAGCGGCTATTTGAAGACCCCATAGCTGTAAACTTTTAACGAGCAGTGGGTAGGCTTCCTTTAGGACCTGTAAGTCCTCATGACACATAAGTACATCATCCATATAATGAACCACGAGCAAACATGGAAACCGTTCATGAAGCGGTTTAAGAGCCTCCTGCATAAACATCTGACAAATAGTCGGACTGAGACATATACCCTGAGGTAGGGTTTTCCATTGAAAACGCTTATCAGGCTCTATATGATTAATTGAAGGAACCGTAAAAGCAAAGCGAGGCCTATCAGCAGAATGCAATGGAATAGAAAAGAAACAATCCTTAATATCTATTATTACCAGACTTTAATTTTTGGGCAAAGCTGAAAGCACCGGGAGTCCTCGCTGCACAGGCCCAAAGAGGTGCATTTGTTCATTAACGGCTCTCAAATCATGCAGCAAGTGCCACCTTCCGGATTTCTTTCTAATGACAAAAATGGGTGTATTCCACGGAGAGGTGGATGGTTCTATGTGTCCCAGAGCCAACTGCTCATTAATTAGCTGATTCATTGCTTTCAGTTTTTCAGAAGTAAGTGGCCACTGGGGAACCCATACGGGGGTCTCTGTTTTTTACGGTATGGGCCGTGTTGCCCCAGTGGCGCCTAGGAAAAACCCAGGCCCTGTTTATCGACATTAGGTTTAGGATTTATTGGCTCCCGTATTCCCTGCTGGGAGTGACCCAAGCCCCTTCCTGGCCTATGACCCATTTTGATCATAATATCTTGGGCCTGAGATGAATATGCATTAGATAAGGTTAATCCCATGCCCTGCATCATGTCTCTTCCCCACAAGTTGAATGGCAGGGGGAGGACATATGGTGTAAAATATCCCGACTGCCCTTCGTCTGTTTTCCAGGTTAATCTGGTGGAGCTAATGGTGGGGTTTGCACTGTAGCCCAAGCCCTGTAGGGCATGAGACGACTCGGTAATGGGCCAGGATCGCGGCCACCAGCGCGATGAGATAATACTTTTGTCCGCACCGGTGTCCAAAATGCCTTCGAAGCATTTATCATTGACCCAAAGGGGCAGTTTGGGTCGATCGTGAAGGCTAACAACCAAGTAGGCTGAATCCTGTCCTGTTGACCCCATTAATTTATTTTCCGGCCTCTGGCGGATGTCTGCCGGGAGAAGCAGTAGTTGAGCTATCCTGTCTCCTTTACTGACGGAAAAAACTCCACTAGGGCAGGAGCATAGGGCTTGTATCTCAGCAGTGTGTTGACTATCAACGAGACCTGGGTGGACGATTAATCCCTGTAGGGTAAGCGAGCCACGTCCTAAAAGCAGGCCCACGCTTCCAGGGGGTAGGGGCTCAGGCAGCTGCACAGGGACGGGCTGTACCCCCATTTGAGGCATCAATAAGAAGTTGGTGGAGGCACATAAGTCCATCCTTGTTTTGCCTCCGAGGGTCCCTTGGTCGTTGCCCTGACGAACTTGTTTTCATATTTTTGGGGGCCCTGGGACCGAGGGCCCGCCATCCCGTTTTTTGGATCATCAATCTGTGGGGTTCCTAATGGTGGGAGGCTCTTACCATGGGCGTCCCTAACGGAGCGGCAGAGCTCTGCCCTATGATAACCTTTACCACAGCGTGAGCAAAGCATAGGGGGCGCTCTCTCCTTTTCTGATGACCTACAGTCCCTTTTTAAGTGTCCTGGCTTCCCGCATTTAAAGCAAACTCTTGTGTCTGGTCCTTTAAAAGGGCGTTGTTGTGACCGCAAGATGGCTGCAGCCAAACCTGCATTCGTCAGGGGTCCTCCTAGTTCTCTACAGACCCTGAGCCAGTCCTGTAGCCCTTTATTTTTTCTAGGGGCTATGGCGGCATGGCATTCCTGCGTGGCTTGCTCAAAGACAAGCTGCTCAATTAGGGGCGTGGCCATATCAGTATCGCCAAAAATGCGTCCTGCTGCCTCAGTCATTCTTGTCACGAAATCTGAAAAAGGCTCCTGCGTCCCTTGTATAATCTTGGTGAGCGGAGTGCTCCCTTTTCCCTTTTTTGTCAAGGCTTTCCATGCTCTTACAGCTGTATCGGCTATCTGGCGGTAGGCACCGTAAGGGTAGTTTGTCTGGGCAGCGGCATAGTGCCCTCGCCCAGTCAGGAGGTCAAATGTCCATTGCTGTTGTTCTGGAGTTAAGGCCTGAGCGTTAGCTCTGGCCTGTTCCTGGGCTGCCTCGTGCCATAGCGCTTTCCATTCTAAATATTGACCCATGTTGATGAGCGACGCTTTTGCAACTGCTTCCCAATCTGTTGGAGTCATGGCAGACGAGGCCAATTTGTCCAACTGGGCTAAGGTAAAATTAGCCGTTATTCCATATTTTTTGACTGACTCTGCTAACTCCTTGATTTGGTTGTACTCCATAGGCGCATGTACTCGCCCATTTTTCCCTTTATAAACAGGGAAGGCCAGGTGTAACTTTCTTTTGACCTTGTCAGGCATAAATGAAAAGGTCTTTGGCCCAAGGCGTTCCTCATAAGGAGGCGCCGAAGGGGAAGTTGGGGGAGGGCGCGGCTCGTAAGGAGGCGGATGGGGGGCCGTTTGGGATGTCCTCATGGCCCTACCGCTGTCTAATTCTGCCTCCTCCTCTGTATCTAGTCCTTCTACCCTCATCAGACAAAGGTCTGATCTCCAAAATATACAAAGAACTCAAGAAACTAGGCACTAAAACTCTAATTAACCCAATTAAAAAATGGGGTACTGAACTGAACAGAGAATTCACAACAGATGAACTTCGAATGGCCAGAAGACACTTAAGGTCATGCTCAACCTCCTTAGCGATCAGGGAAATGCAAATCAAAACCACTTTGAGATACCATCTTACACCTGTCAGAATAGCTAAAGTCAAAAACACCAATGATAGCCTATGCTGGAGAGGATGTGGGGTGAGGGGAACACTCATCCATTGTTGGTGGGAATGCAAACTTGTGCAGCCACTGTGGAAATCAGTGTGGCGGTTTCTCAGGAAACTGGGAGTCAACCTCCCTCAGGACCCAGCAATTCCACTCTTGGGAATATACCCTAGAGATTCCCTAGCATACTACAAAAGCATTTGTTCAACTATGTTCATAGCAGCACTATTTGTAATGGCCAGAACCTGGAAACAGCCTAGGTGCCCCTCAATAGAAGAATGGTTTAAAAAGGTGTGGAACATATACACATTAGAGTTTTACTCAGCGGTAAAAAATAATGACATCTTGAATTTTGCATGAAAATGGATGGACATAGAAAACGCTTTACTGAGTGAGGTAAGCCAGACCCAAAAAGAGGAACACGGTATGTATTCACTCATAAGTGGATTCTAACCATAATTTAAAGGTCTTTGAGCCTATTATTCGTGATCCTAGAGAAGTTAAATAAGAAGACGAACCTGATGAAGATTATTTAGCTATCCGCCAGGAGGTAGGAAATAGTCAAGAGTCCCAGGTAACCTTGGGTGCATGGGGGGGTGGGGGGTGGGAGGGTTGTTGGAAGGGGAGAGGGTTAGAGAGAAGGGAGTAGGGGAGGAATGGAGAAAGCTCGGTTGACCGGGATGGGGGGAAGGGAGGAAGGATGAATATGGGATCAGGGAAGAATATATTTCAACTAAGGGAGTCATTTTAGGGTTTATAGGAAACTTGATTATATATGGGATCCCAGGTCCAAGGAGAGATCCCCAGATTGTTCTCTGGACAGAGGAGAGGGTGCCTGAACCGGCCTTGGCCCATAACCATACTGATGAATATTTTGCTTATCACCATAGATCCTTCATCTGGCGATGGATGGCGATACAGACGGAGACCCACATTGGAGCACCGGACTGAGCCCCCCAAGGTCCAAATGAGGAGCAGAAGGACGAAGAAAATGACGAAGGACTGCAAGGGATGCTATCACCCACTAATACATGGGGTCGGATCTAATGATAGTTTACCAAGGGCAGTTGGGCTGCAACTGAACGAGCATGTGATCCAACCAGATTCTCTGAATGTGGCTGGCCCGGAGTCTTTCTGAGAAGCCATTGACAATGACACTGGGACTAGTTTCCTCTGCATATACTGGATTTTTGGGATCCAGTCTGTTTGGATACTCACCTTCCTGGACCTGGAGGGAGGGGGGACGAACTTGAACTTCCCACAGGGCTTGAAACCCTGACTGCCCTTAGGGACAAAGAGGGAGGAGGAGAGGGAGGGAGGGGAGTGGGAGGGTGTTGGGAAGAGGGGCGTAAATGGAAACTTTTATAATTTAATAAAATTACTTTAAAAAAAAAACCACACACACAAAAAAATGTTTTAAGATCTAAGGATATAAAAGTTTATAAGCTTTGAGGGTCTACGAATAAATGATTTAAGATGTAAATACAGGTTAAGATATGGAAAATATTTCTGACTTCTTCCCTCACCATGGTAGAGTTTTAATAAGCTGATAGAGCAATGAATACTTACTGTTAGCTCACAAGCTCAAGATTTTAGATTTATTCTAGTTGCCATTTAAATATGAACTAAAAGGTGTTTCTCATTAGGCCAAAGGCATCTCTGTCCAAACCAGGTGCGGTTCTCTGGACAGCAGGAAAATATATATGCTTCTAACCAAAATCTGTAGTTTTTGCTGGGACTCAAAGGTATGAGTCTATTCCTTCTGTTTACAGATACCTGTTACCTGCTCGTGTTTTACAATATGGATTTTTCTTTAAGTACATAAATTTTAACTTCTGTACCTAGTTCAAATTTATCTCAGTAGGCGTCCACGTGGCTGGCAGATGCATCTAAGCATCAGTTGCTGACTATAACCTGCTCTGAATGGTGGTGAGCCCTGAACTTCCTGAAAGCTGATGTGGACCAGTCCAGCTGATATGAACGCTCCCTGTCCCTTCAACGGAGTCTGATGAGTGCCCCATTGCCTGAATTTCCTCCCTACCTTTGGCTAGCCTTTCAACCTGCTTGGGCCTTAATGACAACGCCCCAATGTCAGCTTGAAGTAGTTGCAGAAAGGAACATGTCCCATGCTCCCTGCACAGAAAAGGTTGAAAGGATGAGACAAGGGGGAACTGCCAGGCATGGGGAACAAAATAACTACCTATAGTGCTGGTTGATACACCAGAAAAATAGGCCTAGAGTTGTCAATTAATGAATTTATTAACTAAAATAGTTGTTAGGTCTCAATGATACCTCACTAAAACCATGGGCAAGCAGGACCCATGATTGGGTCCTGTCATCGGTGCTTATGAAGGGTAAATGTAGGAGCCAGCCATGATAAGTTAAATAGAAACAAGACCATCCAAAGGAAGTTCTTTACTTCCAACCATTATCACCTGCCAGTATAGGACTCAGCCTGAGTCTCAGTAGTTTATCCTAAAGCAATACCTGGTTGCAGGAAGAACCACAAACTGAGATTACCCGAGCACCACCCAAGAACAGACCATCCAAAGGAAATGCCTAAAGTTCCAACCATTGTAGATAGAATCACCTGCCAGCACACAGTCACCAGGAGTCCTGAGACAAATGTCAGCCAATCAGGGGTCCTGAACCTTAGAAGTCTCTCACCCTCACCTTTACTACTCTAAAAACCCAACTCTAACTGAGCTCAGGGCTCTCCGTTTATTCCAATATGTTGAACACATGGAGAGACCGAGTTTGCAAACTTGTACATAATAAAGGCTCTTTGCTTTTACTTATGGGAGTCAGTCTCCTTGTTGGTTTTTGAGGGATTTTGCGGATCTGGGCATAACAGCTGTCAGGTATGCTACAGTGAGACTCAGGTCACAGAGTCTGAGTTACTTCCAGATAATTAATTCCAAGTCAGCCCCAAAAGCAGAACTCATTGTCTTGACTAGGGCTCTCCAGCTGGGGGCAGGAGTAACTTAAAATCTACACAGAGCCAGCCTGTGTTTTCCATGTCCTAGCAGCAATCTAGAGAGGACAGGCTGATTAAAGATGCCCTGAGATGTTGGCCCTAATATTCATCATCTTGACTCCAACCTATGAGTTGCAAGACCCATTTAAAAAACAACACCAGGAGCCAGTCTGTGGTGGTACACACCTCTAATCCCAGCATTCAGGAGGCAGAGACAGGCGGATCTCTGTGAGTTTGAGGCCAGCCTGGTTTACAGAGCGAGTTCCAGGACAGCCAGGACTACAATGAGAAACCCTGTTCAAAACTGCTTACCTTCCAACCTCACTCTCCCATGTCCACAAGATACTCCTCAGGAAACCCAACAGACTTTAGATTGGGGCTTTTCAATCAATCCAGAGGGGTATTTTCAAAGCAGTCCCCCAATAAACTATCGTTCCTTGACTCCTCCCAATATCTAGAGAGGCTGGACTTTTGAAAGAAACCAATCACAGGATGTAAATTAAGCTGAGGAAAAAGACAGAGCATAATTAAAGTGGCAAGAAAGAGATTTTAGTGGGGCTGGAGAGATGACTCAGAGGTTAAGAGCTCTGTGGGAGTCCCCTCTATAAACTCTGACTACGTCTTATTATCATTGGTTAATAAAGAAGCTCTTTTGACCTATGGCAGGACAAAATAGAGCTGAGATAAAAAACTAAACTGAATGCAGGGAGAAAGAAGACAGAATCAGAGAGACGCCATGTAGCTGCCGAAGGAGAAAGAAACCTTTCCGAAGGTAAGCCACAGCCTCATAGCAATACATAGATTAATAGAAATGGGTTAATTTAAGATATAAGAACTAGGTAGGAATATACCTAAGCCATTTGCCAAGCAGTGTTGTAATTAATATAGTTTCTGTGTTATTATTTGGGTCTGGGCAGCAGGGAAGTGAGAGCACAGTCTCCACTTACAGCACTGGCTGATCTACCGGAGGTCCTAAGTTCGATTTCCAGAAACCACATAGTGGCTCACAACCATCCATAATGAGATATGGTGCCCTCTTCTGGTTTGCAGGCATACATGCACACAGAATGCTATATACATAATAAATAAATAAACCTTTTTTTAAAAAGAGAGAAAAAGACAGACAGAGAGAGAGAGAGAGAGAGAGAGAGAGAGAGAGAGAGAGAGAGATTTTAGGAGCTAAGAGTTTAAATCTTCAACATTCCTAAACATAACAAAGGCAATATACAGCAGGCCAACAGCCAACATCAAACTAAATGGAGAGAAATTCAAAGCGATTCTATTAAAATCAGGAACAAGACAAGGCTGTCCACTCTCTCCATATCTATTCAATATAGTACTTGAAGTCCTAGCTAGAGCAATAAGACAACAAAAGGAGATCAAGAGGATACAAATTGGAAAGTAAGAAGTCAAACTCTCACTATTTGCTGATGATATGATATTATACATAAGTGACCCGAAAAATTCTACCAGAGAACTCCTACAGCTGATAAACACCTTCAGTAATGTGGCAGGATACAAGATTAATTCAAAATAAAATCAGTAGCCCTCCTATATACAAATAATGAAGCTGAGAAAGAAGTCAGAGAAACATCACTCTTTATAATAGCCACAAACAACATAAAATATCAGGAGGTAACTCTAACCAAACAAGTGAAAGACCTTTAACTCTTTGAAGAGCAAAATTGAAGAAGATATCGAAAATGGAAAAATCTCCCATGTTTATGCTTCCATTAACATAGTAAAGACGGCAATCTTACCAAAAGCAATCAACAAATTCAATGCAATGCCCATCAAAATGCCAGCACAATTTTTCACAGACCTCAAAAGAAGATTACTCAACTTCATATAGAAAAACAAAAAACCCAGGATAACCAAAACAACCCAGTACAAAAAGCATTTGGAGGCATCACCATCCCTGACTTCAAACTCAGCTCTACAACTATAATAATGAAAACCAACTTGGCATTGGCATAAAAACAGACAGGTGGATCAATGGAACTGAATTGAAGACCCTGATATTAACCCACACAACTATGAACACCTGATTTTTGACAAAGAAGTTAAAAATATAAAATGGAAAATAGAAAGCATCTTCAACAAATGGTGCAGGCATAACTGGACGTTGACACATAGAAGAATGTAAATAGATCCACATCTATTTCCATGCACAAAACTCAAGTCCAAATGGATCAAAGACCTCAACACAAAGCCAGCCACACTGAATCTTACAGAAGAGAAAGTGGGAAGGAGCCTTGAACGCACCGGCACAGGAGACCACTTTCTAAATACAACACCAGTAGCACAGACACTGAGAGAAACAATTAATAAATGGGACCTCCTGAAACTAAGAAGCTTCTGTAAAGCAAAGACACAGTCAACAAGTCAAAATAGGAAAAGATCTTCACCAACCCCACATCTGACAGAGGCTGATCTCCAAAATAAACAAAGAATTCAAGAAACTAGACAGCAAACTACAAAATGGGGTACAGATCTAAACAGAATTCTCAACAGAGGGATCTTAAATGGCTGAAAGACACTAAAGAAATCCTTAGTCATTAGGGAAATGCAAATCAAAACAACTCTGAGATACAATCTTACACCTGTCAGAATGGCTAAGATCAAAAACACTGATGACAGTTTATGCTGGAGAGGATGTGGGGTAAGGGGAATACTTCTGCATTGCTGGTGGGAGCGCAAATGGTACAACCCTTTGGATATCAGTGTGGTGATTTCTCAGAAAATTAGGAAACAACCTTCCTGAAGACCCAGTAATACCACTTTTGGGCATGTACCCAAAGGAGGCACACTCACACCACAAGGACATTTGCTCAACTGTGTTCATATTCATAATAGCCAGGACCTAGAAACAACCTAGGTGCCCCTCTACCAAAGAATGGATAAAGAAAATGTGGTACATTTATGCAATGGAGTACTACTTAGTGGTTAAAAAAAATGACATATTTAAACTTTCAGGCAAATGGACAGAACTAGAAAAAAACATCCTGGAAAAAAAAAGAAAAAGAAAAGAAAAAAAACTTCCTGAGTGAGGTAACCCAGACCCAGAAAGACAAATATAGTATGAACTCACTCATAAGTGGATACCAGACAAAAAACAAAGGATAACCAGCCTATAGCCCACAACCCCAGAAAAGCTGGAACCCTCTTCCAGAAACGGATGAAAGCAGATGAAGAAATCCACAACTAAGCACTGGGCTGAGCTCCCAGAGTGTAATCGAAGTGAGGGAGGAGCAGTAAATATGAGCAAAGGGGTCTAGACCACGATGGGGACACCCACAGAAGCAGGGGACCCGAGCTAGGGGGAGCTCACTGACTCTGGACGGACAGCGGGGAACCCGCATAGGACCTAACTAGACCCCTGAATGCAGGTGACAATGGTGTGGCTTGGGCAGTATATGGGGGGCATTGGCATTGGGACCAGGATTTAACTCTAATGCATGAACTGACTTTGTGGAGCCCACTCTCTATGAAGAGATACCTTGCTCATTCTAGGCAAGGGGAGGGGGACTTGGTTCTGCCTCAGTGAGGTGAAGGGACAGAAATTAGTTGACTTCCTAGGAGAGGCCTTACCCTCTCTGAGGAGATGAGGGATGGGTTGGAGGGAGAGAGGGAGCAAAAGAAGAGGAGGGAAGGGGAACTAGGATTGGGATGTAAGAAAGAAAGAAAGAAAGAAAGAAAGAAAGAAAGAAAGAAAGAAAGAAAGAAAGAAAGAAAGAAAGAGAGAGAGAGAGACAGAAGGAGGGAGGGAGGGAAGAAGGAAGGAAGGAAGGAAGGTAGGAAAGAAGGAAGGAAGGAAGGAAGGAAGAAAGAAAGAAAGAGGAGGAGGAGGGAGGGAGGGAGGAAAAGAAAAGAAGGAAATTTTTTTTAAAAAGTGTTTAAATCTTCACAGAAAATCTATCTGGGAGTTGTCCTAGCCAGGTCTCTACTCCATTTTGTTTAAGATACTCTAGTATTTTGACATTTACTCTGATTTTTGAGAGTCTTTTCTCGAAGTCTGTGCTCGAAGCTATGGCTATTTGGGAAGAGTCTTAAGAAAACACTTGTGCTGGGCAGTTGTGGCGCACGCCTTTAATCCCAGCGCTAGGGAGGCAGAGACACTGGTCTACAGAGCGAGTTCCAGGACAGCCAGGACTGTTAGTTAGAGAAACCTTGTCTCGGAAAACCAAAACAGAAAAAGAAAAAAGAAAATTCTTGCATAGGATTGGCCTGTGAGCAACCGTGTAAGGCATTTTCTTGAGGGATGATTGATATGGAAAGGCCCAATTCATTGTGGGCAGTACCAGTCCTGAGAAGGTGGTCCTGGATGGTATAAGAAAATAGGCTAGGAAAGCTATGGGGAGCAAGCTGGTAAACCAGCAGTACTTGAAACGCTCCCCCACTGCTTCTGGATGGGTTCCTGCCTTCATTTCCTGTCCTGACTTCCCTGGACAACAACCAACTACAAACTGTAAAATGACATACACCCTTTCCTCACCCAGTTGCTTTTGGTCATGGTGTTTAACTGAAGCCACAGAAATCTAAGACAGCCTTATAATGTACAGAGTCCTGATTGTTTAGGGGCTCAACCCAGCAAAGGTAACGAGCACTTTTTCTGGGGAAACTCGAGATAAAAGAACACGAGCAACCAAACTATGAGCAGGGCCCTGGCACAACGTCACCACCCACATTTCCTGTGGGAAAGTTGAATGTGGTTGATGTTAGGAAAAATCTTAAGAGCCTCTCTGCCGACGCAAAATAACTCCAATTAAACTAGATTAGACCAAATCAAAAATGCTCATGTTTAATGATGCCACGCTCCTGAGTGAGTGAGTGGCCGGGAGAGCATGGTGAGAAGAGAGACAGAAAGGAATGGGGGGGGGGTAGACACGCAAAACCCAAAACCACGCGTTTCTCACCACCCCCACCCCGTCCCCCAATAGCCTGTGGGCGTGGTCCTGACCTTCCCTGGGGAGGGGTCAGTGCTTGGCAGGCTGGGAGTTGGAGTCCGGATCAAGGCAACTCCCAGGCCAGGGGCTGGGGTGATGCTTCCAAAAATGCCAGACTTCTTGGAATAGAGGTGTCAGAGGGCTGAGGTCTCACTTTCAATCAAACATCGCAGAGTCCTAGGATATAGGGGCATCGGCTCAAGTCTGGTTACTTCCTGCGGGCATGGGGCAATGTGGGAGAAGGAGGAGCTGGGAGTTGTGCTTATGTTCAGCAAGAGGTGTGGCTGGAGCGGGATCCGGTTTACTGTTATCCTGGGGTCCCTAGGCAGCTGCTTTTGAGGGAGATGAGAAGGCAGGTAGCTAGGAGAAAAAAATATATATATTGTTATTATTGGCCCTATGAAATGGGGCTAGCCATGGGATGGGACATAATAGCAGATATAATCAGATTTTAGTTGGCAGGTGTCCCTGATCCAGAAGAGTTGATGCCTATGGTGAAGTCCCAGGAGCTGTTGCAGGTATTTGACATTATCTGGAGAGCACTTTGCGAGGTGGCATTGGCCCAGGCAGCAGGAGTGACCTGTAAAATATGCTTGAAATTGACTGGGGTTAGCAAAAGGCTCTGGAGACTGTTTTTATACACCTGAAACCTGTTAGTCCTGAACTGCAAAGCCTGTTAAAGAGGCACACCCGTCTGCATTTTGGAAACTTTACAAATAAAGTAATGAGCTACCAGTACCTTCAAATGCCATTAGACAGATCTGGGAGGGATAAAGGAACAAAAAAATGAGCCAGCTTTTTTAACTACGCAGGCAATCCCAAATCCTCTCCTTGGTCCTTGGAGAACACCAGCCTTAGAAGCAGTGCTTGCCGTTGGCTGCTGAGTACAAGAGGCCCAAAGGTTTTTCCTCTGGGGGCAAGATTTAGTCTACCTGTCTTGGCAGGATGAGAAGATCTATTCCCCAAGTGAAGCATCCAGGAAGCTGAAGAGGTGAAAGGCCACCTTTTGCTGTGTGGGTGGGTTTGCCAAACCAAGGGCAAGGCCTGGAGGCGGAAGGTCTTTTGCCTTCTTGGAGGCACTAAAGGGTGCTGCAGAGACTCGCATGTCTCTGTGTTTAGAAGCTCTTTTGTTAAAATGCCATACCCTCACATCTGTAAAGGCACTGAGAACTAGGTACCATTACCTGTTCATTGAGTCTCCAGTATGTACGAGATTAAGATCTCTTAAAGATTATTGTGAGAAACAACCATCTTCATTTCAAAAGAGTACTGAAGTTGGCCGTGGGGGCGGTGACACTCACTTTTAATCCCAGCACTTGGGAGGCAGAGGCGGGCTGGCAGATCTCTGTGAGTTCAAGGTCACCCTAAAACCCTGTGTTTTCCAAGCCAGAACTATTTATGGGGGGGGGGAGAGAGAGAGAGAAAGCGAGCAAGCGAGAGAGAGAGAGAGAGAGAGAGAGAGAGAGAGAGAGAAACACCTGCATCTGTGTTACCCTCTCGGTACAGCTCACGTGCCACTGTACCATACGCAAGCCGGGCAAGGGCCTGGAGACCGAAAGAACACACAAGAGACCTGGGTCATTAGAAAGGAGGTCAGCCAAATTTAACCTTGGGGAAAACCTTAAATGCCTAGCTGCTGCACAAGGAATTCCGCCCTGGCGTGTGGGAAATTGCCACACCCAAGATGGAGTAAACAATGCCCTACAGCTAATTACCAGGTGGAGCAGAGGGAGCACGGAAACAAACAGAAAGTTTTAGCTGGCTGACCTGAAACTGTCCTCAAGGTGAAACCCATAGGCCCTGAGAGTGAGAGTGTGTGTGTGTGTGTGTGTGTGTGTGTGTGTATGTGTATGTGAGAGAGAGACAGAGACAGAGACAGAGACAGAGAGAGAGGCCTTGGACTCAGAGCTCTGCCTGTCTCTCTCCTGAGTGCTGGGATTAAAGGTATGCACCACTGTTGTCCAACTTGCAAACTTGATTTTTATTGGCATGCATCCAAGGGCTTGCCAGTGATTGCCTCCTAAATTGGGTTAAAGGCGTGTACCACCACTGTCCAGCTGATGTTTTTTTTAAGGGTGTTTTTATTCTATTTATTTATGTTTGTAAGTTGAAGGAAGCAGGCGAAAGCACCTTGGCCTGAGTACTGCCATTTTGACTTCAGACTCCATTTTACCTGCAGGATGAAATAAAGTTCAGGTTCCCAAGCCCTTGGAGACCTGGGAACTCTCCAACGGCTGATCAACAGCTTCCCTGAACCATAGAAATAGTCATTATTCACTGGGTGGTGGTGGTGGTGGTGGTGGTGGTGGTGGTGGTGGTGGTGGTGGTGGTGGTGGTGGTGGTGGTGGTGGTGGTGGTGGCGGCGGCGGTGCAAGCCTTTAATCCCAGCACTCAGGAGGCAGAGGCAGGTGGATCTCTGTGAGTTCAAGGCCAGCCTGTTCTACAAAGGAAATTCCAGGACAGTCAGAGCTGTTATGCGGAGAAACCCTGTCTCGGGGGAAAAAAAAAAATCACTATTCATTTTTAGTTTTTTAGAAACATTATGACTGTTCCTAACCACAGAAGGAACAAATGAATCTGATCTGTCAGTTGACAATGATGGAACATTCAAGAAAGACCCCAATTTAAGTCCTGATGACAAAATTTTAGTTGTAACTCAGCAACCAATGTTTGTGAATTTTATGCTTAAACCCTGCTTCTGCCCCTGCTTGGGGCTGTCAGGAGAACCAAGGCTTCCGAGTCCCTGTCCTGTAGCCTGGATCTATCAGTGACCTGATTATGAGGTGAATTATTAAAGTTTTTGAAACCCGTAAGTGTTGCCTCTCTCCTTCCTTGTGGTGCATAGCATAACGGGTTAGGTTTAACAGTATCTGTGTGAACATATGTTCGCATGTGTGTTTAGGTGTGTGCACTGGTACCAGAAGACAGCAGTGGGCATCTTCCTCCATCACTCTGCCTGTCCTTTTGAAGGAGGGTCCCTCTTGACTGTGGAACTTGTGTCTCAGCTAGGTTGGAAGCCAGAAAGCCACAGTAGTCCTCCTGCCTCAGCCCCCTTCCCCACAGCGGTGAAGTTACAGGAATCTGTAGGGAATGCCCAGCTTGTTTCATGGATGCTGGGATCCAAACTGTGACCTCAGGCCTGTACGAGGAGCACTCTTAACTGCTGAGCTGTTGCTCCAACCACTGGTGCCCTTTGGGAAAAGAAATGCTCCGCTCTTCACTGGTTTGCAGTTCCGAGGGCTCTCTTGCCTTTTACTTTGAATGCTTATTGTAAAACTGGGTTTTCTCCCAATAGGTGAGAGAGTATATTTAGTGATTACTTACAATTGAACAGTTGTCGGAGCCCTTTATAAGACCTGAAGGCTTTTCACATTGGCTAAAGATGTTCATCTGAATGAATGTCTATGCAGGTCATTAAGAACACCAGGTTCACAGATTCAACGCAATGCCCAGCAAAATTCTTCAAAGACCTCGAAAGAACGGCACTCAGCTTCATTTGGAAAAGCAAAAAACCCAGGATAGCCAAAACAATCCTGTACAATAAAACAACTTCTGGAGGCATCACAATCCCTGACTTCAAACTCTACTACAGAGCTTTATTACTGAAAACATCCTGGTATTGGCACAAGAACAGACAGGAGGACCAATGGAACCAAATAGAAGACTCGGACATCAATTCACACATCTTCAAATACCTGATCTTTGATAAAGAAGCAAAAAATATCAAATGGAAAACATAAAGCATATTTAACAAGTGGTGCTGGCATAACTGGATATCAACATGTAGAAGAATGAAAATAGACCCATATCTATCACCATGCACAAAACTCAAGTCCAAATGGATCAAAGACCTCAACATAAAGCCAGCCACACTGAACCTCATAGAAGAGAAAATGGGAAGTACACTTGAATGCATTGGCACAGGGAACCACTTCCTAAATATAACCCCAGCAGCACAGACACTGAGAGAAACAATTAATAAATGGGACCTCCTGAAATTGAAAAGCTTCGGTAAAGCAAAGGACACAGTCAACAAGACAAAATGACAGCTTACAGAATGGGAAAAGATCTTCACTAACCCCATATCAGACAGAGGGCTGATTTCCAAAATATACAAAGAACTCAAGAAATTGGTCACCAAAAGATCACATAATCCAATTTAAAAAAATGTAGTACAGATCTAAACAGAGAACTCTCAACAGAGAAATCTAAAATGGCTGAAAGACACTTAAGAAAATGTTCAACATCCTTAGTCATCAGAGAAATGCAAATCAAAACAACTCTAAGATTCCATCTTATACCTGAAAGAATTGCCAAGATCAAAAACACTGATGACAACTTATGCTGGAGAGGTTGTGGAGAAAAGGGAACACTTCTGCATTGCTGGTGGGAATGCAAGCTGGTACAACCCCTTTGGATGTCAGTGTGGTGATTTCTCAGAAAATTAGGAAACAACCTTCCTCAAGACCCAGTAATACCACATTTGGGTATATATCCAAAGGATGCTCAATCGTGCCACAAGGACATGTGCTCAACTATGTTCACAGCAGCTTTGTTTGTCATAGCCAGAACCTGGAAACAATCTAAATGCCCCTCGACTGAAGAATGGATAAGGAAAATGTGGTACATTTACACAATGGAGTACTACACAGCAGAAAAAAAATAATGACATCTTGAATTTTGCAGGAAAATGGATGGAACTAGAAAACATTATTTTGAGTGAGGTAACCCAGACACAGAAAGACAATTATCACATGTCCTCACTCATAGGTGGTTTTTAAACATAAAGCAAAGAAAGCCAGCCTACAAACCACAATCCCAGAGAACTTAGACAACAATGAGGACACTAGGAGACACTTACATAGATCTAATCTACATGGAAAGCAGAAAGTAGAAAAAGACAAGATCTCCTGAGTAAATTGGGAGCATGGGGACCTTGGGGGAGGATTGAAGCGGGGAGGGGAGAGGCAGGGAGGGGATCTGAGAAAAATGTAGAGCTCAATAAATATCAATAAAAAAAGAATTAAAGCTGAAAGAAAAAAAGGCACTTAGGAGCCTTGCAGCATGCTCAAATGCCCTCCTTGGACGGCCAGTCTTTAGAGTCAGTAAATGATAGAAACTGCCATCTGTTTCTCTCAGGACACTATTGTTACATTTTCTGTATCACCAGTGGCTAAAATGAAGTTTTTTCATTGATTTAATCAAATAAATAAAAAAGTACAAAAAAAATTAATCTTATCGTGAGATAGAACAACATCATGAACAAATATACAGTTTGCTAAAAGAGTTGGATCTAAGTCTGATTCATAACGCTCATCTTCTGCTGGGCACCAAGCTTGGCACCTAATAACTGTTTGTGCCTGACTCAAGTTCCTGGGAAATAGGTTCCAAGCAACCCAGACTCCTCAATCCCACACCCCCACACACAGAAACTTGTGGCGTGACTTCCTACTTTGTTATGCTGTGATTGACTACTGACTTTGGTATCTGTAACCCGCTTATCAGATATTCAAGGGCTGTTTTTGGGTCACCTGACTGCCTAATCTTGGCAGGGCAGAACAGCTCTGTCTGGTTCCTGTTTCTTGCTTGTGCAGATCTTCAAGGACCTTCTTGCGGTTGTTCACCCTTCAAAGCCCTTCCTGCACGCTCCTCTAGGCTCTAGGCAGAGCGTCTCTGATTTGGTTGGAGACAACTGCCCTGCTAGCAGTTTTCATAAATTTGACTAATTATAATCTGAATTGAGTCTGAGGGTCTTTTTTTTCTCAGTGTCCCGAATGCTATAACAGTGGAATAACCTTAATTTCCTGTCCACGTGTAGTGAAACTGTAAAGTTCTTGTCTGCCATTGGTTCTAGGAAAGCTTTATAGGTGCTTGGGGTTTTTTTGATTTTTAAGTACTTTCATATTTTTCCCTCCTTGGTTCCCCAAGAATCTAACAGTTATATTCCAGCAGGAGATGGTCACGATAATAAAGTTTACAGTCACCTCAGATGGTGAACTTAGAACTTAGTGATAAAGGCCGAAGGGAAGATGCAGTGTGCCAATAATTCTTATATGTTAACTCTACAGCTACAACTTAGAATACAAAAGACATCTGCTCCCCTGAAGAACTGGGAGTCAACAAATGGCTGCTTTGGCCTAAGGGGGCAGAAGGGTAAGAAAAGAGAAAGAGATGGTGTTCAATAATACAACATGGGCAGGAGACTTGCAACCAGGACCAGCGAAGGCAGGCTGGAGCTTTATATTCCAGAGAGGCGAGATACGGGGAAGGGGCCATGTACCTGGGCGATGCTAAGGTCTTCATTCGCCACCTCAGGAAGGGGAAGCATCTCTGAGAAAAGGGGGCTGCTTTTATTTGTTTCTTGAGTTACCTAATATGAATGTCCCAAGCAAATGTGAGAGTGTGTGAGCATGTGGACAGGGTGAGGGGGCAGTTGGGAAGAGTTCTGTGGTGGGGAGGAGGGAGACCAGGAGGAAGGGGAAGTCAAAGATGGGGAGGAGGGAGCAGAGCTGCCAGTAGAGGGGTGGCTGGTATTAGACAAGGTGGAATGTGTCCAAAGGAAGAGTCATCAGGGACGTCATGTTGGGCTGAGTTTGAGAAGGATGGGTGAGTATCAGAATCCAGTAAAGTATAAATGGCCTGAAAGACTTTGGGGCACCTCAGCACTGCTGCACCCCCCTTCCTGGGAACCAGGACCCTGGTAACCAACCACGTGTGCACTGGAGCTCTGGGTACTTTCCATCCCCTTTGTAGTCTTTCTTCTATAGCCCCAGACCCTGGAACTGGGCTGAGACGACCTACATAACCTGCAGGTGTTTCTCCTTGCTCAACCAACCCAGCAGCCGCCATAGCATTGATCAATTAGAGTTAGCTGACTACTGCGTCAGCACGGGCTGGAACCAAGAGTCTCCGCGGAGGGTGTCCAGGTTGAATGAATTCACAGAGCACGAGGTTGAGGTGGAACAGCTTCTTTATTGTTCTGCTGGGGCTAGCTTTTATACCATGGCACCAAAAGAGGAGGGGGCTGCGAAGGGACTGTCACCTGACCCCAGCAGGGATCAAGGAATGATCATGTGCACTCAAACTTCCTTTCTCAACTCCAGGAGCAGAGGGAAGTTATGTTTTCTTTGCAGATAAGCACCTCAAATGGGGGCAGGGAAATGTAACTCGGGGCTGCAATTCCCACAGCTGACCATTGAATGAACTAGTCAAAATAGTTGACAAATGGTTTCTGGACTCTCCCTTTTGATTCTGTACTCCCCCCCCCACTTGATTCTGTGGGGTTTTTTTCCTTTAAAAGAGCCTGTAATAGACAAAGCAGGGGTCCTTCTCCTCTCGAGGCTGAGGGACCTCTGCTGCGGCAGCAAAAATAAAAATTCCTCTTGCTATTGCACCAACCACGGTGAGAGTGTCTCTTGGGGCGACCTCCTTCTTGGTGGGGCTTCAGGGCCCAACAGGCCTTCTTATCAAAGATGAGGGTCTGAAGATCAAATTTAGATCAGTTATTGAGAATGCATCCCAGAGGTGAGTTGAAGGGATGGAGAGTAGGATCTATGGACACTCACCTGAGAGGCATCCCTAGAAGGCCATGGGTACCACCTCCTGATGCTTTCGGCAGTGAGATGCTGTCCCAGTGCACTGACTTGGCTGAGATGTGACTCAGGCTAGGGTGTCTTCTGAAAACAAGGACTCTCAGCCCACAGAGGTAAAGCAGTTTCTTTCCTGAGCCATATTAGTCCTATTGGGTGTGATCCCTCAAAGGGAGACTTATAACTCCAAGTACCACGTAAGACAACTGCTGGAGAGCTGCCAGCAGCTTTGCCTCCTGGTGCCCCTCCCTCCTCTGGCCTGGCCTGAAGGTGCTGCCGTCTTCCACAACACATTTCACCAGCTGCTCCTCTTAGACCTCCGCCTGCTTCGCAGATTTTATGTAGAGGTGATTTCCTCGAAGGTGATATTAGATGCTAGTCATCTCTTGCATCTGAAACGCCAATCGTAAGTAAAAAAAATGAAGTGCTAAAGGCTTTGAAAAATTGAAGTCAGTTTGCTGCAGGGTCATCAGAGGTAGACATGAACAATGAACAGGGAGGCAGAAGGCATTTCCCAGATAAGGTTTTCATTAGGGGGCTTTTACTTCAGAGGAAAAAGGGAGAGGGCAAGGAGGCTTGGGAGGATGGGGGGGACGGCTCTGTTGCTTCCTACCTTTTAAGAACACTACGACGGAGGTGGAGTGATGGCTCTTAGCAGGCAGTGATGCAGTCTTGACAGCGCCAGAGTGTTCAAGAAGGTCCACAGAGGCTGTGACGACTACTGCTGACTAATGCTGCCAATCAACTTGACTACTCCTAGAAGTAACTGAAACCCAAGCAGTGGATGGAGCATGCCTGGGGGGGGGGGGGGCGGTCTTTTTTTTCTTTTTTTTGATGGGATTATCAGAAAGAAGACCCACCCTAAATCTGGGCCACACCTTCTGGTGGCAGCCAACGTAAAAGGATATGGGAGAAGGAAGTGTTTGATTTTTGCCTGCTTGCCCACACTCTCACTGAAAACGTCCATCTCTCCTGTTCCGGGGACGTTGCTCTGCTGGTATTAGAACCTGCTTCTTCAGGATTCCAGCCTAACTCTAGGATCTCCTTGGGACTCTAGCATCAGACTAAGACAGCCAACGCTTTTGGTCTTGTGGACAACTACTGGATCCGATCCTTGCCTTTCCTTCAGGAGACAGCCACTGCTGGACCACTCGGACCACAGCCTGTAAGTCATTCTAATTTATCCCCCCCCCCCCTTTTCTTTTTACCATGTGCAGCTGTTTTGGCCAGGATTCGGGATACAATTACCTTGTTTTTCTGCTTCAGCTTCTAAAATGAGTGTGCTACAAAAGTGAAAACAGAGTGACTAAAAATACAGACCCACGAGCTCTCAGCCCTGTTTGTACAGAAAATAGAGCTGGAGTCGCTGATAAGTTGTTCCCCGGTGTCTGTCACGACCAACAGAGTAAGATTACAAACAAACAACGTACAGAAAAGCCATCATTCCTCAAGGCACACCACAGGGTGATCACGCTGCTCCCTTCTCCTTTCTGTAAGCTACACACTCAGGATCACTGATGTTGCTCTACCTAGTGGAGAGTGAGCTGTCGCCCCTCCAGCCTCCGAGGATTCCTTCAGACGGCTTGAAAAGACCTAGGAGTGGCTCTCCCTGCGCAGGCCCTCAGTGAAACCATTCTTTGTTCTTAACTCCCCAGTCCCTAGAATACACAATTTACAAACATAAGGAAATAGTTTTCCGAGAAACAGACCCCACTGGGGAAAAGGCGGGCCCAGTGTGCAGGCGCCTCCAGACTCCTCAGCCTGGGTCACAGTTCCCAATTCCTTCTTCATTCACAGCTCTTAGCCTCAAAAGCCAAGCCATGTCTAAGGAGCAGCAAGAGATGGGTCTGCTGAGGGGTCCCCACATCTCAACTTCCGCACCAACCACCACGATCAACATGCCTGCTGAGATCTCCAGGCCCGATCACGTGACCTGGTCCATGTTCAATACCCTCTTCTTTAACTTCTGCTGCCTGGGTTTCATAGCCTATGCCTACTCTGTGAAGGTGCTGTATGAGGGCCTCAAGCTTGACTCGTTCCGATGGTACCTGGGGTGTGTGTGTGATCAGAGTTCATATGTATCGCCATGAGCGTGTATGTGTGTGTCTTGGGGAAGATCCATGTAGTCACAAGGGAGGTGCCTGGAGGTCCCTGGGTCAGGTTATCTCCATTGTAGCCTAGCATCTAGAAAATTTTTCCTTACTTCCTGGTTCCTAGACTGTGCCTTCATCCTGAAAACTAGGACTCCAGGCTGGGTAGAGAGTGCACAAGGAAACCTTGGGGGGACGGCCAGTGCTGGGTTTCTCTGGAGTGTCTTGAGTGTGTGAAAGTGGAGCAAGTTCCCTGGCCTGAAAAGTAAAGGGCACTGCTAGGAAGATGACGGGGGAAGTGAGACAGAGCCCTTGTCTCTCAGTTCTCCAGCTCCACTGACTGGCTGTCTGGTTTCCTCCAGTCTAGGGACAGGAAGATGGTGGGCGATGTGACTGGGGCCCAGGCCTACGCCTCCACTGCCAAATGCCTGAACATCTGCGCGCTGGTCTTCAGCATCATCATGATCATTATCTTCATCGCTCTTTACGCCAATGGACTTGGTTCTGGGGCCTTCTAGGCCTGCCTTGGGCTCCGCTGTCTGCAGTTCCCCACACCTTGGTCTTAGTCCTGACACTTTTACCCCCCCCCCCCCCCGCGCACCAGCAGCTGTTAGCTCGCATATGTTCACGGTGGATTCAATAAAGTGCACGTATTGACAACGATGTGACCCTCTGTTCCTGAAATAATCTTGAACTGAGCTCATCGTGTGTCTTCCCAGTCTGAGGCCAGCAGGGCATCCTCAGCTTGGCAGGTTTCTGGCCACCTGCAGTGGGCAATAGTTGACCAGACTTCTGTGTGTGTATGTGTGTAACTCTTCCCACTTCTGACTCCATGTTTCCACAATACCCAGAAATACAGAACAAAGATCCAGGGAGGGTCCAGTTCACTGATGTGTTACCCGCTGAGGCTCCGGGCTCCTGGTCTGAACCCAGATGGAAAGCACTGGGTTCTGTGACGGATGCTCATTGCTTACCCTTCTCACTTCTGGCTTCCAGCAACAACACAGGCGTTTACTTCAGACTCCAGGGTGAGCGCTTTAGGATGAAGGCCAGGTTCCCTGATTTGCTGAGCAGCAGGCAGAAAACCCATAGGACAATCTGCCAGCTTCTGGGGAGTTTGGATACCCTAGCTCCCCTAACCTTGGCTATGCAGTAGCATGCTTGTGCAGAGGCCCTCCCACCCTCCCGCATGGCTCTTGCCACAAACCAGAAGCAGGTGTAATGGCAGCCACATCCACACTTGCACCTCAAGTTTGCAAGTCCCCAGAGTAGTCTTGCTGGTTCATCTCAGGTGCCCTTCTCAAGAGCACTTGCTTTCAGTCACCAAGGTTAGTCCCTCAGAGTCCTCCCAGCCTCCAGCCCGTTCACCCCCTCCCTACACCATGTATGCAGAACTTGCTCCCATGCCCAGGAATTCCTTCCCTTCTAAACCACCATGGTGGGTTTGAGTGTACCCAGAATTCCTAGAGTAGCACAAGGGTCTGGGGGTCCCTTGGTGCCAATGTGGGAAGTGCAGCAGTGGACTCAGCCACTGTTGAGAGCAAGTCAGCTGTTGACCAAAACAGGTAAGGGATGCTTGGTACAGAGTGACAGAGACCTTACTTGTCCAGGACTCAAAGTTCCACGCCTGACTGGCAGAGTCAATTCACCCAGCAGGAGAGTAGAACTGCCCATGAGGGATCTAGGTACCCGGCCTCCCTTGAGGCCCAGCAGAGCGTGAGGAAAAGCAGAGGGCAGGCCTCAGAAGTGGCCTCTGCACTTAAGAGCTCTGTTTCCTAGGCCAGGCATCCCCCAGAACTTTTTTTTTTTAAAGATTTATTTATTTATTATGTATACAATGTTCTGTCTGTCTGTTTGAAGGCCAGAAGAGGGCTCCAGATCTCATTACAGATGGCCATGAGCCACCATGTGGTTGCTGGGAATTGAACTCAGGACCTCTGGAAGAGCAATCAGTGCTCTTAACCTCTGAGCCATCTCTCCAGCCCCCAGAACTTTTTTTTATGTCCCAGAAATTTCCTGTTCCTGAATGTTGGCTTTATGGGAACTGAGGAGAAGCAATTAAATAACTGAAGGTCTAATTATGCCACAGCAGGACGAGGAAAGGGTCTGGGGAGCTTCTCTTCTAAGAACTGAAATCAGAACTTGTCCCTGGGCCCCTACCTTCTACTTAAGGTGGGGGTCCTGGGGCCATTCCCTGGCATGGGGTCTCCTCAGTGCTGATGCTCGTCAACAGCTACAACACTCAGAGCCATAAACAGGCTCCACACAGCCACGCCCAGAGCACCCCTAAGTCCACACCCCCTGTGGGGCCTCTCCTGGGCTGATCTGCGGCAGGTACAGGTATGTACTGAGGAGCTTCTGCTCGTTGTATGTTGGGGAAAGGAGCTCAGGGTCTGGATGTTTCTGGCTGACTGAAGAGGGTCTATGCTGGGAGACTGGAAAATTCCAGTTACTTGGCTGAGGCCTGAGAGTTCCTGGAAGGCAGATGTTTCTTGACAACTGTAAAACAAACACCGTTGAAGTGAAGCCTGCACGAGATGTCCCTACGGGGAACTCTGTCCCGTGGGACCAGTGAGAGAGCTGTTATCAGATGGCTGCAGAGATGCCTCCATGGTTAAGAGTGCTCGTTGCTCTTCCAAAAGACCCAAGTTCAATTCCCAATCCTACATGGCAGCTAACAACCATTTGTAACTCCAGTTCTAGGGAATCCAACACCCTCTTCTGGCCTTCCTGGGCACCAAACAGGCACATGGTAGACAAACATACGGCACACAGACATACAGTGCACGCAAAACATCCATACATGTAAGATAAAAATAAATAAATCTAAATACTCTTTTTTTTTTTTTTTGAGACAGGGTTTCTCTGTGTAGCTTCAGATCCTGTCCTAGCATTCACTCTGTAGACCAGGCTGGCCTTGAACTCAGAAATCTGCCTGCCTCTGCCTGCCAAGTGCTGGGATTAAAGGCATGTGCCCCCACTGCCCAGCTAACTACTCATTTCTTAAAAGAATCAAAATAAGAAGCCAGGTGTGGTTGTGCAAGCCTTTAATCCAGTACTGGGAAGGCAGATACAGGTGGAACTCTGAGTTCAAAGTCAGTCTGATCTACATGAAGAGTTCTGTGACAGCCAGGGCTACACAGAGAAGCCCTGTTTCAAAGACAGAAAGAAAGGAAGGAAATAAAAGAAGGAAGGAAGGAAGGAAGGAAAGGAAAGGAAAGGAAAGGAAAGGAAAGGAAAGGAAAGGAAAAAGAAAAAAGGAAAGAAGAGGGGATAAGTTCTTTTGTGGTGAAGGGCACAACAAGTTATTTGCCAGTTTTACCAATTCAGTAACTTCACATGGAGCTGGCGTTCCAAATTTCAGTGCATGGCAGGATGGATGGAGGATGAACAGGTCCCTTAAAAGCTGGAGTGGACTCTGCCCTGGTCCCCACCATCTTCCCAAGTAAGGAGAGTCAGAGGATATCATCTTAGTGGGGTGTAAACCCAGGAATAGACCATTCTGGGGGGTAGCAGAGTCCAAGGTTCTCCCCAGATGTCTTTCATTCTTGGAAAGTTGACTGGCAAGGGATCAAAAACCTAAAGAAAAGAGGTAACCACAGAACAGGTTGGGTGGCAACAGCCTCAAGCATAAGCCAGCCGCTAAATGCCTTCCACCACCCCTTCCACCACCCTCACCAGACTCTACCAATTGAGGCTGCCCTGCTTTTCTCTATCCTGCCCTGGCTCTGGCTACAGGACCAAGAGAGAATCCATAAACGTAAAGTAAGCAGAGGCTGGAAAGGACTTTCTGAGGAAGGCTCATCTTTCGACTCACCCTCGGCAGGAGTAGAAAGGAAGTTGGCTTTTCCCACCCCAGCCCTGAGTTAAAGCATGACCCACCCACCCCACCGATTCCCCACAGGGAGAGCGTACCTGACTTCCCTTCTGAGGCTGTGGCCTCAGAGTGGAACAATGCTAGCTGAGACACACGTCGGAAACAAAACCTAACTGACACAGTAAACAGGCAAGAAAGGGCAGAACAAAGCCCAAAGCACCTGCAATTAGAGTCGTTGTGAATTCCTGACACACCCCCACTGAAAGGTTTCTCCAGCCTCAGAGCACTGAAAAGACCCAGAACAGGAACTGACAAAACCACAGTGAAACTCCACACACTGAATACAAATCACGCGAAGCTAGACAGAAGCAACAGGAGAAAAGGCCACTAAAAGAAAAGGTAAGAATATAATATAGCAGACCAAAATACACAGTAAAAAAACTAATTGACTTTTGACAAATATGACCTTGTCACACATATTAAAATTATTGTCTCCTATTTTGGGTAAAATAAGATGCATACACTAAATGCATGCCATAGAATGTTCTAGACCAAAGTGAGATTAACATCCAAAAAAGACAATAGGCCAGGTGGTAGTGGGTTCCATTTTTAACTCCAGCAGAGGCAGGAAGATCTCTTGAGTGCAAGGTCAGCTTGGTCTACAGAGCGAGTTCCAGGACAGGCTCCAAAGCTAAGAGAAACCCTGTCTCAAAAAATAAATAAATAAAAAGACAATAGTAAGTACATAAATAAAACCATATAAATATCTCTCAGTAGATTTCCATATGCCAGATGTTACAGAAACAATCAAAAAACAAATGAAAATTTGAATTGCATGTAAACTGTTTATGACCCTGTAAACAGAAAGAAGACAGAGCAAAATCACCCAATTAATATAACTGGAATATAATAAACCAAAGCTGCATGATATAACCTGTCGGCAGGCATCGCCAGTACAGAAAGAAGAAGAGGAGGAGGAGGAGGAGGAGGAGGAGGAGGAGGAGGAGGAGGAGGAGGAGAAGAAGAAGAAGAAGAAGAAGAAGAAGAAGAAGAAGAAGAAGAAGAAGAAGAAGAAGAAGAAGAAGAAGAAGAAGAAGAAAGTTTATTTTGAATCATGGTTCTGAAATTCCATCCAGCATTAGCAGTCCATTTGCTTTGGGATCTGGCTAGAGGGGTAAATCTCAGGAAAGCACAGAAGAGAACGATGCTGGCGACAGTTAGTGCTCTACAGTCCTCTCTAGACCACGTCCCCAGTAACCTGAGCACTGCCCACTAGGACGTGTGTCCCCTGATCCAACACCTCCCAACACTGTTTTTACCTACAGTGAATCCAACTCTGACTATGAACTGACCCTCAGGGGGTCTGGGATCCGCAGCAGCCGGTGATGAGCTGAGTTGATGGTCAATTTTTACTGCCAGCTTGACTGAATTTGGACTCATCCATGGAAACTTGGGTGTATCTGTGGAGTTCATTGGTTTGACAGAGAAGGGAAGATCCTCCTCAAGCGTGGGTGACACCATCCCACACCCTGGGGTCACGAGAGCACCTATTCACTTCCTATTAGTAAAATCTGACCAGTTACCTCGCCTTCCAGCTACCCTGCCTGCTCCACTGGGATGACCTGAGAGCCAAGTAAACCCTTTCTTCCTCAGGTCCTGTTAGGTCCCAAGAAATTCCTCTTCCCAAAGTCTGGCACTTAGACAAAAGCCAGCATTCCCTCAGGGACTTGTGAAATCGTTCTATCTGCTAACTAGAGTCTTTTTCCTGAGCTCTGACAAAAAGACCTACAGGTCCACCAGTAACCTAAGCCCACGGTGCTATTAGCATATCAAGGTTTATGCTAGCCTCAGGGCTCCCCCAGGTCTGACCCTCAGGTACCTGTACAGAGTCCTCCAGGCTGAGGTACCCTGCCCACTACCCTAAACCTCTCTAGTCCCTGAGCTTCCCTTCCCTTCCCCCCAGCTTTCTTGTTTAACCCAGACATTTCGGCCACGTGTTCTCTCGGTTCTTCTCAAGGCTCCGCTCCTGAACCTCTCTTCGTCCATTTGCCCTCCTCTTTCTTCTCTTCCTCTCGCGCTATCCGCGCTCTCTCTCTCCTCTCACAGCCTAGTTCAGTCTGAACTTTCCCGGCGCCTCTGGTTGTGCTCTTCCTCAGATCTACAATAAAACCTTCGCCTCAACCAAACCTAGAAAGCAGTCACGTCCTCATTTTCATTCATCGGGGGAGTTGTATAGGAAAGAGAAGCTGGGGGAAGGGAAAAGGAAGCTGGGGGGAAGGGGACTGGAGAGGTTTGGGGTAGAGGCCGGGTGTGTCGACCAGGTGAGTCTGTACTGGGTGAGGACCCTGAGGGTAGCACAGACCTTGATATGCTAATAGGAACTGTGGGCTAGGTCCATTTGTGTTCTTTTGCCAGAGATGAGGAGAATCGGTTCCTTTTAGCAGGCAGGAACTATCTTCTCAAGACCTTGAGGGAATGCTGGCTTCTGTCTAACTGCCTAAATGCTAGATTTGGAAAAAGGAATTTGGGGAGCCTAACAGGCTTGGTGTTTTTCTGTTGCCATTCTCTCCCTCTGAAAGACTCCCGTGGGCGTCTTCCCTCGGGAGAGACCCCGTGCCCAAAGATCAGTCGAAAACACGCAGCCGGATGCAAACAGCAAGAGGTTTATTGGATACGCAAGTACCTGGGGCGGCAGAGTCTCTCGAAGGACTTGCGCGCCTGCAGGTTGGGGGTGAGGGGTTTTTATAGGAGAGCAAAAAGCGAGGTTTACAGAAGCAAGATGCAGGGTGGTTACGGGGATTCATTTCATTGGTCAATTTAAATAAGGCTAAGCTGAGTGGCACATTCTTGACCTTTTACCTAAATACCAAGGAGGGGGTTGTCCAGACCCACCTGGATACCAAGGAGGGGGTTGTGCTACCTGTTTTTCTTATCTCTTTTTGCCTTCCTGGCTGGCGACCAGATGTCTGATTGCATAGCCCCTGACTCGTGAGAGCCCCGCTTTATACGTGACTCAGGCCTCACAATCCTCTCTTTCTTTGTTTTCTATGGCCAGTTCATAAATTCCCTGTCTTGCAGCCAGATAAGGCTGTCCTTGCTTTAACCTCAGGTATCTTGCTCAGCATTCCGGAGGCCCTGAATTCCGGAGGCCCTTAATGAAGCTTGTTATTTGCTCAGCAGTCCGGAGGTCCTGAGCTAGTTATCTGTGAACCTTTGCAAAACGGTATAATTGCGGTTAAAACGAGTTGGGGTCCTTCACCTCTTCCTAATTTTCCTCAGCTTACCTTCTCCTTTTCCTTCTTTTATTTAACTTTGCTTCTTTTTTTACTTTTCCCACTTCATTTTATTTAGTATTTTTACTATTACTGCAATTTCTAACTATGAAGTTTTCAATGCTCTTTGGTGAGGAGTGTGGAGGTTTGACTGAGAATAGCTACCAGAGGCTCAGATGTTTGAATGGGCGGTTGAACTGTTTTGGGAAGGATTGAGAGGTGTGTTATTGGAAGTGGGGTTTGAGGTTTCAAAAGTCCATGCCAGGCCCAGCCTAGCTCTTTCTACCTCCAGCTTGTGGATCTGGATGTAAACTCTCAGCTACTGCTCCAACGCCAGACCTGCCTGCTGCCAGGCTCCCCACCTTTACAGTCATGGACTCACCCTCTGGAATATTAAGAAAGCCCCCAATTAAATATTTAATAACTTTTAATTGTAGGTGACTTGTTTGTTTGTTTGTTTGTTTTTTGTTTTTCAAGATAGGGTTTCTCTGTAGCTTTAGAGCCTGTCCTGGAACTAGCTCTAGTAGACCAGGCTGGCCTCAAACTCACAGAGATCCCCCTGCCTCTGCCCCTCCAAGTGCCAGGATTAAAGGCATGCCTCACCACTGCCTGGCTTAACAACTTTTAATTGTGTTTCTGTGTGTTGTTGGTTTGATGTGGTTGTTGGTCAGCTTGTTTCTTCTTACTGTTGGACCCTAGCGTCCAATCACCGAGGAGGAGTCACCCCCAGAGAACACCCTTCATACCACAACCGATGCAAAAGCATGAAGATTTTATTAATTCTGTCATGACAGGGTCCCTCAGCATTCGGGAAGCCAAGAGACCTTGAATAGCTGGTACAGGCTACTTTAAAGGAAAAGGCCACAGAAGCAAGGGAGGGGTTGTTCTTTGACTATTATGATTGGCTTATTCAAACGGGCTATTACCAATAATTGGCTGAGAGCTGTTGCCAGATCAGATGAGGTAAGAGGTCATTTTGACCCTGTTTGCCAGGGACCGAATCAAAACATACATGTATGGGTAATTGTTCAGGAACTGAGTCAACATCTTAAAGGTTATTTTGCCCCAATTTCTGGAGAACATATGTGCATGTGTAGCTGTTAGGTCCTTGGTTCCCAGGGGAGGAGGGGAAGCACTAAGGCACGGAAGCTGAGAGGGTTCAGAATTGTCTTAAAGTTTTACGTTACGTGCTGCGCCTCACTGAGCTCTGCCATGTCCCCCCAAAAGGGGCTCACTAAGAAGATCCTTAAGTAAAGGCAGACGTGATTTACATTATAGATCTTCACAGATGCAAAAATCACAACACAGAAACACATGAAAGATGGGACATCAAGTCAACGCGACTCCTCCAGCACAATCATAACACTTCAATAGCCCAATTAAAAGATAAAAAAATATTGGCATGTCAAAGAATTCATGACCTCAAAGAGAAGCAACCTTGAAAAAATAAAATGATTTGGGCAGGGGGGACCATGGAAATGTTAAAAGTACAAAGAGTGAAGGCCTCTTGGAAAACTTCTTGAGCTGCTGCAACAGGCCATATTGACGAGATGCAGCACCTCTATATGATGCATTGTGTATAGGATGCCAGTGCAAGTGGGAAATGCATCAGTACCTCACAAGCCTTGCTACAGTTACAGCAGTCACTCCACAGAGTGAGTGTGGTGTGGGTGTGTGGTTTTTCAAGGCAGGGTTTCTTTGTGTAACAGTCATGGCTGTCCTAGAACTAGCTCTTGTAGACCAGGTTGGCCTCAAACTCATAGAGATCTGCCTCCTGAGTGCTGGGATTAAAGGCATGCATCACCACCGCCCGGCTCTGAAAGCCACTTCTAACAATGATAACTCAACTCAAGGCCTGCAAATACCATGGGATAAGAAACCAGACCATTCTATCTTCAGGTTCTGCCTGTTCCTTCGCTGCCCTAAAAGTTTTCACCAAAGCCGGGCAGTGGTGGTGCATGCCTTTAAAATCCAGCATTCGGGAGGCAGAGCTAGGCAGATCTCTGTGAGTTTGAGGCCAGCCTGGTCTGCAAGAGTCAAGAGTTTGTTCCAGGACAGGCACCGAAGTTAAGAAACCCTGTCTTGAAAAAATAGAAGAAGAAAAAAAAAGTTTTTCATCAGCTCAGCCTTGCATGTAGACCTGCCACCTAGAATTATCGTAGCTGGGCAGTGGTGGGGCACGCCTTTAATCCCAGTATTTGAGAGGCAGAGGCAGTCAGATCTCTGGGAGTTCAAGGCCAGTCTGGTCTACAGAGCGAGTTCCAGGACAACCGGGATACACCTACCTCAAAAAACCAAAAAAGAAGAAAGAAACATTGTATTACAGCCACATATGTTGGCACACACACCTTTAACCCAGCTCTAAGAGAAAGAGGCAGGCAAATCTCTATGAGTTCAAGACCAACCTGGTCTATGCATGTGGTGAGTTCCAGGACAATCAAAGCTATGTAGAGAGATGCTGTTAAGAAAGAAAGAGAGAGAGAGAGAGAGAGAGAGAGAGAGAGAGAGAGAGAGAGAGAGAGAGAAAGACTAATGTAGGGTTGTTGGGATCTAGTCTTGCCCAGAGCAAGCATGACCACAAACACCCAGACCATAAACGGAAGGAAAAGAGGGCCTCTTGAGTCTGGGAAGATCTTTGTCTATGATCAGAAGCAACTGAATGTTTGCTCCACTGGCAACCCGTCTCACACGCTCACTTTTCCTTCCCGAAAATTGTGATTTAACTCCCCACTCAAGAGGTTGATCTACTGGGAAAGGTTCACTCGGGTTCTTGGCTGAGGCAAAGGGTCTTTCATGGGTCTCATCAAGTGGCAGCAACATTCATTGGAACTGTCTGACTCCATCACTGCAGAGAAGCTTGCCATAGCTTCCATCCCCTGCTCCAGAGGTCCCACATAGACTTCCTTGGAGGGAGAAGCTTCTAGAAAACAGAACTTGTCGTGTACCTAGGCACTGGCACCGTACGCAGCAGAACAGAGGAGGCCGTGGCTGGGAACACTGAAATACGGTGGAATTATGGAGACATCTGGATGAAAAGGGTAACTTAAGGCTCTCACAGGTCAGTCGGCAGGAGACAACTACGAACCAGGAGAGCTGGGAAAGGCTGTGTAAGAGGCAGAGAGGTCAGTCAGCATGACCTTGAAACTCCCCCACCAGAAAAGGCAGTTGTATCAAACACTTACGGAGCAATTTGTGAGCTAGAGCATGGAGAAAGCGTGGAGCCACCGGAGATGAGCGAGCCTAGTTCCACGGTTCTCTCTGGGCAGGGCTTCCTCCCAACACCAGACCACCCTGTGATGACAAGGCTGTCCATAGAGCTGTGCCTCCCTGAGCCCATGTGTACGTGTGGAGATGAGTGGATTGATTAAACTAATCCCTCACAAGCAAAAACAGTAGCAGGCCTGGAATGCTCAGTGCTAGCCAGAGTTGCGAGGACGAATCATGGAAACCCTAGGGAACTGGGGATGCTATGGGAACCCTGGCGCTCCACTGGTTCTTATCCAGGAGGTCAGAGGTCAGTTGCTAAGGAGTTTGCTTTCCTTAGCTTTGCCAAAGACAACCTCTGACATGGTTACTATGGTAACTAGTAAGGTACCTGAGTTTTTCAGAAAGCGAGAAACCATCTATTTCAAGCTAAATGAGACCACTCATCCTTCATGTGGGCTTCCTTCGTGCCTTTGAATAGTAGAGAGCCAAACGATGGCCTCGTAGCAAGTATCCACCAATATCTGAACACGCCCTCAGAGGAGCCAGGAGGGTCTGTCACACAGGTACAGGCACCCTCTTAGTCCCTTCCTCCCTTCACGTCACGGATCTCTTTGCCTCACACCACTCAACTTCCTCCATCCCCTCCAGAGAATCTGACACCTGCTCTCCTGCCTGTGAAGAAACCTTTTCTCCTCATCAAACCTTGTCCTTTGTGTGATTGGCACTAAGAGTCACCGTTCGGCTCTGTGACATGTCTTCTGAGAAAATTCACCAACCACGTTTCTCTCTGGGAAACCATGAAAACCAGAAACTTCCTGCAAGAGACTTGATTGAATGCTGGCTTTAGCAAGAAAAGGCTTCAAAGCAGGTATTATGAGCATGCCCCCACACGAAAGCCTGGCTGGCGATGAGAAGTAAGGGGAAGTGAGATACCACGGTGACACATAAGAAGGAAGTGTCAGTGAGCATAGAGACAAATGGAGAGTCTGTGGTCAAAGTACTGTAGCCGGACTCTTATACTGGATATGGCGTTCTGGGTTTGCACAGAGCACCGTAGCTGTCATGGCCTTGCTTCTAATCATAGCCAGAAAAAGGTGAAGAAAACCCATCTCAGCCAAAGTCCTTATACAGGCCTGAAGACTGAACACAGTGTGCAAGGCCACCATAAAAACTGGAAACAGGCCGAGCATGGTGGCGCACACCTATAATCCCAGCACTCGGGAGGCAGAGGCAGATGGATCTCTGTGAGTTCGAGGCCAGCCTGGTCTACAGAATAAGTTCCAGGACAGCCAAAGATACACAGAAAAACCCTGTCTCGAAAAATGGGGGGAAAAAACCCAAAAAACTATAAACAGAATTTTCATATGTGCAGAACCCTGAAGACCTGTGGACAGAAGAGGAGGAGAAGCCCCAGACGCTTCCTACAGAGGGTGAAATAACGTTCTTAGACTACGCAGAGATCCTTTTCCCCTCAGCCAAGGCTGCTTGTTAGGAGGCCCTCACTCACCTTAGCCTGGTCTGCCTCTCTGTTCCCTCAGAAAGAAAAGAAGAGATGGAGGAGCCTCGGAAAAGTCACAGGCAAGCGAGGACTCCAAAGGCTGTGGCCAGTCACAGCAGCCACACAGATCCATCACCGCCGTGACAGTTATCATATCTACGGCTCCCCCTCTCCAGGCACCACCAGCTCTTCTGCAGAGCAAATTAGCAAGCTCTAACTCTGAAAAAACTCAATTAGCAGGGAGAAAAACAGGATACTGAAGGAAATGTCAGAGGCTGACATTTCAGTTCCTGCAGCTAGAGCCTGACCTAAGACCAGATAGACATCAAACCCAAAGGGACCGCGGCCTTGGTCTCTTGTAGGCAACACGGTAAAAGCATCTCTTCAGCTTGTCACTGCTAAAACTAACCCTGGAACTCTAAAAGCACAAAAACATCGGAACCCAAATTCATTCAAATGTTGTGATTCTAACTGGGGCTCAATGATAATAAATTTTTCTTTAAAAAAGAAAAACAAAAAAAAAAAAACAGCATTAGCTGGGCAATGGTGGCGCATGCTCTGAATCCCAGCACTCCGGAGGCAGAGGCAGGCAGATCTCTGGGAGTTTGAGGCCAGCCTGGTCTACAATAGCTAGTTCCAGGACAGACACCAAAGTCACAGAGAAACCCTGTCTTGAAAAAAACAAAACAAAAAAACCCAGAATAATATATTTGTTATATTTGTAGTTGTTTAGTGACCGTGTCTGGTGTAGCCCAGGCCACCTTCAAGCTTCCTGTGTGGCAGAGGGTGAACTGAACGCCTGATCCTCCTGCCTCCATGCTCAGGCATTAGGTTTACATTCCTGGGTCTCTGGGTCCAGCTTCATCTTTTTGTGTTTATGGTGTAAATCCTTTCATGTTGCGTCAGGGACTGAACCCGGGGCCTCGCGTACCCTGCGTGTGTGCTATCAATTGTGCACACTCAGTTTTCCACGCTCTCGGCTGACCTAACAATGAAGGATCTGCCAGGACTGCTACACAGAGAAACCCTGTCTCGAGAAACCAATACCAAAATAAACAAACCAAAAAACACAACTAAGGCTTTGCTGAAAATCATATACATAGGCGTAGTAACACACACTCGTAACTCCAGCACTTGAGACGTTGATGCAGGAGGATCAAGGGTTGAAGGAAATCTGAATTCTATAGTGAGTTTGTGCTGGGTAGGCCATTTTCCTTTTGTTTTGTTTTTTGTTTTTGAGACAGGTTTTCTCTACATAGTCCTGGCTGTCCTGGAACTAGCTCTGTAGACCAGGCTGGCCTTGAACTCAAAAAGATACACTAGCTTCTGCCTCCCGAGTGCTGAGATTAAAGACGTGCGCCACCGCCGCCCAACCTGTACTGGCTAGTTTTATGCCAATTTGACACAATCAAGAGTCGTCTAGGAAAAGGGAACCTTAAGTGAAAAAACACTGGCTGGGCGGTGGTGGCGTGCGCCTTTAGTCCCCAGCTCTCGGGAGGCAGAGGCAAAGGCAGGTGGATCTCTGTGAGTTCGAGGCCAGCCTTCCTGCAAGAGCTAGCTCCAGGACAGGCTCTAAAGCTACAGAGAAACCCTGTCTCGAAAAACCACTGAAAAAAAAAAAAAAACAATCCTGCACAAAACCAAAGCAATTAGTTTCCCACATGATGCAATCCATTGCAACACAATTACTGTTATTTACATCTTGGGATTTCCCATTTGCTTCCCACATGGCTCACGTGGCTGAAAGAGTGAGCTGCTAGCCATCAATTGACATTTCACCTCAAGGTTGTGCTGGGGACAGTGAAGCCAACCTTGGTAAGAGAATTGTCCAGCAGTAGACAGAACACCATATCTGGGTCCATCACACCAGAATCCAGTGGGAATCAGCACACAGGCTCTAGGTAGTGTCCTTGACCAAGGTCAAAGCCCTCCTAGGTCCTGCTCTGCTCCAGTTACTGCAAGCAGCAGCTGACTTCCTAAAGTCATTATTGGAAAGGTCTGTCCTGTCTCTTTAAGAGAGGAGCCTGCCCACTCCCTCCCCCCTCTACCAAAGCTTCTAGCCTGAGTCTCTCTCTCTCTCTCTCTCTCCTTCTCCCCTTTACCCTCCATAACCTACTAAATAACTAGCCAGTGTCAGTCTGCATGGCATGCCTATCCATGTCTCTGTCTCTCACCTGTTGGGACTGAGGCTCCCTGCCTGGGATCAGCCACCTTCTGAGACCTGCGGCATGGTCGTGTGGCGTGTCCATCCGTCTGTCTGTCTCTTCTCACGGGACTGGCTGCCTCGTTGAGGTCTCTCACCCACCATGCGACACCCTGCCTGGGACTTGCTGCCCCTCGTGGCCCACTGCAGCCACTTGGGCAACTGTGCGGTCCCTGCTTGGGACTGGCTGCTCTCGGGACCCGCTGCCTGCTGCCTGCCACCATTTCAGGGACCTGCAGCATTTTATTTAAAACATAACAATTATTTGAACTTTTAACACCCGGAGTCAAAAGACATAATCACAAGAAGATGTTAAGTGAGCCATGGTCAAAGACACAAAGAAAAATTAAAACAGAAGCGATGGCTTCAGTAACTACAGGTGTGAGGGCCACGTGGTCTTGTCCCATGACTTTGTCTCATTTGATACTGTAGAGGGTGTGATGTCTCAGGATCCAGTCTCGGAGAGGGAAACCAGTATTTTTATTTTAATTTCTGAGGTCTAGATACTTGACTCTTTTATATGCAGAACTTAAACGAAAACAATAAAATTGATAACAGCATTTTAGTTGTATAACCATTTAAATTTATTGAATTCTGAAAGAAACAAACATGAAAGCCAGGCTGTGGTGGTGCACACCTTTAATCCCAGCACTACGGAGGCAGAAGCAGGCAGATCTTTGTGAGTCCGAGGCCAGACTGGTCTACAGAGCTAGTTCCAGGACAGGCTCCAAAGTTACAGGGAAACCCTGTCTTGAAAAAACAAACAAACAAATAAAAAAATAAATGTGATTAGACATTTAAGGAAATAGGAGTAAAGGAAAGCCAGAATAAACTAAGTGACTTCACTACAGAGTTAAAGAGGGGATATGGGGCCATATCCATGCAATAAGGAGGAGGAGCAGCAGCAAGAGGAAAGAGCCAGGCCTAGCATAAAGGAAAGCAAGCAGCAAAGCTCTCGTGACGGGAGGGACAGAGAGAGACTTGCCTTGTATTGTGATAGGTTGCGTCTTAACCAGAAAGAGGGGCTGTAGGTCGCAGGGACTGGAATGGAATTGTGTTTGTTTGTTTGGTTGGTTGGTTTTTCAAGACAGGGTTTCTCTGTGTAGCCCTGGCTGTCCTGGAACTCACTCTGTAGACCAGGCTGGCCTTGAAGTCACAGATTCCCCTGCCTCTGCCTCCCAAGTGCTCACTTAGATTAAAGGCCTGCGCAATCACCAGACTAGAACTGAATTTTTAAAACTGTTTATTTAGAGAGTCAACAACCTGAGAAGAGCGGGGTTTGGGGTCTGTTTCCCAGGGCTGGAGAGAAGTCTCTGTAGTTTAGAAGACTGGCTGTTCTTCCAGAGGACTGAAATTCCATTCCCTGAACCCACGTAGTGCCTCAAACCATATGTAACTCCAATTCCAGGGGACCCGACACCCTCTTACAGGGGCCTCCCCAGGCACCAGACACACAGAGGTACACAGACACATATGAAGGAAAAACACCCATACAGAAAAACTTTTAAAAATTAACAAGTCTGTCTACCATCTCCTGTCCAGTCAGCAAATGAAAAAGGGAGTGGTAACAAAACTGTCAATCACTGTCCTTGGTCAGGGGGTCAGACACACTAAGACCCCGGTTTCCTTCCTCATTCTTTCCAGATTCTGTGCTTTTCTGAAACCTCAGAGGCAGGTTAGTTTCTGCTGACTTCCGGGTTGGGAGGGGTTAACTCAGAAGAAAAGAAGCTTTAACAGTGTGTAAGTGCTAAACTAGTAATAACATTGTATGCACTGGTTTCCTTTTCACAACATAGCTGGTGGGGAGATGTCTCCGGAGGTAAAGGTACTTGCCACCAAGCTCATTGACCTGAGTTCAGTCCCTGGAACCCACATAGTAGGGGGGAATTGATCATCTCCCACAAGTTGTCTTCTGTGCTCCGTGACTGTATGCACACCAAACACACACACACACACACACACACACACACACAGAATAATGTTTTGGGGGTGGGGTTTTAAGGCAGAGTTTCTCTATGTAGCCCTGGCTGTCCTGGACTTGCTTTGTGGACCAGGCTGGCCTCGAACTCACAGAGACCCACCTGCCTCTGCCTACAGAGTACTGGGATTAAAGGCATGCACCACCATGCCCGACTCCCTAAATTTTGCTTTCTTTAGTTTTGTTTTGGTTTTCTTTTTTTCTTCATATATATATATATATATATATATATATATATATTTTAAAGTATGGAAGGCTTCACGAATTTGCGTGTCATCCTTGCGCAGGGGCCATGCTAATCTTCTCTGTATCGTTCCAATTGTAGTATATGTGCTGCCGAAGTGAGCATTTGTTTTGGTTTTCGAAATAGGCTTTCTCTGTAGCTTTGGAGCCTGTCCAAGAACTTGCTCTGTAAATCAGGATGGCCTCAAACTCACAGAGATCTGCCATTCACTGCCTCTCTGGGTTTAAAGGTATGCACCACCACTGCCTGTCCTAAAATTTTTTAAGGTAATATAATTTAGAGTACATGTGTGTGGTTAGAATAAAAATGACCCCCAATGGGGCTTGGAGAGATAGTTCAGCAGTTAAGAGCTGCTCTTATTGTCCTGAATGCAAATCCCAACCACTGCATGGTGCTCACCACCAGCTGTAAAGAGATCTGGTGCCCTCTTCTGGCCTGTAGGCACACATGCAGGCAGAACATCTCCAAACACCTCCAGTTTTTATAAATGCTACAAAGAATATGTTGCTATTTTAAAAGAACCCCACTAATTTAAATAGAGTGCTCCTCTCTGGTTTTCCATCAGCACGCTCAGTTTGAGCTTGGGGCTTTTATTAACCTTCAGTCATCAGCAATACAGCATCTTTCAGTTCTCCACACACGCCACAAAAGACTCACTCAGGCCAGGCAGTGGTGGCGCACACTTTTAATCCCAGCACTCGGGAGGCAGAGGCAGGCAGATCTCTGTGAGTCCGAGACCAGCCTGGTCTACAAGAACTAGTTCCAGGACAGGCACCAAAGCCACAGAGAAACCCTGTCTCGAAAAACCAAAAAAAAAAAAAAGACTCACCCATACTTATGGTTGTTTACGCTTCCTGATTTTGCCTTTATCTTTTCTCCTCCACTTTGGCCATTCACTGTATTGTTGGACCCTAGAGTCCAAACACGGAGGAGGAGGAGGAGTTGCCCCCCAAGACCACCTCTCACACCACAGCTGATGTAAAAGCATGAGGATTTTACTAATTCTGTCATGACAGGGTCCCTCAGAATTTGGGAAACCGAGAGACCCCGAATAGCTGGTACAGGCTACTTTTAAAGGAAAAAAAATTACCAATAATTGGCTGGAGAGCTGTTGCTAGATCAGATGAAGTAAGAGGTTACTTTGACCCTGTTTCCCAGAGACTGAGTCAAAACATACGTGTGTGGGCAATTGTTCAGGAACTGAGTCAAGATCTTAAAGGTTATCTTGCCCCAATTTCTGGAGAATATATGTGCATGTGTAGCTGTTAGGTCCTTGGTTCCCAGGGGGGAAGAGGGGGCATTACTGCTGAGACTGAGAGGGCTCAGAATTGTCAGAAATGGCTTCAGAATTGTCTTAATGTTCTACAGTATCTTAGAAAAATAATCTTATTTTACAAAACTCCTTTCCTATATAAAATATTCTCGTTTAGTCTCTCTCACTAAAAGATCTAAAAATCTCATACTTTCACCCTTATTTCTATTTCTCTGTTCTACTTTCTGGTTCCTTTCTATTTCATTTCCTTCCTTAATATTATGAAACAGGGCAGCATAAGCAGATTTATGAACATATGAAGAGAGAAGCTCACTGGAATTACATTTATAAAATGCAATAATAAATTAAGGTTACCCATTCACACACTGTCAAATTATAAGGTTCTGCCTTGCTATAGATCTTATTATTGCTGCTCAGACTTGAAAAAATTATTAGAGCTCCACGGTTAAGAGCACTGACTCTTCTAGAGGACCTGAGTTGAATCATCAGTATCTACGCAATGGCTCATCGCTGGAGCCAGCGCAGCCTGGATAGCCAAGACTGACGGGGGTGGGGGTGGGGGTGGGGTGGGGGGTGGGGTGTGTGTGTGCCAGGATGGAGACATGGAGGCTTCCTTTCAGGTGGAAGAACAGCAACCTTTATTTTGTCCAGCAACCTTTTATACCTCTACTCCTTCTGTGGAGACCCACCAGCCAGAAAGAACACAAGCATCCTTGTCAATTACAGACCGCAAGGAAGTTCCGCTGTCAGTCAGGGTGAGTGAGGGCAGCTGGAACACAACAGCTCATAACCATCCGTTAATTCCCCACGGCAAGGGGATCTCGCCCTCTTCTGGACTCTATCGGTACTACATGTGGGTGGTATACAGACAGAAAAAGTTTCAAAATTGATTATAAGAAAAAAAGAGGAGGGGCAATACAGGAAGAACAAGAGACTCCCGGTAGAGTCACTGGGTCCAGCGATGGCATTCTGAACCCAGAGCCTTGTAGAGTTGTCAAAAGAACAGATCATCTGGACCGGTACCTGATTCCCCATCTAAAAAGAGAAGCAACCCAGAATCTGGGGGATAGGTAACCCTTCCACCCCAGTGGCTGCCTCAGGTAAGAGCATCTTTCTAGCCGGTTGGTGGTGGCAGTGGTGGCACACGCCTTTGCTCAACAGAAACAGGGGTGATCAGAGTATCCCTTAGTCACGCCGGGAACTCAGTGTAACTGGCTGGCCATCCGGAAACTACATTCTCATGGAACCACTTTGGTATCCTTGGCCTTGGAAAGATGTTGGGGACCGGAGAGATGCTGTAGAGAAAAAAGTCTTGCGACTTGAGTCTGGGGACTGGAGGAGTTTGGCTTCTCGGCACTCATGGAAATGCTGGGTGGGTAGAACAACTTTCCTGTAATCACAGTGTTACATATGGTGTAATATCTGGGGGATCCTGGACCAAGATGGCTTAGCTAGACTAACCAAATTGGGGAGCTCTGAGTTCAAATGAGTTCAAATGTGCCTCAGTACATAAGGTGGAGAACTGCAGAAGAAACCACTCCATGTCAGCCTCTGACCACCACATGCACGTGCACACATGTGGATGTACACCAGAACACATGTGCCCATACACATGCATCCATGTATATACACATGCATGCCCCACCCCACACACATAAATTCATCCTACTAGATCTGATAGGAACCTTCATACAACAAATGGCTCAGGCTTTAAATTTTCTGGAACTCAAATGTTGGATTGTGAAAGGTAAAACGGATGAGGTAAACCTATTCGATCCGGGGCTGGAGTCACCCAGAAGCAGAACAAATGCCAAACGACAGAAAGGTGCTCTCTTCATGCCACAGGAGAACAAGAGATATTTGCAATAAGCACATTATCTTGAGTCCCGTTGGCAGGGGAAGCAATAAGCCCTAGCCCCTTGTCAGTATCATTAAGGGGGCATATAGTAAGCAAGGCAGAGTGGGATCTCATCAAATTTCCTTAGCAACTGGAAGTTTGCCCTCTTGGTCAACCTAGAGATAACTCAGTCCCACAGAGTTTCTAGGCAAAAAGAGGAAGCCGACGAGGAGAGGTGTTGGCAATCTTCAGCTCTCACCATCCATCAAAGAAAGAAGTGAAATGGCTCTCCCGGGTGACAGCAGAGGTTCTCCAGGGGTCAGAAATAACCGCACAGGAAGGGAAGTGGTAAAGTGGGGTTTCAGGATGAGGAAAGAAGGGGCCCCTGCATCAGAGAGAGCAGCCCAAAGAGAAATGCTTGGTACATTTCCAAGACAGGTAAGATGTCAGAAGCTGCAGGAGACAAGTGGTCTCGTGCCGAGGGGCCTCCCTCTCGCCGTTGATGAAAGGTCATCTGAACCATGGCTTCAGCGTGTTGAAGGATGGCTCAGTTCTTTTCTTTTCTTGTTAGGGAAAGATTCCCAATTTAAGCAGAAGCTTATTTAACAAAACAATTAAAGTATACACTCCAAGAGAAATTGAAGGGATGGGGTGGGCAGATAGCCCAGCAAATCTTTTCTTTTCTTGTTAGGGAAAGATTCCCAATTTAAGCAGAAGCTTATTTAACAAAACAATTAAAGTATACACTCCAAGAGAAATTGAAGGGATGGGGTGGGCAGATAGCCCAGCAAATTCAACATTGTGGATTTAAATGTTTATGAATATTCATGAGGTAGATGTCCTATTTATGGAGCAAGGTTGACGTTCCCCACTTCTTCAAAATCATGGCAGACCAGATCTTCCTTTTAGGGTGTAGCTGTTCTGTCCAATTCCTGAGGTTGTGTGCTCTCTTTCTGGATCACTGTTGCATTCTCTTAGAGAATGGCTTTAGAAAAGGACAGCTGCTGGGTCTGAGACAGGGAATCTGCCCACGGCAACTGGCTCAACAGAGAGGATCATGGGAGTGGGGGGTCTCAGAGGAGAGGAAACAGAAAGAAGAGAAACCGTGCATTTATGAGACAGCTGGGTAAGAAGATTCTTTCTTCCCGCTGTATGTGGGGGATGCAGTAAAGAAACTGCCGATATTACTGCTCCCTTATTAGGGGCAGGTTTTGTTGTTGTTTTTGTTTTGTTTTTTGGGTCTTTTTTGAGTATGGATTTCTCTGTGTTACAGCTCTGGCTGTCCTGGAACTCACTTTGTAGACCAGGCTGGCCTCGAACTCACAGAGATCTGCCTGCCTTTGCCTCCTGGGTGCTGGGATGAAAGGCATGCGACCAACCACTATGCCTGACTGGGGTGGAGGGGGGTAAGGTTTTTATTGTGAAAAAGAGAGAGAAAAGACCTGAAAGAGCCCAGAGCAGAGAGCAAAGGGAGCAGACATGGCCAGGGCTGGGGAGGTGGGGGAGATCGTGGAGATAGCAAGCCACGGGGGAATAGTGAGAAGGGCAAAAGAGCAAGAGAGACAGCAAGAACAGGTAAGAGGGGTGTAAGAAGGACGGGCAGCTGTGGGGAGGGAAGCCAGAGAGCTGGGGGGAGTCTAGGGTGGCGGAGGAGGTGAGAAGGGTTAGAATGCTAGATACACAAGTACTTGTGATCCTTCAGAAAAGCCCGCAGGAAAGGGATCAAAACCACACTGGAAGTGCTACTATAGTGAGACTTGAATGCTTGAGGATGCACACCTGTGTGCGAAGGGAGAATGTTCTAGAGCCCTAGCTCCCAATACAGCACCAACATTCTAATTGCATCTTGGAGGATGTTTAACAATAAAAGGATGTTCTGACCCATGGGAAGCACAGCTGCCAAGAGTTAGCTGTTCTTCTCCGTGGTTCTCTCAAATCTAACCTCACGCCTACCCAGTATCACGACCTCTGCACTCTTCACGAACTCATGTTTCTGGTCATGGTAGTTAGTGACCGTCTTTAGCCTCAAATGAGCAAAGGCTAGAACAGGCAAGTCTGTGCCAAGTCAGCATAGTTAGAGTTTGGAACAAAATTTTCCTCTATAATCAACACAGTGAGACCATATTTCCATAGAAGATGAGGAGGGGGAGGAAAAAGAAGAGGAGGAGGCCTAGAGCCAACAACCATTATCAGTACATGGACTAGGATGGATTAAATGCACCTTCCTTGCCAGACGGTGAAGGTACACGCCTTTATCTCGAGCCCTTGGGAGGCAAGCATAGCAGATCTTTGTGAATTCAAAGCCAGCCTGGTCTGTGGACCCCCAGACCCCGAATTTCTTGTAAACAACTTGTTATGTTTGCTGTTGCTCTGAGCAGGCTGTAGCTGCTCTGATCAGGAGACCCTGATGGCAGGGGAGTGGTTTCTGTTGGGCCTGCACCCGAAAGATCCTGAGAGCTGGGGTGTGGCCAGAGCCCTATATAAGCTTATAAGCTGACAATAAAGGGGGCATTCTTGGCATCTCTGCGCAAGGACAACCCGTGTCCCTGTGTGTGTGTGTGTGTGTGTGTGTGTGTGTGTGTGTCCGGATAGCTCACCCAGTAGAGCTCAGAACCGGTAGGTGTAGTGTACAGAAAGTATGTCAGCAACAGGCATGCTAGTTTTACACTGGTCTACAGAGTGACTTCCAGGACACCCACGGCTACACAGAGAAACCCTGTCTCATAAAACCAAACAGTACCTTCCTTGACTTGGTCTTCAAGGAGCTAGTTTGCAGTCTGCACATTTCGGGGGTCAGAGAGTGATGAAAGAAATAACAGTTCCTTGGAGTCCCTTCTTCAGAATGCTTCTGTCCCCTCAGAAGGATAGGCCTCACAGCAGGGAAGTATGCGGCCCTGAAGGGGCCTGTTTTGTGGCTTTGCAGTCACCTGCTGGTCTTGGTTGGGATTCTGGGAGACCAAAGACCCAGAGTTCAGCCCCTATCCCTGCAGCTGTAAGAGGGGCACATGGCTGTCTGTGTTCACCTTTGAGTGCTCAATGGTAACATCTGGGGTAGGGGGAGGTGATAAAGCAGTGGTTTCTGCTCTCCCCATGCTCTCCCCTCTGCAGTTCCAAGTGCCGTGCTGTGAGGTCAGTGTGAGCTACAGAGTGTGCTGTGTCTACTGGTCTGTGAGTAACACGGTGTTCCTGAAACTACTTGCCAGCAAGAACTTTTTCCCCAGGACACAGAAACAAACATCTATCCCCTTCTTATTGGGCTTCAATGACCAATTAAAGTATGATTCCACCAAAATCTAATTTGGGGAACCAATGAGTTTACTGTTGATTATTTACAGAGCACAGGTAAGGAATTACTTACAAAAGCATGGGTTATTCCAAAATAGCCACACAACAACAACAACAACAACAACAAAAAGTTGTCTCCTGCAACTTCCCCATAGCCACATAGGTGGAAGGCCCCTTCAATTAACTTTCCATCCTGCATGTACTCTTTTTTAAAAAAAATATTTATTTATTATGTATACAATATTCTGTCCATGTGTATGTCTGCAGGCCAGAAGAGGGCACCAGACCCCATTACAGATGGTTGTGAGCCACCATGTGGTTGCTGGGAATTGAACTCAGGACCTTTGGAAGAGCAGGCAATGCTCTTAACCACTGAGCCATCTCTCCAGCTCCCTGCATGTACTCTTTCACCTTCTGAGACCCCCAAGATCATGCAGCTATGGCAGAGTCACAGCTGGTGGGGCTGGATTCTCAAGTGAGGGTTCAGTGGCCCTCCCCACCCTCTCCTACTATGAAGGAATGTCAGCGGTCAATAAACCCAATCCAAATCCAGAGGAAGCACCACATCCCATGGCTCAGAGGACACGGAAGTCTTTTATAATGCAGAGGGGTTATTCGGCCCTATCTCATGGGTCATACGTGTGGTGTCGCCTGAAGAGAGAGGCTACCAACTTAATAAGTAGTAAATTTGAAAGCGCCAGCTCTCTCTCTGGAGACCAGCAAATAGTCAAGCCTCCTAGTTCATAGGGAGTTAAGCTCCTGTATGAATGAAATGTCCCCGCACTCTCAAACTTTTTGAGTAACTGATCCCCAGGTGGTGGCTGACAGGGAGGCTTAGGAGGTGTGGCCTTGTTAGAGGGGGGCAAACTTTGAGGTCTCAAAAGCCACCAGCAAGCATTCCCAGTTGTCTCTCTCTCTGCTTCCTGTTGTGGGTTAAGATGTGCACTCTCAGCTCCTGCTCCAGCAACACGGCTGGGGCTTGCTGCCACACTTCTTTCTGTAAGCTGCTTTTGTCAAGGTGCACGAGGGACCCTTCTTCGAGGCATGAACAGGGCTGACTCAAGCAGATGCCAAGGAAACAGCATCAAGACAATTCAGATTCCTTCCCTTGTCCCTACCTTCCATCCTTAGGATTTCAGAACCAAACTGACAACCCCTCCAGAACGTCACCCCTGGGTTGGAAGTGGGGACAGTGCTCAGGCGGATGCCAGTAAGCATAGAAGATACAACTCTAGCTTTGAGGACTCCGGAGGTTAGGGTGTGTGTCAGAAGGACAGGAGTGTCTGCACCCATGTTCTCTTGACCCCTCCGTCCATCTGACCATGCAGTGAAATTCAGAATTTTGGGTCCATGGGAAGTTACTGGGCAGATTAAAGTGGCAAATGATTTTTTTGTGTCCTTTGCTACAAAGGAACTTTGCTTAATTCTGACAGTCACTCGACTCCCTCATGGCAGACATGGAGTTCCCCGTGTGACCATTCTTCTACAGGCTTCAGGTATGTATGTGAGGGAGGGGGGTGGGGAATGGAGAGGTGTCCTAGTTTGGTTTTCTGTTGTTAAGATAAACATGACCCAAAGCAACATTGGAACATTGGGGATGTCTTAGTTCCTTTTTTTTCCCTTTCTTTTCTTTTCTTTTCTTTTTTTTGATTTTTCGAGACAGGGTTTGTCTGTGTAGCTTTGGAGTCTGTCCTGGAAATCGCTCTATAGACCAGGTTTGCCTCAAACTCACAGAATCCACCTGCCTATGCCTCCCGAGTGCAGGGATTAAAGGCAAGCGCCACCACCTCTCGATTAGTCTTAGTTACTTTTTTATTGCTGGGTTAAGACTCTATAACCAATGCAACTTATAAAAGGAAGCATTTAATTTGGGGCTTCCCAGTTCCAGACACTCAGAGTCCATCACCACCATGGAAGGGAACACGGTAGCAGTCAAGCAGGCATTGGAGCAGTAGTTGGGGCTCATACCACAAGCCACAAGCATGAGGCAGAGAGAGAGAGAGAGAGAGAGAGAGAGAGAGAGAGAGAGAATATGATGTGGGCTTTCCAACTCCACCCCTCACCCCGCGACACACCTCCTCCAACAAGGCCACACCTCCCAGTGCTTCACAAACAGTTCTACCAGCTGGAGACCAAGTACTCAGATACATGAACCTCTGCAGGAGGGGCAATCTCATCCAAACCCCCACAGGGAGGAAAGGGTTTGTTTGACTTACAGGTCACAGTCTATCCTCAAGGGAAGCTAAGGCAGGAACTCAGGGCAGGACCAGAAGCTGACAACACAGGGGGACACTATATACTGGTTAGCATCTGTGGTTCACTCAGTCTGCTTCTTAAATAAGCCAGGAATGCCTGTCCAGGCTGGGCCCTGTCATATCAATCACTAATCAAGAAAATGTGGAGTTGGAAATGGCTCATCCCTTAAGAGCACTGGCTGCTCTCCCAGAGGACCTGGGTTTGATTCCCAGCACCCACATGGAGCAGCTAGCAACCATCTGTGACTCCTGTTCTGGGAAGTCCAGCACCCTCTTCTGGTTTCCATGGGCATTGCACACATGTGGCACACAGACATATACAAACTGACAACCAGATTGATCTCAGGTTAGCCCAGGAAGGGCATAGATATTAACAGAGGATGACCCACAGTGACGACAATCTTAATGCTAGTTTCACGTCACCTCGACACAAACTCTGGTCATTTTGGAAGAGGGAAACTCAACCAAGAAAAATGTATCTATCAGATTGGCCTGTGGACCAGCCTGTGGTTCATTTTCTTTATTGATGACTGACTGTCCTTGCTAGTTTCCCTTCAGCCTGACAACAAGGTAGAGTCGTCTGAAAGGAGGGAACCTCAACTGAGAAAATGCCTCCCTAAGCTTCAGTTTGTTGGACCCTGAAGTCCAACTACCAGGAGGAGTCGCCCCCAACAGACCACCCTCACACCACAGTTGATGTAAAAGCATGAGGATTTTTAATTCTGTCACGACAGGGTCTTTCAGCATTCAAGAAGCCAAAAGACCCCAATAGCTGGTACAGGCTACTTTTAAAGCAAAAAGCCATAGAAACAAGGGCGGGGGGCGGAACTTGAGGGTTGTTTTCCAACTATTGGGATTGACTTATTCAAAGGGCTATTAACAATAACTGGTCCGAGCCAGGACTGGAGGCAGTTGCCAGATCAGGTGATATAAGAGGAAACATTGGAGGGTTACTTTGACCCTCTCCCAGACACTGAGTCAAAACATCAGGAACTGAGTCAACATCTTAAGGGTTATCTTGCCCCAATTTCAATAACTGAGTTCTATCTGGAGAACATTCACAAAGACTCAGGGAGATGGAAAGTTCCCAACATTTCAGTGCGTGTGTGGGTAATTAAGATTCCTGGTTCCCAGGGGAGACGGGAAAGCACTAAGGCTGAGAGGCCTCAGAGTTATTTTACAGTTTTACAAGTTGTAAGGCATTTTTAAAATTGGTGACTCATGGGGAGAGCCCAGCCCTTTGCGGGTAGTGTCATCCCCGGGCTGGTGGTCCAGGGTTATATGAGTAAGCAGACTGAGCAAATCAGGAAGAACAAGCCAGTAAGCAGCACACTCCAGGGCCTCTTCCACCAGCTTCTGCCTCCAGGTTCCTGTCCTGTTCAAGCCCTGGGGAGCAAGGCAGTAAACAGCACTCCTCCACACAAAAGTTGCTTTCCGTCTCGGTGTTCTATCAGAGCAGTAGAAATCCCAACTCAGACAGAGGCACTCTGGGCAGGAAAGAGGCTGTGTGGGGCCTGTTTAGGGCTCTCAGCAGGGACAGTGAGGTGCCATAGCAGTTTTACCTGGGTTGGGAAGACCCCCCAGGCCTGCAAAAAGTTCCGGGACCCCTTCCCTAAGCAGTGGGGCTGCCGTGAGTCAAATCTTGACTCCGGTTTCTGGACAGAAAATTTACCTGGCGCTCAGTGTTACCTGTTAACCTGCACTGGAATAATTTGATCCTCAGGATTTCTCCTGTCAGGGCTGCAGCAGTAACAGAGACATTGCCCAACATTGCCCTCGGTAGCCAGAGGAGTTCCTTCCCCCTTAGGCTCTTCCATTCACGTAAAGCCTGACCCTTGGCAATCAAGAAAAATGTCAGGACAAGACTGAGCAAAACAGCTAGTAGACTGGTTAAGTATTAAGAAGGGGGCTGTGGGGGCGCACTCCTTTAATCCCAGCCTGTACTCTGGAGACAGAGACAGGAGGATCTGAGTTCGAGGCCAGTCCGGTCTACAGCGTGAGTTCCGGGACAGAATCCCTGTCGTAAAAAAAAAAAAAAAAAAAAAAAAAAAAAAAAAAAAATGAAGACAGCCATGTTTCTTGACTCTGAGTCAGTAGTGAAGAAGACAAGCTAGCTCCCAGGACGGACTTCCTCCCTAGTTGAGTCCTCCTAATTTTTCATCTCTGTCCTTCCTCCTCTGTATTCTTTAGTCCTCATCCATCCCCAATAAATCAAGATCCCTTCCAGAAAGTGCCGGCCGGGAAACCAAAATTGCTGCGGTGGGGGGCGGGCTAGAGGTCGCCTCCCAACAGGGGAGCTGTGCTCATACACCTCAGGACTACTCTACGAACCACATTTCCCGAACTTTTCTTTCCATACACCCTCCCACTGAGCGGGACATCCTGTGAGACTGATGAAGTAAACAGGCGCGCTGCCTTGCCAAGCCAAGGAAAGGGCACGCCTCTTTTCTTCCCTTCTCCGGTGATTAAACTCCCTGCTGGGCAGGGCAGCTCCTGTCAGAGTCTGAACTGGCAGACAAGTTGGGGTCCTGATTCACTATGGGGTCTCTGCCATCCGAGAAGCCTAAAACCTGTCTAAGTTGCATACGTGTTCCCATCCCTTTCTGTTGAGTACGGACACCACCTCCCTCCACTCCTGGCTACAACCATTACAACGTCTCTCACACTAGCACCCAAGGCACTTCAGACCCACCCTGCCGCCGCCCTAGGTGGTGTAGCCACAAGGAAACATTGAAACCCACCGCAGTGGCTTAGGAGGCAAAGAGCAGGAGTACAGACCAAGGCGAGTCCCATAGACACAGGAGAAGACCTAGCAACTCTCGAGGAGCTTGCCGCTGGGAACCTGAAATAAGGACCCTTAGAAAGGCACCTGTGGGACGTAAGTTGGGTCCCAGCACCAACAAGGGAGACAGCGCCCACCCCCAGGAGATTCATAAACCCAGTGCATCTAAGTGAAGTGGAAACGTGAGTAACTACGGTTACCAGAAGTAACCCAAGAAGTGAGTCCGGCAAACCCTGGCAGGGGAGGGCGCGATTGGAACTTGCCCATATCGGGATGGGGGTAAGGAGGCCCCACATGGTCACGTGGCCGCCATATCCGCAGAACGCCGGCAGGGGGCACCAGGGCAGTATGAGTTTTGTTTAGGGTCAGTCCGGGCTCCAGGACATAGAATGAACTGCAACACTGCTATGAGACCAGTAGGGGGCACTAGGCTCCCACCACAACACCCTGCAACTCCTGGACAGGGTAAACCCAGGGATCCACAGGCTGCACCCAGCGAACACATCTTGTCTGAGTCAGAGTTTTCTTCTTCCTGGAAGAAAAGGACTCTGACCTGGTGGTCCTCCACTTCTGAACTGAGCTGAATGCCGTTGGAATATGGGGCCAGGGTTGGATGAAGCTCAGGTTCTTCCTGCCTGGTGTAGCCAAATACCATCCAGGACTTGGCTAGCAAATGTCCCCAGCAATAGGCCGATTGCTGCCAAATTGAGAATAAGCAACCTGCCCACCCCAAAGAGAGGAAGATTGAGGGGTAAGCTGAATATGACCAGTCAAAGCACAGTAGCTACCGTGTGTACTTTATTGAATCCGCTAGGGACAGAGCTGTGAGGTTACATCTGTATATACAGGCAGGGGTAAAGGAGCAAGGAGGAAGGCAGCAGTGGATGGTGGAGCACGTATCAGGACCAAAAGCCAGAATCCTCTATTAAGTGTAGAGACGACCGGCGGACACAGCGATGCAGACCACAGCAATGATGGTAACGACAACCGTGAGGATGCTGAGGACCAGCGCGCTGATGTTGAGGCACTTGGCAGTGGAGGCGTAGGCCTGGGCTCCAGTCACATCGCCCACCATCTTCCTGTCCCTGGACTGGAGCAGAGCAGACGGTCAGTGGCCCTGTTGCTGCTGGGCAAATGCTCGGATGCTTTTCTCATCATACTCCCTGTGGACTGCATCTCTCCTGCTTAGGTCAGGAACATTTTACATACTCTGTCTATGCAGGTGGCCCTAGAACTTGCTGCTATCCCCACCATGGAGTGTTCCCCATGAATCTCCTGGGCATTTTCCACACAGGCTAACTCCCCAGTGTGCAAGGCGAAGGGGGCACTCTGGGAATTCCTCGAGACTGCCTTGGGATAGTCTTGACCCAGGATTCCCAGGCAGCCTCACCCTATACCTGCCATAGAGCATCTTTAAGCCAACACACATGTATACGCTCATACATGCGTGTGCGTGCACGCACACACATACGCACATATCCCCATACATGCACACCACAGAAGAATGCATACAAACATTTTAAACAAAGGACCCCCCCACACCTAGGTGCCTTCTGGATAGATGGAGCTTCAGGCTCACACACAAATTTTGTTGTTGTTGTTGTTCTAAGTTTTTCAAGACAGGATTTCACTGCTTAGCTCTGACTATCCTAGAACTCCCTTTATAGACCATATTGGCCTCAAACTCAAAGAGATCTGCCTGCCTCTGCCTCTGCCTCCTGAGAGTTGGGATTGAAGGTGTGCACCACCACCCAGCTCCCACACACCTTACACCATCGCTTCCACCCCCACCACACTCACCTTCACAGAGTAGGCATAGGCAATGAAACCCAAGCAGCAGAAATTCAAGAAGAGCGTATTGAACAGGGACCAGACCACATGGTCCGGCACAGCGACCTCTCTGGGCATGTTGATCACGGTGGTTCTGACAGAAGTGGAGCCGTGGGGTCCCCCCAGCTCAGCCACCTCATATTCTTCCTTGATTCTTTCGTAGTTTGGGGGATGTCCCCCATTGGGAGCAGTCAGGAAGGCTTGAGAAGTGTGGCTCATGGTCCCGAGCAAAGCCAGCAGTGAAGGGTAGAGGATGAAGTACCGTGGGTCCACCCTCTCTCCAGCAGTTTCGGTTTCTCAGAAGTTTCCTTTTCCTGAATTTTGGCTTAATGAGAATTGGCTGAGTTCTGAGGGGCGTGGATCTAAAAGTTCTGTGGATCAAATTACTCCAGGGCAGGATGTCAGGAAAGACTGTGAACGGGGGAACTTCCTGTCCTGGAACCCAAGTCAGGACTTGTCCCACGGCCCAACTTCACTGATTGTGTGTGAGAGGGTCCTGCAGTATCTGGAGCTCAGGCTAACAACTGCAGGCTTCACTGCCCCTGCCAAGGTCCCAGGCAGGCCCGGCAGAACCCTCTCTGCTCCCAGCAATTAAGGGTGCCCACAGAGCCCACAACACTCACTTTAGAGGCCAGTTCTTCTGGCTTCGGTGCAGGCAGAGGTTGGGGCGAACTGTACCTTGTGTCTCCTTTTGCAGAGACCTAGTGCCCTAACATGGTTAGTCACTGGACTTTGGTGTTAGGACTGGATGGTCCCAGGTCACATGGCTGTGACCTCATGGCCCAGGGCTGGCTTTTTTGTGTTTCTCCAACTCCCTTTTCCTCCATCCTTCCACGATTTATTCGTGCTAGTGGAATGGCCACTGAGGACCGTCACTGTGCCAGAAGAGCCTTCTCAAGTACATAGTGGGGTAAGGGCTGTGGCTCCCCCCAAAGCTGCTCCTGGTCGTGCTACCCTTCCCTGACAACAGGGAGGCCTGGCCTGGACTCTCCTGTTAGGGGTTGTACTCACTTTCTGTCTTGGTAGCACTGCAAGGAGAGGGTTACCAGACCTGCTTCAAGGCGTCTTGCAGCACCCACCCTTCCTAGAGCTCCGAGTCTTGGGGTTTGGGGCTCCCTCAGTTCCCAGGTTCTAATCGTTTCATTCACTCTCTTCCTTGAGTTCCTCACAGGGTTATCAGCACCTCCTGCAGTCACCCCTCTTTGCAATCCTATTGGCTGGTGCTGGCTTAATCCTACCAGAGACCCTCTGTCCTGTCACACTGCCAGAATGAGTGAGGACAATGGGTGGGACCAGCACCCCACTCAGTGTAGGCTGCGGGCCAGGGGTTTCTCTGCTGTCTTTTTAGGATGAGACATTGCTTTGTTTACTTTCCGGCTTGGAGTAGGGAACAACTTGGAGTCTTCCCACTCAGCTGACCCCCCTACCCTGTAGTTGTCGGGCACCCTACTGGTCACCAACACAATGGGGAATTGTAACAGCAGAATTGGAGTTCTGCTCCAATTACACCTTTGGTGAGTGGGAAGTAAGCATGGGGACTCTCCATGGCTGAGCAGTGGTAAGTGTTGGATCCCCGTTTGCTGGATTCCTCTGCTTCCGATGCAATAAGTCATATCAGATCGAATTAATAAATCCAGATTTAATAAACAGGGAAATGCAAAGCAGAGCACTCCTGGGTGACCCTCAGAAAGGCAGGGGCAGAATGTAAGGGCACACACAGGGCAGAGTTATGGGCAGGGTCTTGAGCAGCCCTGGGGAGGGGCTAACTCTTGGCAGGCAGGGTCTAGGGAGAGATGGGGCTTCCACCTAATCATCCCAGACTCTCTGGGTACACGGGTGCCAGGGGCTCAGGTGGAGCTTGCACCAGAACAGGCAGCTCCACTGTGACGTCACTCATGGATTGTAGTAAATCCTAGTCATATCTAGCCTCATGTGTTCCACCTCAGACAGGCGGTTAGGACGGTGTTCAGTCTGGAGATCACAGCCTGGTTCCTGTGCTCCATGGTGTTAACATATCTGGAGTTTCCCTGCCTTCCGGATAGTTGCCAAGCATTGTTCATATGCGGCATTAGGAAGGCCTGACGTGTGACCACAGGGACTGTGTCCTGAGGTCTCTACCTTCATTCAGTCCCGATCTGGGTCTGAGGATGAGCACATTGAAGGCCCAGGGCCATGAGTTTTAGTGGGGATGCCACACTGGGTTCTTCTCAAAAGCTCTTGCTCCTTGACCCATGCAAACAAGGCCTTGATTTCTCCCTGTGACTGGGTCTGGCTGAGTCGCTCCCCTCCAGTATCATAGCTGTTCTCCCAGTGGGATCCTCGGTCTTCACTGCTAGTAGGGTCCCTGTCTTCCTAAGACAGGGTCAGCTCCCAAGACAGTGAAGGGAGGGATCCTGCTCCGGAACCTTGAACCTCGGTGAAGAGGGCATCTCTAAACCTGGTTAGCCTCACAAGATGATCAGAAACCAGGACTAGAACCCATGCCATGTACCAACACAGGAAGACAGTGCCACCCAGAGGCTCTAAAGATGTGTGGGTGCCCGAAATGAGGTGGAAGAAAACTCAGGCACCAAGGGCATCCAGGAAGAGGGTAGGTGAATTTTGAGTACAGACTAATGGTGAAGGGTGCCAAGGCCCATGGAGACCTGCCCTCCCCATCTCAGATCTGAGGCCCCACAGAGCGATAATGTGCTCCGTCAGCAGTGAAGACTCTGTTCACCTCCTGCTGCCCACCCCAACCTGACCTGAAATAAACCTGTAAGACATGGGTGAGAAGATAAGGGTCTTTGCCCCTTTACAGTGCTCAGCAGGAACTACAAACAGTTTGCCCAGAATCCAAGCTGGAAGTCACTACAGAAATTCTGGACACAGTTTATCTGGGTCGAGGCTTCTTCCTCCTGAAATGGGAGGACCCTAGACTGGCTCTTTATCTCTGGACTGAGGACTTCCTGGCTTGTGGCTCTGCACCTTTCCTGGCTGCTCCAAGTACATGAAGCCAGAGGGAGGCAATGCTTAGTTACTGTCGGGGTCCACAAAAATACACAGTAGATGGCAGATGATATTTATAAGGTCAATCCGCCAGATGTATCTGATGGAAGATAAACTCATAAACAATATGTATAAGTCCATTGCCTATAAATACTGTCTGTGTCTGTCTATAATTCTCTTGTGTGCCAACCTGATTCCCCCACACCAAAATAGCCATAGGATTCTTCCTACAACTGTTGGCAGTGTGTTCCTCATCTGTTGGACACTATTGTTCCTGTAGATTGACAGGATGACTTCCTCTTCTGCTGTGTACTTCTGGTGAATGAAATATACCTTTATAAACCAGGCAGTGGTGGCACACACCTTTAATCCCAGCACTCTGGAGCCAGAGGCAGAAGTACCTCTGTGAGTTCGAGGCCAGCCTGGTCTATCAGAGCTAGTTCCAGGACAGGCTCCAAAGCTACAGAAAAACCCTGCCCCCACCACCAAAAGCTACTAGCTTCCTTCCCATAAATTCCCTCCTTGTGCTCTGAGGCTGCTTGCAGGATAAGAATATGTATCTTTTGACTTGGAACACTTTCAATACCAGCCTTGATAAAAGCACTCAGCATTATTCACCCTGCCTCCTGTGGGTTGCCATGGTTACTCATAGATGCTCACAAATGGCCTCCAGTCATTAAGGCTGGGGGACAGGGGCGGCGGGGGGGGGGGGACACAACACCTTCATGTCTTGTTAATCACACAATGTCAGTTTCTAAAACTTAATATACACCAAGTGGTAGCGGTGCACTTCTTTAATCCCAGCACTCGGGAGGCAGAGGCAGTCGGATCTCTGTGAGTTCGAGGCCAACCTGGTCTACAAGAGCTAGTTCCAGGACAGGCTCCAGAGCTACAGAGAAACCCTGTCTCGAAGACAAACAAACAAACCAATAAATAAATAAAGCTTGATATGCTTAAGAAATGTAGAATAATACACAACTTCTTTATTTCTTTCTTAGACCCCTCAATAGTTTAGCCTTTCTCTTCTCTAACCCCTTGTAAGCAACCTTCCTTTTTTTTTTTCTTTTCTTTTTCTTTTTTAATTTTGATTGTTCGAGACAGGGTTTCTTTCTGTAGCTTTGGAGCCTCTCCTGGAACTAGCTCTTGTAGACCAGGCTGGCCTCGAACTCACAGAGGTCGCCTGCCTCTGCAGTAAGCAACCCTCTTAAGAGACAAGGCCACTGCCGTATGCTCCCTTTTACAACTGCCTACTAATCGGTAGCTGACAAGTTTATTTTGCAGGTGTCCCTTATGGTTTTACTCAAGGAATGTACCATGGCCCTGACAAATCGCCTTTGTAGCCTCGTTTACTGTCTGAGGTTTGTTGTTGAATGTGTATATAAGCTGTGTGAACAGAGAGGATGGGAGCAGAGAATGAGAGCTGGAAATAAAGAAGGCATGACCCTCGGATGGGATGTGTACATCTCTTTTCTTTAGATAGGTAGGAAATTCTTTTAAGTCCTCACTGCTTTGAAGGCATTCTGGCTGCAACCCTGGTGCCGTGCTGGAGGTTCTGGGAGAAATACGTTACTGCCTGCCTTTGCCTGCTAAGTGAAAGAGGACCCTATGCAGGCTGCTGGTCAACTGTTGTCTCCAGCAAGAGGCCAGAAACCTTCCTGGCTGTGAAGACCCTGCACTCTGCCCCTACAGCTCCTCTTAAACAAGAAGGAAGCCAGGAAAACCCTGAGTAAGTTCAGGACAGGACCGGTTGGGGGACAGAGAGTCACAGCACAATTGCTACCCCGCATACTTTATTGGCTCCTCTGTGAGCAGATGTGTGAGGGTAACAATCCCACGAGGAGTCCAGTGACAGGTCGGGGGGCCAGGATGAGGGGCGGCTGGGAAGGGCGGAGTGCATGCATGCATTCCCCGAGGAAACAGTGCAGGGGAGAATTTAATCCACTGACTCTGTATACGAAGAGCACATACTTCGTGGAGTGCCATCCTTAGTAGCTATCGTCTATTTTCTTTGGGTTAGAATGATAATCACCACGATGAACATGAAGATGGAGACGGCCACGGCACCGATGTTCAGACGTTTGGCAGTTGTAGCGTAGCTCTGGGCCCCAATCACATCGCCCGCCATCTTCCTGTCCCTGGACTGGAGGAGACCAGATAATCAGTGTGGACTTGGAGCAAGTCGTCCGAGAGCCAGGTGCTCTGCCTCAGTTCCCCCACTGTCCTTCCTACCCGCTGCCATCTCCTCCCTCAGCGCAAGGACCCCCTCCCTCTTACACACTCAGACGGTCCCGCAGAGCCCAGCACTCTCTGCTCGTCCTACCGTGGGGTACTGTGTTCTGTAAGCCCTGTTTTCACACAGACTGGTGCCCTAGGCTGCAGGGTGAATGGGCATTCCAGAAGCTAAGCAGTCAGGAGAAGTTCTCTAGAGTGGAGACAGTCTCATCTAGAATCCCTAGGCAGCCTTACCCTTTGCCCACCTAGGAGGGTCTCCAAGACACATAAAATTCACTTGCGCTATATGCTGTATACACAGTCTACAGACACAAAACACAGGTACATACCGGACACCAAACACAGAGTGTCACGCATGCACAAACACAAGGCTGTACATATCCCAGGTGCCCTCTGGGAAGGAAGCGCCTCAGCCCCACACACACCTTCTTGCCCCATCACCCCCACGGCGAGGACACTCACCTTCACAGAGAAGACATAGGCAAGGAAGCCCAGGCAACAGGAGTTCAGGAACACTGTGTTAAATGTGGACCAGGTCACATAATCCTTTGGGACATCGCTGCTGCTGATGTTCACCACGGTGGACCTGGAGCTGGAGTCCTCCTTGACCATGTCTTGTGTTTAAAGGACGCTCTTGTTTCAAGGAAGTTGGAAGTTCCTGTAGATAGTGGAGTCCTGGGCTCATATATAACCCTTTGCGGAGTGAGGTCCGGATGCTGCGGGTGGGCTCAACAGCCTCTTCAAAGTTCTGCTTTCTCAGAAATTTCCGCTCCCGTTGTCTGTAAACCAATGAGCTGCCTGGAAGTGGGATGTGGAAACGGCTTATGGAGCGGTACGCTAGGATAGGGTTCTAGAAAGGTAAGGGTCAGGAGAACAAACCTCTTGTACTAGAACCCGCGACAGGACTTGGCCCTCTATTTTCCTGCTTAGAATAAAAGTACTGGTGCTTTCTGCAGGCCTGGGAGTCTCCCCAGCCCAGGCCAGCAGCAGCCATTTTCCTAGCCAGGATGCTGCAGCCCTCTACCGTAGTGCCTTCCCCAGTGGCCCCAAAGCTAGTCTCCACTGGAGGAACCTTCTCTGCGGAAATCCATGCCCTTTTACTGGCTGACATGCTTTGGACCAGGGCTGGAGAGAGCCACAGATTGCTGTCACCCTTCTTGTCCCAGAGCCAATGGGCAATGTGGTTGGTGCCTCTCAGGCCCAGGCTCTGCTCACAGGCTGAAGAGGAGTCATGCTGGAAGGACTAGACCATTTATTCCAAGCACATGGCACCCTTGCAGGGCTAGACGAATGGATTTGTGAGATCCCACCGTTCCTTCTCATCTTCTATCATTTTATTGGAAGACTTGGAGTTTGGGGGTGAGATGGGTGGGTCTGAACCCCACCCAGCGGAGCCGCAGGAGGTGCAATGTGAAGTTGGCCAAGGCCTTCCTGAAATTGCAGTCTTTTCTTCTTGCCTCAGCACATCCTCACGGAAAGATGGGGAAATCAGATCAGAGGGAGGTAAGCGGATGCTTGCGTGTGCATGAATGTGCTACTAGGTTTCTCCTAAATCACAGAAACCAAGATCCTGGAATGGTCCCCGCCCCTGGGTCTGGGCCCTCTGTCACACTTGCAGGGGCTAGGCTACCTGCTTCTTCTGCTGTGTTCTTAGAAACCCCAGGGCCAGTCTCCCACAGCAAGGCAAGGCCTCCAGGGACCCTCTTGTCCCATCCACCTGGACTTCTGTGTCCCTTGAAGCTACTGCCCTGGCTCTTCTCCAAGGTAGTCTATGTGACCATGAGCCTTTAGAATGTGGTGCAGCTCACCCGGTGCATGAAACATAAAGCACACACTGGATTTTGTTTTGGTTTGTTTTGGTTTGGTTTTTCGAGACAAGGTTTCTCTGTAGCTTTGGTGCCTGTCCTGGAACCAGCTCTTGTAGACCAGGCTGGCCTTGAACTCACAGAGATCAGCCTGCCTCTGTCTCCCCAGTGCTGGGATTAAAGGCATGCGCCATCACCATACACACTGAATTTTTGAGGAGTTGGTGGTCTAGTTTCAGTTCTGGTGCTGTGACAGATACCCTGACAGAAAGCAACTTAGAGAAAAAAAACAATTTATTTGCTTACAATTCCCAGGTTACCACCGTCGTTTCAGAAATGTAAAGGCAGGAACGCAAAAGCAGCTAGTTCACATCGCATCTGCACTCATCCCTGCCGGCTCACCTACCTGCTTGCTCTCTGCCAGCTTTCTCCTCTCATGCTTTCTAGGCACCCCTGCCTAGGGAATGGCGCTCTCCACAACAGAGAACATCAATTAACAAACTAGACAGACCCTCATAGACAGGCCCACCGGCCAACCTGATCTAGAGAATTCCTCACTAGGAATTTCTTCCCAGATGACTCTAGGTTGTGTCAAATTGACAGTCAACACTAGTAACAGAGGCTGGAGAGATGGCTCAGTGGTTAAGAGCACCGACTGCTCTTCCAGAGGACCCGAGTTCAAATCCTAGTACCCATGTGGTGGCTCACAACTGTCCATAACTCCAGTTCCAGGGGACCATGGCAAAACACCAATGCAATAAAATAAATAAATTAAAAAACACAAAACTAAAACTATCAATATTTCATGAGGGGGGAAGATAATTTTTAAATAAAGTTTGGCACATATATTTCATCAGTAATTTTTAAAAGATTTATTTTGGGGCTGGAGAGATGGCTCAGTGGTTAAGAGCACTGGCTGCTCTTCCAGAGGTTCTGAGTTCAATTCCCAGCAACCACATGGTGGCTCACAACCATCTGTAATGAGATCTGGCACCCTCTTCTGGTGTACAGGCATGCATGGAGGCAGAATGTTGTATACATAATAAATAAATAAATAAATCTTTAAAAAAAAAAAAAAGATTTATTTTGTCCAAGGTCAGCATGGTCTACAGAGTGAGTTCTAGGACAGGCTCCAAAACTACAGAGAAACCCTGTCTCGGAAAACCAAAAAAAAAAAAAAAAAAAAAAACCCAGGATTTATTTTGATAGTTTTGAATTATGTGTGTCTTTGGGAGACTAAATGAACGTAAGTGCAGATGCCGGAGGAGACCAGAGGAGGGTGTCAGACACCCTGGACCGGAAGTCATACGTTGTTGTGAGCTGCCTAACATGGGTGCTAGGAACCTAAAACTTATTGCTTGGCCAAAATATTTTGAATTGTGTGGTCATTTCCTTGAGACCTCAGGCCCACTCCTAGTACTTCCATCTTTGGACAGTGCAGCTAGGCTAAGTGGACATGCCCATGAGCTGTGGGGCTTCTGGGTAGGAGCTCTGACTTAGCAGGACCGACTGCCACATCCCTGTTCACTGCAGCTCATGCTGTAGAGTGGGCTTCTCAACATGGCAGTGTCCAAGGGAATAGCGCAGGCTCCCCTCGGGCCCAGTCCTGCATGGAATGCAAGCATTGCATCCTCAGCTTGGGCTGCAAGAGACCAAGCAATGTGGAGCCAGACAGCAAGCGCATGCAGGGTCCTCTTCTTGCAGTGGCTTCATACTCCGGCAACACAGGTTGGGGAAAGATTCAGTTAGTGGGAAAACAGGACCGAAAGGAATCCACCATCCCTTCCATCCTAACCAGTGATCCTAATCAGCTGCACAGACCCTGGGGCACCAAGTGGATGGGAGAATATAATTGTAGTATGACTTCCACAGCCAGCCTGCCACCGTGAAGGAGCACCTAACTGGGGGCTGGACAGCAGGGCCCCAGAAAGAGATGAGGGGCACCCTCATCCACTGAATCCTGAAGATCACCAGGACCCCACTTTGTGAACAGGCACTCAAGAGAGTGAGACACCGAGGGTCTGAGGAGTCCAGGGACGAGGAACCAGTACAGAGGAGAGGCAGTGAGGGCAGACACCGTGACTGTTGCCTCTGAGATCAAACAGGGTTTTGTAAAGCTGACGGCATGTATGAACTAGTTGTTCTGTCTCCTGAATACCAACGCAGGCGTTAACGGCTAGAGTCCCAGCCTGCCTCTGCCTGGCTACCATTGCTACAGCAGAGTCTCTGAGACTGGGTATGTTATATAATAAAGAACTGAACCTAGAAGTTCTCAGGTTGACCAGTTTTCCAGTGATAACCCCTTTGTGAGGATGGATCCTCCCTCACCATGAGAACTGCTCAAGGCCCCGTGTAGTGGGATGCTGAATATGAAAGTATTCCTCAGAACACCAAGTGCTAGAACTGTCTTGGGTAAACTGGCCTCTGGACCAGCCATAAATTCCTATACAGTATGTGCCTGACCTGAAGGTCATGAGAATGCCTGGCCACTGAACCGATCTCTCCGCTGCTGTAAACTGCTTGCTTACTGCAGATGCCCACTGCTGCTTTTCTGTACCCACAATTGCAGGTCTACCTTTAAAACTCAAACAAGCTGGAGGTCAAGGCTGCTTCCTGCTACACTGCCTAGGACAGCCCAGCGGGCAATTAAAAAGAGACTGTCTATGACTTACTGGGGGCATTTCAGGAGTTTTTCTCTTTAGACACCCCACCAGCATCCCTGATGACCAATCTCAACATGAGCTCTGGTAAAGATCAGCCACACCCAAGCCAGTGCCATATCTCTGTGTCTCCAGGGGCCAAAAGGGACTGAGAAAACTTTGTAGATCTCACAGTCACCAAGTATGCCCTGGGAACAGGGGAGAGAGAGTATGGCGTCCCATACACACCAAGTCTTGCCTAGAACTCTCCAGCACTGTGGTCAGGACCTCCCCTCCCCTTCCCAGGTGCTCCTCATCTGAACCATCGTGGGGGCCGAGAGTCTGGCCCCTAATCAGTCTCAAGAGTCCCGCTTGAGAGGCGGTATGTCGATAGCAAACAGGTAGATATGTATGTACTCTGAACAGGTAGATATGCATGTATGTACATCATGACAGAAACAGACAGGTATAATTGTTACTTTCCACAATGTCAGAATATATTGATTGGTAATAAACTGACAAACTGTGTCAGGTTTTTTTTGCAGTCATTTGCCAAATGAATCTGATTTCCTTCTTTCTGTCTCGTGTGTCTCTCTGCCTGCCTGCCCTGTGTGTGGTGTTTATGTAGCTCTCTTTGTGTGTGTGTGTGTGTGTGTGTGTGTGTCTTTCTCTCTCCTCTCTCTGTTCTCTCTCTCCATCCTCCCCTCCTCCCTTCTTCTAGACATGGTTCTCACTGCATAATCCTAGCTAGCATGGAATTATTTATGTAGACCAGGCTGGCCTCAAATACACAGAGATTTGCCTGCCTCTGTTTCCCATGTTTGAAGATTGAAAGTATGCACCACCACGCTTGGCTCTTGATAACTGGCTGTTGGCAAAATGACTTTTTTGTTTGTTTGTTTAGTTGGTTTTTTTTTTTTTTCAAAATAGGGTTTCTCCACATAGCCCTGGCTGTCCTGGAACCCACTTTGTAGATCAGGTTGGCTTTGAACTCACAGAGATCCGCCTGCCTCTGTCTCCTGAGTGCTGGAATTAAAGGCGTGCACCACCACCACTCAGCCACAGACGAGCTTTTTAATGCCAATCCTTATTCCTAATATTAACTCTTGGGCCACACATTACAGTTCACGTATTCTTAGTATCTATCACTGTAGAGAATGGCCAGCAGATTTTGGGGAAATTCTCTGAGAGACTGAAGCAGGAAGCTGATAGGGTGTGAAGAGGATCTCTGCCTCTGCGGAGGGCAGAGACACACAGTGAACTCCCATTGGAAGTTGGCCGGAAACACCACGACCGAGACACTGAGACAAGACCCCTGCTCACAGGTTTGAGCTTAGTCTTAGGATCAAGTCGAGCTACAGAAGCAAGGTGCAAAACCACATTCAGACAGATGACCGGCAGGATCAACAGAGGGCGCTTCAAGAAGGTTTCATCAGCACAACGGGGTGGGGGCAGCAAAGCGGAGCCCCCGGAATAGTCTTCTGTTGGTTCTTCAGTGCAGAGTGGTCAGATTACTGGTAGGACTTCTGCCATCTCAATGTTCGCTGTCTTCTGTATTAGAAGTCCACAGGAGACTATTGCACCCTGTCCTTTGTCGGGTGCGTTCCAGTCCTTGACCTGAGCTTTCCTAATGAAATTTTACTATGTCCCTGTGCTCCCAGTCTGCTTTGCCAAATTTGTGGCATGGCACCTTTTGACATTTAGAAATAGGTTATTTGATGCTTGGTGGGGTGGCGCACGCCTTTAATCCCAGCACTTAGCAGGCAGAGGCAGGTGGACCTCTATGAGTTTGAGACTAGCCTGCTCTACATAGCAAGTTCTAGGCCAGCCAGGGCTTTGCGGCTAGATTCTGTCGAAAAGCAAAACAAAAGCAACAAAAAAAGCACCTAGCTTGATATTTGATAGTCAAAGATCAAATATTGTTTTTGCTCAGTGCTTCACACTTTGGGGGCTGGAGATTTGACTCAATAGCTGTTAGCACTGGTTGCTCTTTAGAGGACCCAGGTTCAATTTCTACTACACACATAGTAGCTCACAACTGTCTGTAACTCCAGTTCCAGGGGATCTGACTCTCTCACACATATATGCAGGCAAAACAATGCACATAAAATAAAATAAATCTTAAGAAAAGAAAATTTTTTTCAAAAATCTCTTTTTAGGTTGTTGTTTTGTTTTATTTTATTTTTAAGTGATGGTCCATGGGTCTATATGAAAAAAATGCCAGAGGAAGTCCAAAACAAAGAAATTTTATAATTTTATTTTGGGAGATTTATTTTATTTATTTATTTATTTATTTATTTATTTATTTATTTATTTATTTTTCGAGACAGGTTTTCTCTGTAGCTTTGGAGCCTGTCCTGGAACTAGCTCTTGTAGACCAGGCTGGCCTTGAACTCACAGAGATCCACCTGCCTCTGCCTCCCGAGTGCTGGGATTAAAGGCATGTGCCACCAACGCCCGGTGGGAAATTTATTAAAAACAAAACAAAACAAACAAACAACAACAACAAAAAAAACCCACAAAAAAACAGCCAGGCATGGTGGTACACTCCTTTAATCCCAGATTTTAGGAATCAGAGGCAGTTAGATTTCCGCGAGTTCAAGACCAGCTTGTTCAAAGACCTGCCTGGTCTACAGGACAGCTAGGGCTACACAGAGAAACCCTGCCTCGAAAAGCAAAACAAAACACGAAGCAAATGAATAAACAGAGCAGCTTCACTCAGTGTTGACCATGGGGAAAAGGGAGGATGACTCTGAGCAAGATCCCTTACCAGAGGAAGGGAAACTATGGGAAACATTTGGTGGATGCTTCATATGCCCCAGAGTCGCTCCAAGCAGTTTAAATAGAGCCACGCCCTGCAGAGCTAAGGGGGCAGGTGGGCACACTAATTCAGATTGCTAGGAGACTGCATGCCATGTGGCCATTGGAAAGGAATCCCATCCTTGTTTAATTAAAAAATAAAGGGAAGAAAGGAAAAGGAAAACTAAGGAAGGGAGGTGGTGGGTGGAAGAAAGGAAGTGGAGAGGAAGAAAATGGAAGGGAGGGAGGAAGGAAAGCGTGGCCTCCTGGGGACCAGTCTTAGACTGCTTGGGGACATCACTTCTTTCTCCAGAAGACATCAGTGGCCTGCTGGGTTGGGAAGAGTCCCTCCCTGGCTGAGCCTTGGAGCGGCCTTTACCACTCCTTGTGAGCCAGTTACCCTCACTGTGCCCAAGCATGATGAGTCAACTTTAGCTAAAGACCCCAAGCAACCCAGGGATAGCTCAGAGCAGAGGTGGCTGAGAGGCAGCTGGCCTCAGCATCTCACTCATGTGACCGTGGGACTCATTTTGGAGACTTGACTATGTGCTTATTCACCTGCAAGACAAGTGAGTCACCCTTGTGCCCAACATTTGTGTCAATGGAGCCCTACACAGCCACATCTGTGGCCAGAGGTTGGAATACCAGCAATGCTGTTGGTTCACCCTGGGCTGGCCGGGTAAATTGCTCATGAGCATATCCCATATATGGCCGCTGAGATCCAGTGTTCAGCTGAGCCGACCCTCATCGGGTACACCATCAAATCCTGGAGATGCTTAAGACATAAAGGGCCAGTTCCTGGACCGGAAAACTGGGACCGTGTGGCCTAAGCTTCCATCTACCCTGGTATTTGACTAGAAGCACCCAGGATGTATTGTGGGAGCGCTTCACAGCCTGGGCCCTTGGCTGCCAGTGAACAAGCCAGTTCTTGAATATTAAGTCAGCATTTGCATTTGTCTGTTTCATCTCTTCCGGATTCTGTTTGAACCCAAGGTGTGCAGTGGCCTCCAGAGAAAAGCAAAGGCTCTGAACTGTGGCTCCCCTGGTGTCTGCGGAATGTTGAGCAGGTGCTGTCCCCTGCCCCATGGGTAGATTCACTACTGACCTCAAAAAAAAAAACAAAACAAAACAAAAAAAAAACCCAAAAGCAAACCAACACAGCTCTATATGCCGAGTTCCAGGCTAGCCATAAATAAGTAAATAAAATAAATAAATAAAATAGTTTAAGCTTGTGACTATACAGGGTCACAGATAATTGAGAAATACATCTTAGTTATTCATTTAACAAAAATCATAACAAATATTTCAAGAACAGATAAAGAATTCAAAGGCAGACGAAGTCACATTTTTGTAACCAGCAACCTACAGCATGTACATACAGAACATACAGGAGCATCTTGATAAAACTTAAAATCTTCCTTTCCTAGGCCAGTAACTTAAAAAAGAAAAGCTCTTCCGGTCCCTTACTGAGACCAGAGCAAACTTTTGCCATTGAGGCAGGACGATGAAAGTCTGATTTCTGCTTACTTTCTTTTTTAAATTTTATTTAACTGTATTTTATGTGTATTGGTATGAAGGTGTCAGATCCCCTGGAGTTGGAGTTACAGGCAGTTGTGAGCTGCCATGTGGGTGCTGGGACATGAACCCACCTCCTCTGGGTTCAGTGCTCTTAACCATTTAGCCATCTCTCCAGCCCCCGCTGTTTACTTTCATATTAGCATTCGTTTTGGTTGGGCATGGTGGTTTGTTTCCTAGTTCCAGCACTTGAGACACTGAGACTAAGGTTCTGCTGTGAATTCGAGACCAGCCTGGTTCTCATGTGAGCTCTATCTCAAAAACAAACAAACAGCAACCAAACTCATTTTGGCAACCTTATCTAAAATTCCATTTCAGTCAATTGATGACAGCGCCCCCCCTTTCTAGTTTTCCATTTTCTTTGCTTCTTCATTCATTTCTGCTGGAAAAGAAACTTAAACAACCCAAAACTATAGAAAATAACTTCTGTAGGGGCTGGAGAGATGGCTCGGCGGTTAAGAGCATTGCCTGCTCTTTCAAAGGTCCTGAGTTCAATTCCCAGCAACCACATGGTGACTCACAACCATCTGTGGTGAGGTCTGGTGCCTTCTTATGGACTGCAGGCATACACGCAAACAGACTATTGTATACATAACAAATAAATATTTTTTACAAAAGGAAAGAAAAACAAAAGAAAAGAAAAGAACTCCAGTAACTGGAAGCCTGGTCCTGGTCTCTCATCACAGCTATCCTAAGAGACGAACAGCTTCTCTACCTATTTTGCCGTAGGTGGTGACTCCCTTACTTCAGGATTGTCGGTTAGCATCCAGCGCTCAGAACGCTCAGCCCCTTTTCACCTGTTTTCCAGAGAATAGCGGGAAGAAAGCCGTTAGGAGCCGTTTACCGTATACAGCACGCTTCCCATCGGCACAGCAGAAAGCCGTGCTGTTTCACAATTTCTGTGTACTATGCCATTTCATAACTTCTGGTAACCTTGCTTTTTCCACACACAAGATTTACTGTGGGTCAAACCATGTTTGGTAAACAAACCTGAAACGGTATAGCTCTGCCACATGAAGAAACCTCCAGTACACAAGTTTCTAAATCGTATCTGCTTTTTAAGAGGCCTGGATACTTAGTAACCACTCATCATTTCATTTAACTTGGCAAGAACCTATGGGTACAAATTACCAAAGAGACTACTGCAGTGATTCCCCTTTAGGCTTTTCAGGAGGCAGAGGAAAAAGGATCCACCAAGAGACAAGAATGAAACTCAGCTCAGCCCCATTTTGTTGTAACCGGTGCTGGACCAGGACTTCTAGAGTCTGGCCCAGGCCATTTGCTTTAGTCATATTTAAGCACAGCATAATTTGGGGAAAAGTATTCAGATAACAATGAACTCAGCCCCAAGTGCACACTTTAAGACATGCTACTCTTGAGAGTCCTTACAAAGTATTACTGGCTTCTTTTACAATAACGAGTACTGTGGACTCAGAGATAGTGCCCAAGATTTAGGGTCCAGGGAGCTTGACTCAGGTAAACATAACACCCGTGGTGTTAGGATTGCCCTGACCCTAAGATAAGATAGAAGTCACTTAGGCTGTTAAAAAACACAAGGGACCCCACTCATAAGAGTGGGCTTGTGGGACTGGAGAGATGACAGATGACCCGGGACTCAGTTCCCAGCACCTATATGGCAGCTCACAACTGTCTGTCTGTAAAACCCAATACCCATTGCAAAACACCAATGCATATTAAATAAAAATAAATAAATTTTAAAAAAGAGTGGGGTCATGGCTGAAAAGCGAGGCTCAAAATTTAGGAAAAAAGGTCTTGGATAAGTAAAAACATAAATTCTGGGAGGTAAGACAGAGCCTCTCATCAGACACTAAAGGATCACCAGGCTGTAAAATGGCGTAATTCCTGGCGTTCCAGGAAGAGCAGCTTTGCACCTCATTCCATTGAAGAGGTGAACTGTGTGCTACATTTCCTGGCATCTCCGGTGCTTATCTGTGTGCACAGGCTCTTTGTTCTACAGACCAGGAAGGTGTTCTGAAGTCAAGAGCACCAAACAAGACTTGTTGTCTTGAGGTCGTTTTTCTTGTTAGCAATTTCTGTCACAGATAAAGTGTATTTGCCAACTGAACACCAGAAGGATTATACACTGTCTACACTGTACTCAAGACTAACGGCTCCACATACACACCCCCTTTTCATCAAAGCAGCAAGCTCCAAGTGCTTCTGGTTCCTGGCGGCTTGAAGACATTGACTCACTTTTCTTACCTATATCTGAGAGTTTTAAGAATATTTATTTAAGCACTTATTTTTCTTTAAATCTATTTTTTTTGTCCTTTGTTTTTTCTTTGTTTTGTTTCTCTATGTAGCCCTGGCTGTCCTGGAACTCCCTTTGTAGACCAGGCTGCCTGGAACTCATACCCACTTGCCTCTCATTTCTGAGTGCTAGGATTAAAGGCATATAGCACCACTGCCCGACTTCTTTAAACCTGTTAAGTGGAGCTCTTTTACTTTTTTTTCCCTGTAAATATATAACCTAAAACTGAAATTTTGCCTCAGTAATAGTACTGCTGACCACTAAGCAATGTTTTTTATAGACAGAATAAAGAGGACATGGATTATAATGTCATAAAGATATAGCAAAGAAATATACCCCGATCGCAGGTAAGACCTGACTCTGATGACTTCGGTCAATAATTTCATCAACTCATTAAATTTATGAGAACTGAAACGATGCTTACACTTAACACGTAATGGTTTACTTTCTAGGGCTTTGGGTCAGTCAAGCGTTGTCAAGAGACACAGCCTAGCACTGCTCTGAGCAGGTGAGGTGTTCCCTTCCCCTGAGGGACCACCTCTCAGGTCCAGCCAGCTCCTTCACCAGATAGACAGTCCTTTTGTTTGTGTGTTTGCTTTTTCATTCGCCCATGATGAATGCACGTTCATCCCATCCTGAGAGTCTGTAACATGAATGTTTGCAAGCGTTAGAAAATGTAGAAACAAAAGTTAAAGTTCAAAAATGGAAAACAAAAATAGTTTTTAATAATTAGTTTTGTCAGTGCCAACCAGAGAAAGAAAAATGTGACAGGGGTGGAGTGTAGTGACTCCAATCGATAACTTCAGCACCATGAGGCTATGACAGGAAGACTCCCACGAGGGTGAAACCCCCCACATGGGCCATGAGTTGCAAGCAAGTATGGGCTACAGTATAAGACCCTAGAAAGGGGTGGGGCATAGATGAAGGGACACTCGCCCACTGGAGCACGTGGCTCTGCCCAGCTTTGCCTTTCTCCCAATTCTCTCTGTCTGGCTAAAAACCGTTAGATTACATTCCTGTAACTAGTCACCAAGAGCTATTCCCTTACTTGGCCACTTCCTCCTCCTGAGGCTGACTACCAAGGTCCAGTTACCCAAGTATTAAAGTCCAGCAATCAAAAGCCCTCTCTGACTTGTTATGGTTTAAGTAAAATGCTGCAGGCTCCCGAGTGGTGGAAGTGGGCAGCAGGCCATGAGACCATGCCCCAAGTGGGGGCAGGCAGCAGACAGTGGATCCCAAGAGCAGCCAGCCCCAAGCAGGGACAGCGCATCTCCCCAAGTGCCTGCAGCGGGCCATGAGGGACAGCGAGTCCCAGGCTGGGAGGTATGTGGTGAGTGAGAGACCTTGACAGGGCAGCCAATCCCACAAGGAGGGACAGACAGATGGGCATGCCACAAGGCCATGCCTGCAGGTCTTCAAAGGTGGTTGGTCCCAGATAGGGACCACGTGGTTGGCGAGAGACAGACAGATAGGTCCGACATGCAGAGTGAAGTTAGATATTTATTAAGTAGGTTATGGAAGGGAAGGGGAGAAGGGGGAAGAGCAGAGAGAGAGAGAGGCAGAGAGAGAAACAGAGAGGGGGAACTGGGATGTAAACAGAAAGGAAGATTTGCCTGCCTCAGTAGACAGGGTGGGGGGGTGGGCGGGGCTTTCTCTTAAAGGGCAGGACAGACCATTACATGACTCACCTAATTAACACGTCCAATTAAAAATCAAACACCTCATCCTAACACAGGTTTCCCCTTTACCTTTATAAACCTCCATTTGCCTGCAGGCTACCTCTGCCTCCTCTCTATCCAGAAGTAGTCCTTTGCCCCTTTGGGACAAATACCCGTCTCCTCTGTCCCCTTCCCTGTTATTCCCTATCTCCTTCACCACTGCATCTGAGCCATTCTAACACAGACCTTTGTAGTGATGTTTTGCTTGTGTTTTAACAAATAACCCTCGCCTGAAGATCAGAGTGCAGAGCTAAGCCACTAGAGACCAGGCAATGGTGGCACAAACCTTTAATTCCAGGACTGGCAGACAGAGACAGACAGATATCTGCAAATTAGATTAATCCAGTCTCAAAGAGAATCCAGTCAAGGGTAATGGCTCACACCTTCAATCCCAGCACCAGGGAGGTGGCGATGGGAAGCGATGTGGCTGGGCGGAGAGAGGAATATAAGGCAGGAGAACACAGGGGCTCAGATGCAGTCTGAGGATGCAGTCTGGATAATCAATCCGAGCATTCGGTCTGAGGTTTCAGAGACAGCAGCATGATTGATAGAGATAGGATAACCCCCCTTGGTCTGAGCATTGGTAGAGGTGAGAACTCTAGTGGCTGATCGCTCTGCTTCTCTGATCCTTCAGCTTTCACCCCCTAATACCTGGCTCTGGGTTTTTATTTTTAATATCAATTAATATTTGTGCTATAGACCTTCCCTTCTTCTCCTCTTAAATATTACACCTGCAAGGTCATTTGCTGCTGTTTTTCTGCCTGGGTCAGAAAGCAGCCACTTTAACTTCCCTTCCCACTTAATAAAGGATCTCTCTGTGAAATCCGGTGTTTGGGTGTGGTTTGTGCCTAATCCTGCGGTGAGGAAGTCCCCTTTAACAAGACACAAACACATAGAAGCAGATCTAATAATTTACGTCATAAAATCTTACTCATGAGCCAGATGATAAGGGATATCCCTTTGGTATATAAATTTTGGGTAGATACCTCCCTACAAAAGAAAAGGTGGGGGGGGGAGACCATTTGGAAGTTGAGCAGATGTAAAATCTTAGTTTTACAACAAATATTAAACTTAAATTATTTACAAGATGTGAAGTAAACCAGTCCTTTATAAACTAGTGCATTTTACATTGAGGAATGTGCCTGACTCCATTTCGAAGGCAGAAGCAATTATATTGGATTTTGTTTATTTGTTTTGTTTTGTTTTGTTTTGTTTCAAGACAGGATTTCTTTGTGTAGCTTTGGAGCCTGTCCTGGAACTTGCCACCTGCCTCTGCCTCCCGAGTGCTGGGATTAAACGTGTATGTCACCTCCGTCGTCTATACTGTGTTTTTATTTTATTTATTTATTTATTTATTTTTGAAAGTAATTTTATTAAATTATAAAAGTTTCCATTTCCGCCCCTCCTCCCACCAATATACTGTGTTTTTAAAAATAAGTTTCTGTTTACGATGAAAGTTGAGTTGCTCTCTGTTTCCTTGAATGTAATGATCATGGAACCAGATTCCTCTGAATGAATAAAGAAAGGGGAATCTGTAGTGTAGATAGAACAGGAAATTTATAGAATAAGAATGAATGCAACTTGGTGTAATGTAAAAGCATTTCTTCTTGTGTGTGGTATGGAAAATTACTAAAGTGAAATATTAAGAGAACTTTTGCCCGCTTGAAGGCTGCCACACCCATCTGGCCCTGCACCCAACCACCATGGGGTGGCTGCACCCAGCAACCATGGTAACGAAATAATCTTGCCACATAAGAGGGACCCCCACCCTTCTGTGGCCAATTGACACTGATAACCTAGGACACCTGATTATCGGAAGGATCAAGCGAAGGGCAGTTTCGAACTGACTTAAAAGAGGGGGCTGAAGCAGGACGGTTATCTCACTTCTCACAATGGCCCAGGTATCTGGCCTCGTGGAAGGAGAGATTCTCCAAGCCTGCCTCCCGAAAAGCAGAAATATTAAATGTCTTGCCTAAACATCTAATACTCTGTCTCCCGAGTACAGAGCTTCATATCCTGAAAACAGACATTTAATGCCTTGCATCCCAAATGCAAAGCCCCATTCCCTGAGAATGGACATTGAAGATCTGTCTCCCGAGAACAGACAAGATGCTCTGTCTTTCAGAAGGCTTTGCCATCCCGAGAGCAAAGCTTCATCTTCTAAGCAGACAGAACGCTTTGCCATCCCGAGAGCAAAGCTTCGTCTTCGAGAGTAGAGAACTAAAAGCCTTGTCTCCTGAGACTCGGTCACCCGAAAAGCAGAGTCCCAATGCCTTATATTCTGAGATAGACTAGCACTAGGCCGGAGACTACGCGGTCAAGGATTGATCCAGCACCTGATACCAGCCTGGAATAGGACATCGGAACCTTATCTCTCGAGCGCAGACTACGGGGTCAAGAGTAGAGCTTCGCTACCCAGCCCCCAGTGCGGTCAGGCGTCCAGCCTGAAGAAATTCAAAAAGCCCTTTTTAAGCTGAAGAATACCAGGTCGTATGATGCTATTTAATATGTGTATGAGATGTTAAGAGAAGAGCATAGACATACATATGTTTAGTGTGTGAAATGTTAAGAGATACAGATAATTGATAAGATTAGGAAATGTTAATGGATAAGTTAAGGTTAAGAAGTGTTTGTTTTATAGATAAGTAATAGATAAGTTGTATTAAGGTTAAAAAGTGTTTTTTTGGTTTTTTTTTTTTTTAGATTTACTTATTTATTATGTGTACAGTATTCTCAGTATTCTGTCTGCATGTATGCCTCCAGGTCAGAAGAGGGTACCAGATTTTATTACAGATAGTTGTGAGCCACCATGTGGTTGCTGGGGATTGAACTCAGGACCTTTGGAAGAGCAGGCAGTGCTCTTAACCGCTGAGCCATCTCTCCAGCCCCCTAAAAAGTGTTTTATGGATAAGTGATAAGTTAGATCAAGGTTGTGAATTGGTTTTATGTATTAGGTTTAATAATTGTGATATTGAATTGCCTGTGTGATTGCCATTATCAATCCCCCATGCCTACTAAGATTGGAAACCCCATTGATGTATTAGATATTGAAGTTGCTAGTAAAGAATCTTTATGAAACAATTCTCTTGCTTGGTCTGGTCACTCATCGCTCTCTGGGGAGAAGGGCACAGAGTCTTCATAGATATTACTCGAAAAGAACCTGGAGCTGAAGTCTCCCAGCTCATAACATTCCTAGAACCTGACCTTCCCCAACCCATGACCTTGATTTGTTTTTGAGAATACCCTTACCCTCCATGATTCTCCTTGATCCCTCCCTAATCACATACTAGGTGACCACAAGATGTTTGGGAATTTTTTAGTTTTTTTTTTTTAAATTTTCTTATTGCCCTATTGTCTGTCTCCCTTCTATGAAACTACTTATGATTTTGCTCCTTAAAAGGGATCAAGAGGTAGAGTCACGGCTGCTCTCTTTAACTCCACTTAGGAGGCAGTCGCTGGCCAGCTCTTGGGTGCAGCCCAATAAAAGCATCAAGTTTGCTTCAAATTTGGCTCCAGTTGTGGTACTGGGTCTTAGTTCTAGTCTTTGGATTGGCAGCATTGTCCTATTTGGCTCATGAAAGGGATGCCCTTAGGGTCCTAAAGCAAGAAAACTTTTTAAAATGTAATCTTTTATATTTAAATGTACCTCTCAAAGACTGAGGGCTTTAGTAATATAATTTGCCAAAGCAAAACAGCTAGGGGCATGTCAAGGCCAGGTTCAAAGGATAGAGGAAAACCCCCAAACCAAGGGACGAAGTGCGGAGTTCCTGCATGTGTGGTGCTTCAGTCTCGCCGGAGCAGCCCGCCGACCTGGGGTCTGTCTCCTCTACCCAAGATGGAATGAGCAGAAATCATAGGCAGGCCTGGAAAATCTCCTCCAGCCCTGGTCCTGGAAGCTTTTGTTTCCTTTGGCTTCTGAAGGCAAAGCAACAGTCGCAGCAGCAAACCACAAGAGGCCACAGGTAGCTCCCCCTAGAGGCAGAGCTCACATATGCAGACCTGAACTCAACCCTACAGTGACAGGGGCTCCACCTAAGGCCCAAGGAGTCAGGACTTAGCAGTCCTGGGCAGCTGCTGGTCTGAAACGTTTGGTCCTTAGAGTCTGACCGCTCTCTGAAACTCTCCCAGTGACCGTGCTCGGCAGTTTTGTATCTCTGGCTCCTTCTGTCCTTCAGCCTCCTCTCTCTCTCTCTCTCTCTCTCTCTCTCTCTCTCTCTCTCTTTCTCTCCTTTTCCTTTCTTCATCCATTCCTCAATGTGATCGAATACCCCCCAACAAGTACACCAAAGAAGGACCTGGGTGTTAGATCAGAATCGATTCAAATGAACTGAAAATAAAAGAAGAGGAGCTGGACTTCCATAGAACCAAATTGTCCTTTAATCAGAACCACGAAGAACAGCAGTCTCCAGTCTCCTTGGAGGGGAACAGGACTGCACCCAGGAGCAGAGGGCGAGGGCTTGGGGGCTTAGAGCGCAGAAAAGGGAACTTTGGGGGTGGGAGATTCCATATGCAAATCTGTTCCTCACAGTCTCAAAGTGGTAAATATCAGCCAGGGTTGGTATGTTGATCTTATCAGAGGTTTCTGGATCCCAGCGTCTTAAAGATGTTCACAGCGTGAAAACTTTCCCGGCAGGAATTTCTCAGCTAACTTAAGGCTTTTGGGTTCTTAGCTCTCTCTCTATTGGGGACAACTGGACCCCTTTATTTGTTCCTCTGCTCAACATAGTCACAATGAATAAATATGTCTCGATTCTCTTTTTAAAGTCTTTTTTACAACCTTTGTGTGTGTGTTTGAGAGAGAGAGAGAGAGAGAGAGAGAGAGAGATGGCTTCTCTAAGAATGAGCTTTGAATTGAAGCAGTTGTTTTCACGTGTCACTTTGTGCTAGTCTCTTAGTTTGTGTTTGTGGTGAGTGGCCCAGTGGCTGTGTAGAGTCCAAGAATGAGAATATAGAAATGTAGATTCCGGAAATAAGAATGTAGAAATAAAGAAATGCAAAGTTGGAAGCCTAGGAGAAAGAGAGCAGGCTGTCAGCAGCTTTCTCAGCAGTTTAAGGATTAACCATTAACAGTGGGTTACTTTGTTTTACAACCCACAGCTCTGTCTGCAAGGCTGAAGTGGCCCTCTGCAAACTGAGAGTTGGCTCTGCAAACTGAGAGTTAACCCTAAAATAACACCCCAGTCACCCGTGATCAACCACGGATATGAGTCAAGTTAACCTTTAGAGGGTGGGATGTACGTGACTTTTTGGTTGCACATCGTCCCTGCTATGTGAAAGTGTCAGCATTGTGGAGTGCAGCGCTTCGGTTAACACCATCAGGGAGTGCCAGGGAGAAACAAAGACCTAAAATACAAGCACTAGTCTAACTAAAAGCCCTGTTACTGGAAATTGGAAAGAAGGGCAATTTGTATCTAAGTTTCACCTAAAGTTTGTAAAAATTCCTTTGCTCATACCTAATGCTTGTTGCTTCTTGCTTTGCAAAGGGGGCGTTTGAAAACCATCTTTTGGTCCTCTAGATTTCCTTAGTGTCTGTTATATACCCCCTTTTAATCTCTGATTGTGTTAATGTGGATATTCTCTCTCTGCTCATGAGTTGATTTAGATAAGGGTTTGCCTACCTTGTTGATCATCTCAAAGAACCAAATCTTTGTTTCATTGGCTGTATTGTTCTCTTTGTTTCTAGTTTGTTGATTCCAGACTTGAATTTGATTATTTTTTGCCATCTACTCCTTTTAAATGTGATTTCTTCTTTTTGTTCTAGAGCTTTCAGTTATTATGTTAAATGTTGGTATGCGATCTCTCCAGTCCTTTGATGAAGGCACTTAGTGCTGTGAACTTATAAACTCTTAGAACCACTTTTAATGTATCCCACTGTTTGGTTATTCATTTACCTTCAATTTTAGAAAGTCTTCAATTTTTTAATTTTATTTCTGTCTTTACTCATTTTTTCACTCAGTAGAGAGCTGTTCAAGTTCCATGAGTTTGGAAGCTTTTTCTTGTTTCTGTTGCCGATATTATCTGTCTGTCTGTCTGTCTATCTATCTATCTATGTATCTACCCATTTATGTCTGCATGATTGTTTACTGGTAGGAGAGGGGTATTGATGTTTCCCAAGATCAGTGTGTGAGGGTCAGTATATGATTTAAGCTCAGTAGTGTTACTCTTACAAATATGGCTTCCCTTGGGTTTGAGATATAGATGTTAAGAATTGAAATGTCATCTTGGTGAATTTTCCTTTTTTTGATGACTATGTAGTATCCTTCCCTAACTCTTCTGAGAGTAAAACAATCCCACTGGTCAGTCTTCCAGATCAGATTATGGTAACACACACCTTTAATCCCAGTAACACAATGATACACAACTTTAATCCCAGTAGCCACACTAATTTCCATAAAATAGGGTGGTACACTCCTTTCATCCCAGCCCTAGAGAGAAATATAAATCGGGAGGAAACAGTTCTCCTCACACAGTCTCATGCTGAGGTTCCTGGAGGCGGGATCGCCATTTCAGACTGAGGCGAGCTGGCTGCCTTGCCAGCTCGCCTGGATCTTCAGCATTGCTCCACTCTATCTGTCTTCAGTTTCTTTTCCAGATTCCTGTGTTGAGTTTCTGCTTTGCCTTCTCTTGATGGTAGACTTTAATCTGTAAGCTGACGTAAGGAACCCTTTTCTTCCATAAATTGCTTCAGGTCAGCATTTTATCAGAGCAGCATGGAGGCATACTAAGATGGTACTATATTCAAAGTATGTATATTTGTGGAATTCAGATGCCAAACTATCTACTCTTCCATCTGGCTTGTGTAAGGATGGCTTCCTACATTGCTTAAATTATGAAGGGTGTATAGTATTTTATGAAACAAATAGAATTTTTAAAAGTAATCATGACTAGAAGGAGAGAAATGGTAAAAGCCTACATTTGGGGTCTAGAAAGCGTGGGGATTGAGCGGTGAAGGATGAGGGAATAGTAGCCTATGGCAGAGACCGACAAGACAGTCTACGGAGGCAGAGGGTGTTTGTGTGAGTCACAGAGACGAGCCTGGGAAGCTATGCCATCTCTGTGCACTTACCCGGCCTTGCCAGCCTTTGCTTTGCACTCCGCTTTTTTTTTTCTAAAGGACACTGCATTTCCTGTCTAGTGCAGAACAGTGTGCTCATCACCTACCGGACTCCATTTCTAAGTTCTCCCTTTTCTCTTTTTCATTCCTTCTGTGGTCATTTTATACATATGAACAATGTATTTGATCTTATCAGCCTTTCATCAGACCTCCATCACCTCCCAGACTGCCCCATCTCATCCTGTGCAAACATCATGTTCTTTTGTGCTTTCCATAACCCACTGAGTGTAATCAGTGCTGCCAATCTCTCCTACAATCACGTCAATAGTAACGCTGAATACTAGTTCTGGCCAATTGATTTTATTGACTGACAAGGGTCAGTTATGAGCAGAACTGGTTAAATGTGACGACCTTCCTGTTCTTTTTCACTTGTGCAGGCAAATCAACTTGATTCAGGAAGTCAAGTTGGTGCAGAACATTAACAAAATATCAGTGTCTGCACAGAAGAAATGAAGTACATCATCGCTGTGAAATTCTTTAGTAACATGGGCTATTCCAAAGAGATTGTTGAGAAAGTCATCGGGAAGTGTGAGCCTTCGACACAGCCATTATTGCTCTTGGAGGAAATTGAGAAAGAGAACCAAAGGCTCCAAGGACACAGAGCTTGTGCCCCGTGCTCTGTGTGTCCAGATGCTGCTCAGAGCAGAAGTGCAGGTGTTGGGGGCAGCACAAATGAGCTCACAGGAGATTTCACTCCCAAGAACACACAGAGCAAAATATGGAGGAAAAATTTTCCCAGTTATCGTTTAAAGACTCTAAACCATACACCTCAAACGGCCGAGTAAATTCTTTCAGAACAGGGCCAGCAGGACAGAAACATGAAATGTGGGGCTCAAACCAGAAGGGCAGTGGTAATGTGGACCTTGAGATCGATGGCCTCTCGCTGTCTCTTGCCTCTTCCTGTCCTAAAGTCAGCTTCGGGGTTGGAGAGATGGCTCAGAGTTTAAGAGCCTTGACTGCTCCTCCTGAGGTCCCAAGTTCAATTCCCAGCAACCACATGGTGACTCACAATCATCTATAATGAGATCTGGTGCCCTCTTCTGGCATGCAAACATACATGGAAGGAATGCTGTATACATAATAAATAAATCTTTAAAAAAAAGAAGTCAGCTTCATTTCAAGGGGAGCTACAGGCCACCAGAGAGGCCCAGCTTTTTCCGAAAATGACATTCAACAGGAAGCTGAACCCTCGCTTCCCAATAACGTGAAAGCTGCCTGTGAGAAACCTTCTGGCTGCTGTAGATACCCTCAGCATAAGCCACATCATTCCCAGCTTTCTCCACCGCTGCCGCTGCCCCAGCTCTTACCTTCAGATACCGATGCAGGATTGGCAGGGGCCTCTGATCATACCAATTCCGTCGTTACGGGGGTTCAGAGATTTAGAGATATGCTGAGAATACCATACAAGCTGGAATTAAAAAATGAACCCGGCAGAGCAGATTTGAAGCATATTGTTATAGATGGATGTAATGTTGCACTTATCCATGGTGTGAAAAAGTTCTTTAGTTGCCGTGGAATAGCAATTGCCGTTGAATATTTTTGGAAGCTTGGCCACAGAAACATCACTGTGTTTGTGCCGCAGTGGAGAACAAGGCGCGATCCTAATGTCACAGAACAGCACTTCTTGACCCAGCTCCAGGAGCTTGGAATATTATCTTTAACTCCTTTCAGGACGGTCTTTGGAGAACGAATTGCTTCTCATGTTGACAGGTTCCTACAACACTTAGTGCACAAGACTGGGGGTGCCATCGTAAGTAATGATAACTTCAGAGAGTTTGTAGCTGAGTCAGTGTCCTGGAGAGAAATTATTGCCAAAAGATTGCTTCAGTACACGTTCATGGGGGACATATTTATGGTTCCTGACAACCCTCTGGGAAGAAACGGGCCTTGGCTAGAAGAATTCCTTAGAAAGGAGGGCTTTCGTAGAGACGTGGAGCCTCTACTCAGTGCCCTGCCAAATGTGGACACGTTCGCCCGGAGCCACAACACCCAAGTAGCTTCCACCAGCCACGAGCCTCCATATCGGAACCAGGGAGCCTCTTAAGGACCTTGGCTTCCGCAGCAGCCCCACTTCACATCCCTGACCACCGTTCTCGGTCCACAGCAGAACCATCTCATGCCAGCACACAGATCTTCTGCAGAGACCAGCGAGCTGAGGGAGGCCCTGCTGAAGATCTTCCCTGATTCTGAGCAAAATGAAGATCGGCGAGATCCTGGCAGCTCAGCCATTCCTGAAAGACCTGAACATGCTCTCTGACCTGGTGTTGGACCGAAGGCTGGGCTGAAAGACCAAGGCTAACGGGGACCAAATCGAGCTGCCAACTGTGGAATATCGTAGTGGGAAGAAGCCTTCCAGAGTGAACGGGGCTGCTCTGGATTTCCTAAGAAAACGAAGGGACGTGTTTTGTGTTTACACAAATCTGGAGTTTTAAACCCAGCTTTATTTCTATGTATAAAATTTGCTGCTAATATGGATTTAACCTTTTCTGTAAAAGGAAAGCACATTTTCTGCCTTTTCAGAACTGTGTCTCAGCAGTTACTCTTGAGTGTACTTTCAACTTTATGTTTTTTAAAACTATTTACTTAGAGCTGAAGAAAAATCGACAAGTGAATATGTTTAGCCTTTCTAAATAAGATTTTAAAAATTAAAATTAAAAAAAAAGAAAACCATCTTTTGCAGTAGCCTTACAAGTCTGTCTCTGGCTGTGGTCTCGGCTAACTGATAAACTTTTTGTGTCTCATGGAGATTTATTTTTTTTAATTTTTAGTTTTTTCCTGGAATAAAGTTTGCTTCTGGTTTACTAGACTTTGGTCTGTCCCCATCTTTGCACAACTCCTATAGACTTAATAGCTGCAGCAAATCTTTTTTGTTGTTGTTGTTGTTTTGTTTTGTTTTTCAAGACAGGGCTTCTTTGTAGCTTTAGAGGCTGTCCTGCCTCTGCATCCCGAGTGCTGGGATTAAAGGCATGAGCCTCCACGAGCCCGGTTGCAGCAAGCTTTATTAGTGATCCATTTAGATCCCCAGTATTTGAAGAGCTGGTGCTCCCTGTAGCCCGCATGTGCACACACACCTGTTTAAAGAGCTGGTGCTTCCTACACTCCACACACACCTGCTGGGGTGACTCTAGGTACCAGAGGGTTATTGGAAGTGTCAGGGTACTCAGCTCTACTACCATACAATGGTGCAGACCTCTGTTGGGATTTTCATGAAGTGGATACTGACGAACCAGCCTGCCTCCATTTTTGGCTTGAAAGCCATCTTCTAGTAAAGACAAACTAGGCTCATTTCTGTTTATGATTAAACTCCTCTTTCTCAAGGATTGGGCTATGCCCCACCTGTAACCTTAACTACAAATGGTTCTATATTGCCTGTTCCAGGAAACATCAACCATTTCTTTGTTTCAAAAAGTTGATAAGGGGGGGCTGGAGAGATGGCTCAGTGGTTAAGAGCACTGATTGCTCTTGCAGAGGACCCGGGTTCAATTCCCAGCACCCACATGGCAGCTTACAACTGTCTGAAGATCCAGTTGCAGGAGATTTGACACTTTCACACCAATGCACATAAAATAAAGTTAAATAAACCATAAAAATATTTTTAAAAAAAATTTGATAAGGCCATCTTGCACCCCTGCTTTTGTTTCAAAGACTATTACAATCACTTGTTGTTATGGCTCCCTTGTTATGACCACCTTTTCACTTCCCGTGTCTGTAACCCGGCCTATTAGCCTGCCAACCCCCCATTTGGGAACCCCTGCCCCTAAACTATAAACACCTTATCATCCCCGCCTCTAGTGCTGACCTCCTAAATCCCACCTCAGGGGGAGGGAGGCAGTCAGAGCACACGGATTAAAAAACCCTTGTTTTAATTCATTTGGCCATAATGATTTGGGTTAGTGGTCTTTCTCCTCGAATCTTTGGGATTAATAGTACAAAGCCAAATCCTTCCAGTCAATCAAACAAACCCAAGACAAAACAAGAACACGTCAGTTGTGGTGGTTTGAACGTGAATGGTCAGCATAGGTTCATCTATTTGAATGCTTAGAAGGATTTGGGTTTTCTACGGAGTTTTCTGCTAAGCTTTATTCAAAATTATATTGAAGATTGACATTTACTAGGCACCAGAGGAGGCAGCTCAGGCTCTAATGGGGAAAAAAATGTAATATTTTTCTCTTTCATGTAATTTCTAAAATTTTTTTAGACTTATTTACTTTATGTGTATGAGCTTTCTGCCTTTGTGTATGTATATGCACCACCAGCATGCCTGGAGGCAAGAAGAAGGTAATGGAGCTCCTGAATCTGGAGTTAAAGATGGATGTGGACCACCATGTGGATGCCAGGAATCAAACCCAGGTCCTCTGCAAGAGTTGTATAGTGGTTTGAAAAAAAAGTGCCCCCTCAGGGAGGGGCATATGGGGAAATGTGCTCTTGTTGGAAGAAGTGTGGTCTTGTTGGAGGAAGTGTGTCACTGTGGAGGTGGGCTTTGAGCTCTCTTATATGCTCAAGCCACGCCCAATGAGACAGACCACTTCCTGTTGCTTGTGAGTCAAGACGTTAGAACTCTTAAGTTCCTTCTCTAGCACCATGTCTGCCTGCATGTTGTCTTGCTTCCCTCCATAATGATAATGGACTAAGCCTCCAAACTGTAAATGAGCCACCACAATTACGCTTAGACGAGTGTCCCTGGCTTATTTCTATTGCTTAGAAATATAATCTGATTTAACTGTCTACTAACAGAGCTGATATATTTATATCAGTATATTGCTCTATCATGTGTGCTTCAGTACTTTGAACCTCTCAAAATCAAACTCAAAAGATAATATATGTGGGTTTATTACTGTGTTTCATAGATTGTTAATATGTAAGAGCACTTTTGATGACTATTAAGAGAAATGTGACCACCTGGTTAGTGGTGACACTTGTGATACACACCTTTAATCCCAGCACTCAGGAGGCAGAAGCAGATGGACCTTTGAGTTCGAGGCCAGCCTTGTCTACAGAGTGAGTTTCAGGACAGCCAGGGCTAAACAGGTTATTTTCCTAATTAGTGATTGATGGGAGGGGCCTAGCCTGCTGTGGACCCTCTCCTGGCCTGGTGGTTCTGAATTCTAAGAAAGCAGGCTTTGCAAAGTCACAGAAAACAAGCCAGTAAGAAGTGTTCCTCCATGGCCTCTGTATCATCTCCTTCCTCCAGGTTCCTGCCCTGCTTGAGTTCCTGTCCTAATTTCTTCCAGTGATGAAGAACAATGATATGGAAGTATAGGCCAAATAAACCCTTTCTCCACCAAGTTGCTTTGACTACGGTGCTTCATCACAGCAACAGTGACCCTGACTAGGACATATGTATACAAGACTTACTAGAGTGCCTTATGGGCTGTGGTCCGGCAGGTCCAACAAGAACTCCAGTACCTGGCCACTCCACAAGGCTGGATGTCTCAGTTGGTTTTTAATTTACTTTGGAACCCCAAAGAAGTGGGTTCTAACACCAGCGAAGGAATGTCTCAGCCACAGGACAGATGAACTTACCAGCAAGAGTGAGGGCAAATAGGGAAAAAGCAGAAGCTTCCTTCAATGTTCTTTTATGGAGATTACCACCAGAAGGGTGTAGGCAAGACTTAGGGTGTGTTTTCCACCTCAAATGATCCAGTCAAGAAAATCCCTCCCAGGTGCTCTCGCCTGGGTTTTAGTTGCTTCCCCGCATAGTCAAGCTGACAATCAAGATTAGCCATCACAATGGTTACGGGTTGGGGGCGGGGTTAGGAAGAGAAATGCTTTAGTAAATCAGGCTTTAAGATCATTGAAGTTGGGGGGGTGGGGGCTGGAGAGATGGCTCAGAGGTTAAGAGCATTGCCTGCTCTTCCAAAGGTCCTGAGTTCAATTCCCAGCAACCACATGGTGGCTCACAACCATCTGTAATGGGGTCTGGTGCCCTCTTCTGGCCTGCAGGCATACACACAGAGAGAATATTGTATACATAATATATAAATAAATATTTTTAAAAAAAGATCATTGAGGTCATATTTCTCCATTAACTGGAAATGCCCTTAGAGTCTGTAATTTGCATAAATATCAAATCCATTTGATATTTGAGTCATAAAATAATCATAGTGTATAATTATTGTTGCTTTGAACTTTTAGCCTTCAATTTTCAGGATGACTGATCCAGTCAGTATCTGTGTAGACAGAGGTCTATATGAACACATTCACGCATACCTCTGAATCCTCACATGAAACAATGTTCATTAAGTCATAGGATAGAAATTGTGTTAAGTTGCTGGAAACTTTTATTTGGCTGCTAAGATAATACGATAGTAGGTGTGCATGTGTCTGTGTTTATATGCCACATGTGTGTGGGTACCCTCAGAGAGAGTCGGATCCCCAGAAGCTGGGGACCAAGCTCCAGTCCTCTGGAACAGCAACAAGTGCTCTTAACCACTGAGCCAGCTCTCAGCCCCAGAAATACCTTAACATATAACGATAGAATTAAATTAGAGTACTCCTAAGTAATATACAAAAAAATCTTTTCTTTTAATTTTTTAAAATTTTTTACATACATTACATCCTCACCATAGTTTCCCCTACTTCCACTCCTCCCAGTTCCTTCCCCTTTCCCCCAGATCCATTCCACCCCTCCACTTCCCTAAAAAAGAAAAAAAAATCAGGTCTCCCAGGGGCAAAACTGAACATGACATAACATTATTACAGTAAGGCTAGGCACAAACCCTCATATCAAGGCTGGACAAGGCAACCCAGTAGTAAAGCTTCCCAAGTACAAAAGAGTCAGAGGCACCCCCACTCCCACTGTTAGGAGTCCCACAAGGACATCAAGCCACACAGCCATAAGGTATATGCAGAGGACCAAGCTCAGACCCATGCAAGGTCTGTGATTGCTGCTTCGATCTCTGTGAGCCCCTATGCGTCCTGTTAGTTGATTCCGTGGGTCATTTTCTTGTGGTGTCCTCAACCCCTCTGTCTCCTAGAAGTCTTCCTCCCCCTCTTCTGAAGGGTTCCCCTGACTTTGTCTGGTGTTTGGCTGTGGGTCTCTGTGTTTGCTTCCGTCAGTTACTGGATAATGCCTCTCTGATGACAGTTGGACTAGGCACCGATCTCTGAGGATAGCAGATATCATTAGGCATCATTTTATTGACTTTTTGTTTTTTCCCAGTCATATTTGGATCTAACCTGGGTCTCTGGGCTGTCTAGCCTCTGGTTCTTGGACATTCACATAGTGTCAGACATGGGCTTCCTCTTGTGAACCTCAAGTAGGACCAGTCATTGGCTGGCCACTCCCACAAGTTCTGTGCCACCATCACCCCAGCACATCTTGCAGGCAGGACAGAGAGTCTTGTGGCTGGGTGGCTGGGTTGATGCCCTTGTCCCACTGCTTAGGAGCCTTACCTGGTTATAAAAGATAGCCAGTTTTTTGTTTGTTTTTTGGGGTTTTTTTTGTTTACATTTTTGTTTTATTGAGACAGGTTTTCTCTGTGTAGCTTTGGAACCTGTCCTGGAACTTGCTCTAGAGATTGGGCTGGCCAGAGATCCGCCTGCCTCTGCTTCCTGAGTACTGGGATTAGAAGCGTGCACTTTTTTAAAAAAAAAAAAAATATTTATTTGCTGGGCAGTGGTGGCTTAGGCCTTTATTTCCAGCACTCAGGAGGCAGAGACAGGCAGATGTCTGTGAGTTTGAGGCCAGCCTGGTCTACAGAGTTGTAACACTCAATTCTGTGTTACCCCCTCGGTACAGTTCGCGCGCCACTGTACTGTATACGAGTCGGGCAAGGGCCTGGAGATTGAAAGAACACACAAGAGACCTGGGTCATTGGAAAGGAGATCTGCCGAATGCCGTTTATTCAACTTTGGGGAAATCCTTATATATTTAGCTGCTGCACAAGGATTTCCTCCCAGGCAGGTGGGAAATTACAATACCAAAGATGAAACAATGCCCTACAGATAATCGCCAGGCAGGGCAGAGGGAGCATAGGAACAAACAGGATGTTTTAGCTGACTGACCAGAAACTGTCCTCAAGATGCACCCCAGGAGCAAGGGTAGACCCGGGCCCTACACAGAGTGAGTTCCAGGACAGGCTCCAAAGCTATAGAGAAACCCTCTCTCGAAAAACCAAAATAAACTTTTTTGTTTATTATACACGCTGTGTACTGCCTGATATATATGTCTGCAGGCCAGAGAGGGCACCAGATATCATTATAGATGGTTGTGAGCCACCATGTGGTTGCTAGAACTTGAACTCAGAATCTCTGGAAGAACAGCCAGTGCTCCTTTTTTTTTTTTTTTATCAGATGGTCTTTTATTGAAATATTTTCTCTTGTTGCTTCTTAGCTAGCTGGGTATTCCACAGCACCACTGTTGATGTCATCAATGATATCATGAGGGTGGCATCCATCCACATTGCAGCCCACAGACCCAGGATCTCTTTAATAGTTCCAGAAAGTTCTCTGGCTAAAGACCTGTGTCACATCTGCCAGGCAATGTTGACGATCTTGTCAAAAGTGATATTTCCGCTGTTTTTAATGTTTCTCTGCTTCTTTTTTTATTTTTTATTTTTTAAGATTTATTTATTTATTATGTGTACAGTATTCTCAGTATTCTGTCCGCATGTATGCCTGCAGGCCAGAAGAGGGCACCAGATCTCATTACAGATGGCTGTGAGCCACCATGTGGTTGCTGGGAATTGAACTCAGGACCTTTGGAAGAGCAGCCAGTGCTTTTAACCATTGAGCCATCTCTCCAGCCCCTGTTCTTCTGCTTCTTCCTGTCTCTTGGTGGCTCCTTGAGGGCTTTGATGATCAAGGCAGAGGGAGAGGGCACCAACTCAATCTGGACCTATCTGTTCAGGATGGTCAGTTTCACTGTAATCCTCAGGCCTTTCCAGTCACCGGTTGCCTTGGCAATATCACCACCAACTTTCTTCGGAGACAGACCCAGGGGGCCAATCTTGGGGACCAAGGCGGGTGTGGCGCCGACCTTACCTCCGGTGCATCTCAGGTACACGACTTTGATCTCATTGGCATCTAACTTGGGTGGCCTGGTGGAGGTGGCTGGTGTCAGATGAACCCGGATTCGGGATGACCGAAGAAAAGAAAGTTGCACCATTGCCTCCTCCCAGCTGAAAGGCAACCTGTGCTCTTAACTTCTGAACTATTTCTCCAGCCCTGCATTAGCTTTTTATATCACTCCTGAAATACCCTTCACTTCCAGTTGCGTGTGTGTGTGTGTGTGTGTGTGTGTGTCTCAGTAATTTCTCCCTTTACCCCTTCCCCACCTAAAATCTTTAATTGGATTGTGCTGTTTCTTTCCAGGAGGACTTTAAGTGTTCAAGTTTTTTATTTAATATTTTTCTTGTTGGGCTGGAGAGATGGCTCAGAGGTTAAGAGAACTGACTGCTGTTCCGGAGGTCCTGAGTTCAATTCCCAGCAACCACATGGTGGCTCACACCCATCTATAATGAGATCTGGTGCCCAGAACATTATATACATAATAAATAATTTAAAAAAAAATATTTTTCTTGTTGTTTTGTTTTGTTTTCAAGACAGGGTTTCTCTGTGTAGCTTTTCGGTATCCTGGAACTCACTCTGTAGATCAGGCTGGCCTACTGGCCTCAAACTCACAGAGATCTGCCTGCCTCTGCCTCCCAAGTGCTGGGTGTTAAGTATTTCCGAACCGACAGACCTCTCCGCCGACGTAATAATCCAAATTAAACAAAATCGGACTGAACTAGGAAAAGCCCAGGTTTAATGGACGACAGCGCTCCTGGGTGGCCCCCCGGAAAAAACAGAGAGGGGGAAAGAAGAACCTGAATGACCACCAGAGAGCAAAAAGGGGAGTCCATGTGTTCATTCTCTGTGGGGCACTTTAAATAGCCTGTGGGAGTGGCTTTCTTGGAGGTGGAGTTTGGATTGAGGCAACTCCCAGGGGAGGGGCTTGAAATGGAGCTTTCCACTCAACGTTCCAAAATGGATGCCAGGATCTGGAGTGAAGTCCTCAGCCAAACATTCCAGACTTTTCTGAATAAGGATGTTAGGGGCTGAGGTGATGCTTCCAGCCAAACACTAGGATTAAAGGTCTAGGCACCACTGCCCAGTTTTATTTAATTTTTTAAGTTAGTATACAAATGATAGCTTTCATTATGAGATGTACAATTGTTAAGTATGAAGCTATCCATGATCTGTGACAATCATGGGTGTGCACATTTTCAAAAGTCGAAGTCAGATATGGCATGTGATTTCATTTTATGACGGAGATGCTGAAGATGCCTGTTCTGTTGAAAGCTCCACCCCAGACCCTGGCATCCATATACCCAAAGAGACTGAGATGTTCTGGTGGAAGCTCTAACACAAACCCCTCCCCCACCTCTCTCCCCAACCATGCCTCATCTCAGAAAGCCTGCCAAACACAGCTCCTCCCCCAGAGATGCTCAAGACCACTCCCACAGAGTACTTAAACTGCCCCTCAGAAACCAGACACATGGTTTTTTTCAAGACAGGGTTTCCCTGTGTAACAGTCCTAGCTGTCCTGAAACTAGCTCTGTAGACCAGGCTGACCTCGAACTCAGGGATTCACCTGCCTCTGCCTCCCGAGTGCTGGAATTAAAGACATGTGCCACCATGGCCCAGCCAACTGCTACTGCTGAAAAACTCAGTTGCCATGCAGGCTGTTGCCTTGCTCTGTAGATGACAGATAATTGTTGTTAAACTCACTGAGAGACAGAAGATAGCTTGTATTTGAACACCAATTAAATTGCTACAATATGATTTTGTGGATTGCTAAAAGGAATTCATATTATTGCTTTTTGAGACAGGGTCTCACTATATAGCTCTGACTGCCCTGGAAACCACTACGTAAACCAGACTGATCCTGAATTCATAAAAATCCTCCTGCCTCTGCCTTCCTGAGCAAGTTACCACCATCTGCTACTAAGGAATTTCTAAGCAGTGGCATATTTGGTAAACTTAAAATGTGTGTTTAGAAGTCAGTGGAGCTGAGTGGTAGTGGTACATGCCTTTAATCCCAGCACTCGGGAGGCAGAGGCAAGTGGATCTCTGTGAGTTTGAGGCCAGCCTGGTCTACAAGAGCCAGTTCCAGTACAGGCATAGCTAAAGTCAAGACAAAGGCAAAGGCAGATAGATTTTCTCTTTCCCTAGTTATGAGCAAAATTGTAAATGCATTCATTTTTCCAGTTTTCTACATGTGACATTGCTATCTCTTTTTTTTTAGTGTTTGTGTATAAAGTACATATATTTCTTTTTTATATAATTAATTTTATTTATTTATTTATTTATTTTACACACCAATCCCAGTTCCCCCTCCCTCCTCTTCTCCCACTACCCCTACCTTCCCCCCCACCATCTGCTCCTCAGAGAGGGTAAGGTTTCCCCTGGGAAGTCAACTAAGTCTGTCCCATCTCCTCATTGAGGCAGGACCAAGGCCCTCCCCACTCCACCCCCACCCCTGGTCTAGGCTGAGCAAGGTCTCTCTCCATAGAGAATGGGCTCCACAAAGTCAGTTCATGCATTAGAGTTACATCCTGGTCCCACTGTCAATGCCCCCATATACTGCCCAAGCCATATCATTGTCACCTGCATTCAAGGGTGGTGCAGGGTAATTGTCTGTATTCTGTCAATCATGTTTTAAATAAAAGCTAATTGGCCAGGTAGGAAGTATAGGCAGGTCAACCAGACAGGAAGTAGAGGCAGGGCGATAAGAACAGAAGAATTCTAGGAAGGAGGAAGCCCATTCCTTCCCAGTTCTGCCCAGATCAAAAAAGAAGCAGGATGTGACCTGCCTGCTAAAAAAGGTACTGAGCCATGTGGTTAACATAGATAAGAATAATGTGTAAAAGGAACGGCGGGCTGCTTCCCGCCGCCCGCCCAGCTAGCTTTACCCGAAATAATTACATGGAAACTGTATTCTTTTAAACACTGCCTGGCCCATTATCTGTAACCTCTTATTGGCTAACTCTTACATATTGATCTAACCCATTTTTAATAATCTGTGTAGCACCACGAGGTGGCAGTTTACCAGGAGGATTCTAACCTGCGGCTGTCTCAGAGAGGAGAGTCATGGCGACTGCCTCATTGCCTTCTTCCCAGCATTCTGTTCTGTCTACTCCACCCACCTATGTTCTGACCTATCAGGCCAAGCAGTTTCTTTATTAATTAACCAATGAAAGTAGCACATAGAAAGACACACCTACATCAATAACGGGTTAATAAAAGCTACAAGAGCTAATAAGAAGCCTGAGCTAATGGGCCAATCAGTTTATAATCTTATGGAGACCCCTGTGTGATTTTCTTTGGGACTTGCCGGCTGTGGGAACTGGACAGGATGGAAACCACAACAAGCAAGACTTCATGTTACACAGGGGCCTAGGGGCCTAGTTAGGTCCTATGCAGGTTTCCCTGTTGTCAGTCCAGAGTCAGGACATTGCTTTCTCTTGATGTGGGCAAACACCTAGACCCAGAATGACGCTCATGGCAGAGCTCCATTAATAGGTTCTTGAGCCCTGGTTAGAGTTAGCTGGTTTATTCTGACTTGTCTTCTAGGATGGGAAGACTCATTCTGAGATGGACTTGGATTGTTTGTAGCAGAATGTAATGCTACAGGTGACCTATCTGATGGCCTCTAAATTATATTCTGGGGGGGGGGTTGAGACAAGGTTTCTCTGTAGGTTTGGAGCCTGTCCTAGAACTCATTTTGGTAGACCAGGATGGCTTTGAACTCACAAAGATCTGCCTTCCTCTGCCTCCCGAGTGCTGGAATTAAAGGTATGTGCCACCACTGCCCAGTCCAAATTAATATTTTTTTAAAAAGATTCATTTATTTTTATTTTGTTTGTGTTTTGCATATATATATATATACATATATATGTGTATATATATACATATATATATCTGTGTACCACTTTCATGCCCTGAGCATGTGACATTGCTGTCTCTTTTTTTAGTGTATGTGTATAAAGTACATATATTTCTTTTTTATATATAATTAATTTTTTTAACATACCAATCCCAGTTCCCCCTCCTTCCTCTCCTCCTGCACTGAGTCCTCTGAAAATGGAATTATGGATGGTCGTGAACCACTCTGAGGGTGCTAAGAACTGAACCTGGTTCTCTGGATAAACAGTTTGCGCTCTTAGCTACTGAGCCATCTCTCCAGCACCTGTAAATTAAATTTTAACAGAATTTCCTGGTAAACCTAGTATCTGTTTTGCTGTTACTCGTTGTAAGAGATCTCTGATTCCTTTCTCAGCTTCCTGTCTCTCTCTTCCTCTTCACTGCAGTGCATCTCAGTATCAGCGATGTAGTGGGCTGGGGGGGCACCCACTAAGCAGCAGGAGAGTGACATCAGTCTAATGGGAGATGCATTTATACCAGAATTTATTAAATGACGTAAGTTTACAAGGTACAGCAGTCACAGTGGCAGCGGCGGCTTCCCAGCGGACCTGGCAGACCTTCTCTTCACGATGTCCAATCGGAGGATCTGAGAGGATGGGCAGACTACAGTTTGCTGCCGGGACAGCCTTACTTCCGTTTCAGTGCGTCTTTATTACATGCATGAAACAAGGAAAGTGATGACTTATGGGAGACTGTTTGAGTTCAGCAAAACATGGGAACAAGTGTCAGTAAGCACGTAATAAATATTAACAGAACAGCCTTTCCCCAGAACTTTCTCAGCACAGATCAGTTCAAGCGCGATTGCCTGGCACACACTAGAGATCATATCTGGGAAAGCACAAGACAGAGGCCATATTCAGATTTGGGGAACACTGACAAGATCGGGTGGCATCCAACAAGAGTAAACATGTCCTATAAATTGAAGGTAAACGTTAAACACAGGAGGCGCAAAATCACATCCAAGAACAAACCAGGGAACAAAAGGCACCTGAGGTAAAAGGCTCTTTGCCTTTTATTTTATTCACTCATTCATTCATTCATTTTTATTTTTTGGAGACAGGGTTCCTGTAACTCATTCTGTAGTCCAGGCTGGCCTCAAACTCCCAGAGATCCACCTGCCTCTGCCTCCCAAGTGCTGGAATTAAAGGCGTGCGCCACCACTGCCTGGCTTTTTTGCCTTTTTTCCTAGAGCCTCTCACAGTTCCCCAAGACATCGTACATCGTTAGTCACTCTTCTGGCCGTGTTCCAACAGCGATTTGCTAGATATCCCTGTTTTCTTTGATAACCCGACCAAGGCAAACACTTAGGTTTCCGTGTTAATAAATACTCTCAGTCGTACACACATCACACAGTAAATAGATGTGTGGGTTACAGAACGGCTGTAAAAGCCCCAAGAGGTCACAGCAAGGTTGAGAGGCTTTCACAAGTCCTTAGACTCTCAAGGAAGTTGGTAGAAATGTAAACAGAGAAAAACCAAACAACAGAGAAAATACTGGCAACCGTGAGGCGGCTGCAAGTCGGGCCACTGCAAGGCACAGGTTTGACAGCGAAGTTGCAAAGTGGAGTTCAGTTAGCAGGAGGAAACAGATGGGAGGATATGTGAGTGGGTGGATGGGTGGGTAGACTGCAGTTCCAGTTAGGTCGATCGCACAGGCAGTTGAGCCTCTGTTATCAACAGTGGAAACTGAGCCAATAGAAAGCGCCTAGGCAGTTGGGAGCGTTTCCTTCGTGACTCTGTGATGCACACACCAGGTATTGAGATGGCAGGTTGGTGGCAGTTGTCACCACCACTATGAAAATAAGAGCAATCCTGACCAAAGACTCAGTTTACCTAGTGCCTTGTGTGCAGCTGCTACGGCATTCCGTGGCTAACATTACATCCTGGACTGAACATGGGAACATTCCCCAGTGGTGACACACTCAACTTCCTAACCTCTTACTAATAATCCTCCTTCCACGGGTTATTAGCTGCTTTTGTTACCCCAGAGTGGCAGATTTCTGAGGCAGATTAAAGAGAGAAAGCAGGAAAAAAAGGAGGCGCCGTGATTTGACGGGATCACGCCTCATAGGTGCACACTGTGAGGGGCGGCTGAATCTAACCCCGGGGAAGTCGAGCCGTCTGCCAGTGGGAAAAATATGACTGCAAACCTTTTTAGGGGTGGAAATGCTTGCAGCCAGTAGTTTACTTTTCCTCCAGTAGTCTTTTTTTGGAGTTGTCGTACCTGGTTGCAAAGGAAGCTGGGAAATGTAGTCATTTAACAGCAAATCCAGATTCCCTTCCCAGCACCCCCACGGTGATTCACAATGGTCTGTAACTCCAGCCCATAGGAGATACAATGCTCTCTTCTGGCTTCTACTGGCACTGTATACATGTGTTGTTCAGACAAACATAAAGGAAGAACACTCATACATATAAGATAAAAATAAAGACTAAACACGAGTTTAAACTTTTATCTCACTTTGGGATTTGAAGATGGATTCACTGGGGATTGAAGTTAGGAGCTTAGTTGGATCTTTTTGTCCCTCTTCCCAATGTGGCTACACTGGATAAATCTCCATTTTCTGCTTTCCACGCTTAATTTGACTTTTTTTTTTTTTTTGATTTTCAAAACAGGGTTTTCTGTAGCTTTGGAGCCTATCCTCTCTATAGTCCTTGAACTCACAGAGGTTCACCTGTCTCTGCCTTCTGAGGGCTGGGAGCAAAGGCGTGAGCCACTACTGCCAGGCTCTAATTTGGCTCTTAATTGATTTATACAGGATACTTGACTGGGAGCAGGGTTAGGAGCTAGAGCGCTGTCACCCCAATTCAGTAACACTAAATTAGTACAGCAGGCAGCACATGACAGGCTCAACAGTGCTGCCTGGTGGAAGAGGCTTCTGGGAAGGAACAAGCCCTCCCATCTCATTTGGTTTGCTGGGTCTCCACCCCAGACCAAAAAGTGGAATTTAGAGCAAAACTCAGATACCATCACCTTTTCATATGGTAATTTGAATTCCAGGACAGGGCAAAGCTAATGTTTACATTTCTAGTGTCACGGGGAAGCTTGCAAGTAGGGGCCAAAGCTTCAATCGCTGGAGGCTACTGCGCCAATGAGGTGGGGCCGGAGATAGGGAGGTTCTTGACTAGTTGCGCACTGGAAAAAACTCAGTATCTCCTACTATATTCCTCCAACTCTACGGAACATTTCTGTGACCCCAGAAGCAGGCAGGCAACCCCACGGAGGCAACTGTGAGTTAGGCAGATAGATAGGGAGAGGGGACATGACATGAAGACGAATTTCCTCACCCTCCTGACCTGGGACCAAAGCCTGGCAGCTTAAAAACAAAGGCTTAGCAGGCTTTTCTCCCTCCCTCGAGTAAAACCCCCTTGGTACTGGACCTACAGGATGAAGGAAGGCCAGCTCAGGGCACAATTACACAACACTAGTGAGCCAATCAGCCAGCCTGCCTTTGTTCAAACCGACAGACTCTTAAACCAGGGGAAGAAGAGCTTTCAGAGTTTGAAAAGCCTCAGGGGAGAGACTGAGGTTTTCAGGCTCCGTAGCCTCCCTCTCTCCCACTGCTGCTAGATCAACTTTCAGTAGTGCCAGAAGACTGCGCAATGCATGTGTGCGAGCGCGTGTGCGGACGCACACACAGGCACACACGACACACACACACACACACACACACACACATGAGACACATAGACACATACACAGGCTCACACACACGACACATAGACACATACACAGGCTCACACACACACACACACACACACACACACCACACAACTGTTGTCTGAGGGTCAAAGCTTAAGTCTTTGCTTTATTTTTCTCTTTGCTGGATGTTCTTTTTCTGTCTTACATCTTCCCCTTATCCCTTTTATACCACCAAAGACAAAGATTTCTATTCAAAGAAAGATTACCTCTTAACCACATAACATTTTCCTAAAACAAATTAAAATCTTTACATAATATTAAGATCACAAGTTACATGTTTTCCTTAGAAGCCCACAAATAGTTAAACATTTTTCTTTGTTTTAATTTTCCCACCATAACGTCTTCACCCCGAAGCAATGATTTTTTATTACTGATTAACTAGTTTTGAGCTAGCTAGCTTCTTTTGTACCGGTAGGCAGCTGTTTGCGATTTCACGGGAACAGATTTCCATTCTTAATTTTACTCTAGAAGAATTTTAAATGAGCGGTGAGCTAGCCATCTATTTTTCTTTACACACAAGAGGATCATTTAATTTCCTTTTACAACTTTGTTTTTTTCAAGGTGCATCCTGGGGCTTGTGATTGATTCTGTAAGTTACATGATTGCGGCGCTCAGGCCTGAGCTTGGGTGTAGGGTAGAACTGCTTCCTTTGACCGTCAGGCTGTGCTCCCACACGCAGAGTTCATGGGTCTATAACGTATGAACCTTCCGTGTTATTTTTCATCTTCTGCAAACTTCACATCTAACAAAGCGGAAAGTAACTTTTAGCCTCTTTCTGCCTTTTTTTTGTGTCTCTTACTGGAGCAATTGTCAGAGTAACCTAAACCATGTCCGTAATCATCTTTACTAACTGTCCTAACCACCTGTATCTTTTAAACTAATTTAGAATGTCCAGTTCATTCAAAGCTCTAATTGTCATTGCTTGTAGCAGGAGTTCTGCAGAGCTCGCTCTTTGGGTGGAAGCTTCACTCAAGCCCCTGGAATCCACAAACCCCCAGAGTCTGAAATGTTTGGGAAGAGGCTCCACCCCAAGCCTCCTCCCCTACAATTGCCTCAGTTCTGACCCTCCCTCCCACTCCCACCCCACCCCCACTCATCTAGAAAGACCACCAAATGATGACGGATGACCGCTCCCCTAAGATGTAGAAGACCACTCCCACAGGATATTTAAATTGCACCCCGGAGAACAACACATGGTTTTCCGGTATTCCTTTCCCATCTGCTCTCTGGGGGACCGGAAAGTCATCTGGGAGCATTTGTATCTATTAAACTTGGGCTTTTTCTAATTTGGTTTGATTGCATCTGATTTGGATTATTGCATCAGCAGAGAGGCTTATTGGGGTGCAAACTTTCCACTTTGCAGTTGGTTTGATTCTGGTGTATTAACACCTGGCTTTGATCTTCCTTTTGTGTCTGCTACCTTCTGTTTGAAGTATATAAAATCTATCTGAGTGTGTCCTAAAAGGTTCAAAGTGTATGCAAATTTGGTTGCAAAAGAACTGGAAAAAAAACTAAGAAGTTCTGTAGCTGATAAATGATTTGGCTTTTGTCACTTTGGGGAGCTTCAGATAAGAGGTTTTGGTGTGGGAAATTGACTTGCTAAGGTGTGTTGGTGGAGGTTGCTTGTTTGTTTCCTGAATGCCCAGACCCAAATAATCACTCAAAAACTATGTTAATTAAATCATTGGTTGGCCAATCCCTTAAACGTATTGATAGCTAGCTCTTATATCTTAAATCAACCCATATCTATTCATCTGTGTATCGCCACGTGACTGTGGCTTAATGGGAAAAGTTCTGGTGTCTGTCTCCTCCAGTGTCTCCCTGACTCTGTCTACTCTCTCCTCCTCTATCTGCTTGGAACTCCTGCCTTGCCCTATTCTGCACTGCAATAGGCCCAGAGCAGCTTCTTTATTAACCAATGGTATTCACAACATACAGAGGAAAATCCCACATCACTTCCCTTTTTCTGCCTAAATAAAAAGAAAAGTTTTAACTTTAACATAGTAAGATTACATACAACAAAAGTTATCAGGCAAGAATTACAGTTACAATATTTATATCTACTTTATCTTTCATCATAACTAAGGAAAACTATAACTATCTATTCTTCAATTCTATCAAAGACTCCAGTAGGATATACTATTGCCTAAGTAAACAAGAAGTACATTGTAAGCAACTTTCAGAACTCTAGAATTGACACAGACATCTTGCTTCCTGGACAGTCACCCAAAGTTTTTCTGTACCATTGGGGCATCCATCTTCAGCCTACAGGCCCATAGTATCCGGCAGACTTTTCCACGAAGCAGGAAATTTTGAAGATAGTTTTACCTATATTGGCAGTGTGTTAGTCACTTTCTTCTGGGTCCTGCAAAATGTCTGGCAGACCCTTTCATGAAGCAGGAACCCCGAAGGACCATCTCACTTTCTTTATGCAACTTCAGCAGTCATTTTTTATGGGTCCTGCCTATCCAGTATATATAGCATACCATCAGGCAGTACAGGCAAGAGCAGTTTCTTGCCCAAATGGTTAGCTAACTTCTTAAGGAGCCCCTTCAATGCCCATCACCCCCTTGAAGTAGCAGCAGTGCTGCCAGGAGCAAATGAGTCTCACTATCATGAAAAGTCCTAAGTTCTTAAACATTTTAAATGCCATATTCTGTAAGTCGTTGAAAGGTTTGAAGAATACTTATCCATCTAAAATGTCTCTCTGTACATCTACAAAGCCTAATTAACATGACTACAAGCATGACTGTTATAGATATGGGGGCTAGCCATGATAAGCTAAGTATGGGCAGGTCACCCAAAGGAAGCTCTTTACTTCCAATCATTATCACCTGCCAGAGTAGAACTTGGCCATTGATAAATTTAATTAGAGGCCTGAGTCTCAGTAGTTTACCCTGAAGCAGGGTTGCAGGAAGAACCACAAGCTGAGATTACCTGACCTCCACCCAAGAACAGATCATTCAAAGGGAATGCCTAACATTCCAACCACTGTAGACAGGACCACCTGCTAGAACACACTCACCATGATACTTCTAGACAAATGTCAGCCAATCAGGGGTCCTAAAACCTCAGAAACCCCTCACTCCTACCTTTACTACTATAAAACCTTATTCTAATTGAGCTCGGGGCTCTCCGTTTATTCCAGTACGTTGGACATGAGGAGAGACCAAGTTTGCAAACTTGATTAAAATAAAGGTTCTTTGCTTTTACGTACAGGACTCGGTCTCCTTGTTGGCTTTTGCAGGGACTTTGCAGATTTGGGCATAACAATAGATGATTATCTATTTTTTTAATTTATTTATTTGTTTATTATGTATACAGTATTCTGTCTGCAGGCCAGAAGAGGACACCAGGCTTCATTACAGATGGTTGTGAGCCACCATGTGGTTGCTGGGAATTGAACTCAGGACCTTTGGAAGAGCAGGCAATGCTCTTAACCACTGAGCCATCTCTCCAGTCCCCCTAGATGATTATCTATTAACCTATATTTCTTAATCATACATTACATTTTAAATGAGCTGCACAAACACAGTACCTAAGTCAAGAGCAGAAACATACATATAACAAAATTGACCTTAAATTTGTATCAATAAATCAAGATCCATACCAATTAAAAGTATTCATCCCTACAACATATCCCCGTTTAAATGTAAACAAATATTTATAAAGAACATTTGTGAATTTGGGTGTAATTCTCTCTAAACTACTCCCTGCTTTTTGTTGGGCAAAGTAATTTTAGGGGTTTACGGAAACCTTTCAGGACATCTTGTTTCATCTAACCACATTAATCTGGAAGGAATCCACAGGTTCTTATCCTCTGTGAAAATAAAAGCAGAACCTCGTTTCCAAAGCAACATATCTTTAGACCCAAATTTTGAAGTCAAGAAATCTTTAAAGTATGTATGTTGGTTTAGCTTAGCAGTCCCCAGAATCAAATGTCTCTCTGCAGTCAAAAAATTCAAAGAAAACACAATAATAAGCATAATCCAGACTCTTTGTGTATATTCCATCTTTACATGGCTTATTTTTCTTTACTCCTTAAATCTATGACTGTCTGTATTTTTTTTAAATAATTTATTTAATTTTATGGACATTGGTGTAAGGGTTTCAAATCCCCTGAAACTGAAGTTGCAGATAGTTGTGAACTGCCATGTGGGTGCTGGGAATTGAACCCAGGTACTCTGGAAGAGCAGTCAGTGTTCTTAATCACTGAGCCATCTGTCCAGCTCTGTCTGTATTCTTTTTTTAAAAAATATTTATTCATTTATTATGCATTCAATATCTGCCTACATGTGTGCCTGCAGGCCAGAGAGGGCACCAGATCTCATTACAGATGGTTGTGAGCCACCATATGGTTGCTGGGAATTGAACTCAAGACCTTTGGAAGAGCAGGCAATGCTCTTAACCTCTGAGCCATCTCTCCAGCCCCCCTGTATTCTTTTATATTACTTTTACTGTCTCTTTAAAGACTTTTACTTCTTTTTATAACTCTCTATACTTTTTTCTTCTTTCTCCCAAGCCTACATACATTTTTTTAAACACAGTGTGTCTCATTTAGAGGTCTTTTATGTGTGAATCTGTCCTATTGTGTATCTAAAATCCTTTTCTGACAAAACACATTTTAAAACAGTAAGCAGTGTGGTCACAGTGGCCCTAGATGCTGGCTCCACCTCTCTAGGCCTTTAATATGGCAGAGGTAATTCACTGTCAGCTCTGGGACCACCAGGAAGCAGCCATTGCCACCGCCTCAACTCTGGGTAGTACCATGTAGCATATAAACCCTTTTTATCTGAGTAAAAGCTCAATCTGCCATGCAGCTCACTGCATGGCCTGGAAATATCTCTGTGAATGGCAGCAGGAATCCACCATGCTCTCCTGCCTGTGCATGCCTAGCAGATCCTATCCGGCCACTTGCCCAGGCCGGGGTGCAGAGTGGTAGGCATGCTCTCAGCTACTTTCCTCCTAACTCTGAGTGGGCATACAAGCACCCAGGCCCACAAACCCCATTCAAGTGTTCAGCCTCCTGAAAGAACCAGAGCTGTTCATGCAACACGCACGAATCAGGAAGCTGTTTCTTTAACACCATTTTTGTGGTGCTAATGCTGAATCAGGAAGACCTCTCCTAAAGAAGCTGTGGTGCCCCTGCTGGCCACCAGGAAACAGAGTCCATCCAGGGAAAAAATGCAGCTAAACTTTGTTTTTCTTGTGTGTGTGTGTGCCTAGAATTCCTTTCCAAGCTCTCTCAGGTTTTATGTGGATTTGACTGGCACACATTGGGCACACCAATCTGTTGTCGGAGATGGCTTGTTTGTTCCTGACCACCCAAACCTAAAATAAGCACATAGAAACTGTGTTGATTAAGTCACAGCTTGGCCAATCCCATAAGTGTATTGCTTACTAGCTATTATATCTTAAATTAGCCCATTTCTATTAATCTGTGTATTGCCACGTGGCTGTGGCTTAATGGAAAAAGTTTTGATGTCTGTCTCCTCCAGTGTCTCCCTGTCTCTGCCTTCTCTCCCCTCCTCTATCTGCTTGCAACTCCCGCCTTGCCCTATTCTATGTTGCAATAGGCCCAGAGCAGCTTCTTTATTAGCCAATGGTATTCACATTATACAGAGGGAAATCCCACATCAAAGGTGCAAATTGTATAACAATAAAAAAGCCTTTTGCAAAGCTACAGGCAGTTAGTTCACCAGAAGCTGATTCCCCTCTGACCCTGTTTCTTCCAAGGGCCCGCATGACCCGAATACCTGGCACAATAATTGTTCTTATAGAAATAATCATCAAGTAAATTCACCATTGAGGAGTGGGTTTTCCCCAATAAACAACCATACTATACTTGATACAGTGGGCTCCTTTCATATAGCCAAATACAGCAGGAACATGGCAGCAGCAAACAGAAGGAAGCACAGCCAAAGGAAGGGAAATTCTGGAAACAATCTTTCCATGGCTTTGCCTGTCCAGGATGCACCCAGAATTGTAATACCCGATTCTGTGTTACCCCCTCGGTACAGTTCGCGCGCCACAGTACCTTACTCGAGTCAGGCAAGGGCCTGGAGATTGAAAGAACACACAAGAGACCTGGGTCATTGGAAAGGAGATCAGCCGAATGCCGAATGCCTTTTATTCAATTTAGGGGAAAACCTATTATACCTGGCTGCTGCATAAGGATTTCCTCCCAGGCAGGTGGGAAATTGCCATACCAAAGATGAAACAATGCCCTACAGCTAATCACCAGGCTGGGCAGAGGGAGCACAGGAACAAACAGGATGTTTTAGCTGGCTGACCAGAAACTATACTCAAGATGCACTCAAGATGTACTCAAGAGCAAGGGTAGACCCGGGCCCTACACAGAATAGCTTTGCTATCCTCTGGATTGTGTTGCATAAGCGCCATTGCTGTCTGCAGCTCCTCTGTCATGGCCACCAGCACTCTCCACTGCCCAGGCTCCTTCTCTGTGAGCCTGTTCCATGTGTTTACTCTCCCCCAATAAATGCCTTCCTTCAACTGCTGATTCTTCCTCGGTGTTTGGGAGTTTTCTGGTGCTGCCTGTTGAGCCTCAGATTTTTCCTGCCTTTTAAATCTTTAACTGGCAGAGAAAGCAAACCAGAGCAAGCCCCCTGGACTGCATCAATAACATCACCAGCTGGGTGTCGTCTCAGGTCCGTTCTGGCGCTGTCCACCTAGAGATTGTTAGATAGGGACCGACCAAGGCAACTGGTCGGTTGGTGGAAATAGAAGACAGACCAGCCTCTCCAGGGTAGACTGTCCTTTAATTAAAACAACGAAGGATACCAGTCTCTCTGCGGGAGTGGAGACTCTGCACAAGGCCCAAGCAGCTTAGGGGCTTTACAGGGCAGAAAAGGAGACTTTGGGGATGGAAGATTATTCTGTTTGTTCCCTACAGTATCGAAGTGGTAGATACCTCAGAGACTGGAGCTAGATCTCATCAGAAGGGCTGGGGTCTGAAGAGTCCACAGGCGTCTTCAGTCTTCTCAATGTTCCTGCCTGGATTTCTTGGCCCATCTGAGGCTTTCAAGTGATCAGTCCTTCAGACATAGCAACAGACCCCACAGGTCAGGGCTGAGACCAGAATATTGACACATACACACACATGTACAGTTCAGATACCAGTGACAACCCCTGGTCGTGATCCCTATCCATACTTCCAGATGGCAGGCTATACAGCTGCCAGCCTTCTTGGAGTCAAAGAATTGTCTCAAGTCACATAAAAAACTCAAGGGAACATGTTTATTGACTGGTTTATTGTAAAAGTTTTATATATATATGTATATGTGTGTGTGTGAGAGTGTGTGCGTATACACATGTATATTGTCTGTTTGTTTGTTTTGGTTTTTGTTTTTTTCAAGACAGGGTTTCTCTGTGTAACAGCCCTAGCTGTCCTGGAACTCGCTCTGTAGACCAGGCTGGCCTCAAACTCACAGAGATCCTACCTTTGCCTCTCAAGTGCTGGGATTAAAGATGTGTGTGGTCACCACAGGCTGGTTATAAAAGATACCTTTTAAGTTATAATTATTTTACCTTTATTTACCTACTGGGGGACAGTGCAATCATGCTACATGTTGTGTAATAGCCTCAGCCTCAGGTAATAAGGAATTGAATCAGGCTGTACTGGGCAATAGCCCTAGCCATAAAGAACTGTTTAGCCCCAGCCTGACCTTCTGCTCCACCTGCAGAAATAATACGCCAGGTGTCGGGAATAATCCACTTCAATCCCAGTCAAACCACACATCTACAGAAAAGCTTAACTTCCTAGTAGCTACATATGTATGCATGCATACATATATATATATATATATATATATATATATATATATATACTTACATACATATCCCTCTGCCCCTCTAAATGCACTCAACCTTCACCCGGAGGAAAGTTTGGGGCCCCTTGTTGTTCCAATAAAGCAGGCTCAGCCTATTGAGATCAGGTCTGCTTCCCTGTCTCAGTTTTCTTACATCTGATGTTGACAAAAGGGACCCTTTGAGGGTCCCCCAGGTAGAAAGCACTTCTTCCTTCCTTTGACCTCCCAGGGTCATCCTTTGGGAGGAGAGGTAACCCAGTTTCGGCACTAGACCTCTGGTCTTTGTGAGCTCCGCCACCATGAGCTGTGCGAGTCTCATCGACTGAATCTTGGTTTGGGGACTCTATCCGTGCTCCGAGTGAATCTATCTTGACTTCAGCCCTCTACTCTCTTCAGGATCCTCCCATCCCCTCCTCCTCTGACCTTTTCATCCCAGACTCTGATCGGAGGACTTTGGCCATTTGGTCACTACCATCCATGCCCCCAAATTCTGCAGGACAAGGTAACTGCCTGCATTTGACTCAGAGGTGCCCTGAAGAGACCCTAGAAACTCTGGGATCTTCTCACTCCTTCTGGATCACAAAGGCTTGGATGCTCTGGAAACTTCCACATTTGACTTTGTGATTCCCCCTGGAGTCTAGGACAGGCCCTCCTATTACTCAAGTCTGTCTTCATCTTTTCCATAAACCTTGGAGACACAGAGGCAGTGGGATTAGACTTTCCACCAATCCCGTTTGTCATTTCAAATTCAAAAATGGGATCTAAACCAGGCAGCGGTGACACAGGCCTTTAATCCCAGCACTCAGAGACAGAGGCAGGTGGATCTCTTTGAATTTGAGGCCAACCTAGTTTACAAAGCAAGTTCCAGGATAGCCAAGGCTACATAGAGAAACACCCTATCTTGAAAACCAAAACAACAAAATCAAAATAAAGTAAGAAATGGGATCTAAATTATCCGTTCCAAAGGACTCTCCCTTGGTTTGTCTCTGGGGTAATCTTAAAAAGTTCAATTTCACTGAGCTCCAGCTCACAAGGTCATTCAATTGTCCACCCAAAGCTGGTCACAATACTCCCTCAACAATGGCCATCACTGGGCCCAATTTGGAACATTCGATTTTAACATTCTTACAGACCTAGACAACCTTCTCAAACAAAATAACAAATAGTCTGAGGTACTCTACACCTGAAACTTTTCCACACTCACCCCTCTCTCTACACTTCCTGCTCTGCCCACCTTCAGTTCCCTAGCTTTCCATCCCACTTAGGAACCTCCTCGCTGCACACCCCCTGCCAATAATAATCCCCCTAACATTCAGCCCTCAGCACCCTCCAGAGTCCTACACTGTCCCCTCGACTCTCACCCTCCTGTTCAGCTGCTCCAATTTCCAAATCACTAGCTCCTGTAGAGACTCCCCACCACCACCTCCCTACCTACCCTCCCCTTCTCACACCTTATTTCATGGTAACAACCCACCACTTGAGGTGGCAGGAAGGGATGGCCCCACCTGAGTCCAAGTGCCTTTCACACTGGCAGAAATAGACGTCATAGAACAAAAGCTTGGGTCGCTCTGAAAAACAGCCCCATTTCCAAAGACTATTCACCTGGAAAACTCAAATCTGTGATCTCACCTGGCGTGATATTGCTATGATTTATGGACCAGCCGACTCCTAGGTTAGAAGCTGTCTTGTTACAGGGTCAAAATAAGTTCATTTCTGTTTTCTGTACTACTTGGGATTGAGTATGTCTTGACCCATTTTTCTGAATTTGACAAGTTCTTCACCCTACACCTTGACCTTCAACCTGATAAGATATCCTGCCAAATAATGTTTTAAAGATTTATTTACATATTTGAGTGCTCTACTTACATATATGTCTGCATGTCAGAAGAGGACATCAGATCTCACTATAGATGATTGTGAGCCACCATGTGGCTGCTGGGAATTGAACTCAGGACCTCTGGAAGAACAGCCACTGCTCTTAACCACTGACCCATCTCTCCAGCCCTCTCTGCCAAATAATTTTGAGATGTTCTGCTAAGTTCCTTTGTAACCAAAATTATCTCCGGAAAATCCCCCAACACTTAAACCCCCCAGTCTTGTAGTTCTAAAGCTATATAAATCCAGTTTTCTCCTAAATTCAATGCTGTTCTTTCAATCCCCACGTTAGGAATACAACTATTACTGACAGGAAATAAAGCTTGCTTAATTTGATCAAAATAATTGGGTTGGTGGAGGTAGTAATATATACTATATCCTAACCTCTATCCTCACCCAAGGTGAAAGCCAGGGACCACATTGATAAACATCAGCAACAAAACGACACCCTCCCCTCAGGGAGGAAGCAGTCCCTTTGAGGGACCCAAGTAGGAACTGTCAGCACGCTGGCACCAGGACAGAACACCTGGCAGCAGCGACTTGCAACTTATTTAGCTGAGGGCACGCAACATAGTGCTCACTCTAGAGTTAACTTTGATACATTACAAGAGGTCACTCAGGGCACGTCTGCTTAACCCACCTCACTGAGGCAATAACAAAGTAAACTAATGTATTTCCTGGGTTAATCAGCCCAGACATTAGACACAAGCTCTAAAGATTACAAAAGGCACCTCCAACTCCTCAAAGTGATCCCTAGCTGTGGCTTTAAAAACTTTTAACAAAAGAAAGGATAAAGTCAAAAAGGGAAAAGAAAGAGCTCATGAGGCCAGCAAGAGCCGAGAATGCCATGCCAGTTTCCCATTCCCGGCAGCCAACAAAACAAAGCCCAGCTCACTACCTGTCCCAAGGAAGCAGGGTCAGTGTCCTCTCACCTCTGTCCTTGCTTTCAGTGCAATAAAACTGGCCACTGGGCTAAACAATGCCTTAGCCCACAATCACCTTCCATGGCTTGTTCCAGCAATGGATAATGGGACCACTGGAAGGCGGGTCATCTGTTGGGTTGCCCTGGCACTCCCCTGACTCCTGTTGACATTCCCGGGCCAATGCCTTGGTCCAGTGAAGGGGCTTGAGTTCTTAGCCCCCTACTGACTCCCACCTTGGCTCATCAGAACTCAGGGTGAAGGGTACAGTGAGTGGGTAGAATTCTCTCTTTTATACTAAACACAGGGGCTTTCTTTCTCTTTACTCACCAAGTGGCATGGGACAAGCAAAAACTACTAACTTAGCCATAACAGGAGTCTCATGAATTCCCTCATAATCCACTCTACACCTGATTTAGTCTGCCAGTTTGACAACAGAAATCTCACCTAATCTTTCATCCTAATGTCTCAATGCCCACTCCCACTTTTAGGCTGGGATCTCTTGTCTAAGCTTAAGGCTTCCATATATACCTCTCCCCTGAGAATATCCACCATTTTTCTCCTTAGGTTGGACTCAGGAGGTATCCCCAAACCACCCAAAACCAGACCTCCACCCATACCCTCTTGCCCTTGGTCAACCTTCTAGTCTGGGACACTTCAGACCCCTGGTTAGCCATCACAATCCTGTCCTCAGAACCTGGGAGACCCTTCTGCCTTTGTAGCTCTGGACTAACATCCTTCCATCCCCACCACTCGCCATGGTCCTAAACCTATCACTGAGGGACTACAACAAGCAAAAAGCAACCCTTTTAACTCCCCCCAGACCTCCCCATAGCATTCCTATTCCAGGTGTCAAAAAGCCCATTGATTCTTATTGCCTAGTCCAGAACCCTCCAGAAGATCAACCAGGCCATTGTTCTCTTTCCCCATGGCTGCTCTTCCATAGTCACTACTCTCCTCCATCTTTCTCTGCTACCTTGTCTTTGATCTTTGTTGTTGCTGTTTGTTTTGAGATAAGGTTCCTCTGTGCAGCCCTGGTTGTCCTGAACCTTATTCTGTAGACCACACTGGCCTTAGACTCAGATCTGCCTGCCTCTGCCTCCTGAGTGTTGGGATTACAGGCGTGTGCTTCCCGTCTTTGATCTTAAAGATGCCTTCATTACTTCCCCTTATACCTGTCCTCCCAACCCCTTTTTGCCTTTCCCCTGGGAGGACCTGGACACATTGCGTGCTCAGCAAATCACCTGGACAGTTTTGCCCCAGGGATTCCAAGACAGTGGTCACTACTTTGGCTAGGCCTTACAAAAGGACCTCACCTAACTAGATTTATCTCCTAGTTTCCTTCGCTAGCATGTAGATGGCACTCGACAACCCTCCTTGACTCTTTAGCCTCTGGAGGTTACGGGGTCTCCTAACCCAAAGGCCCAGATCTGCCAGCGATCAGTCATCTATCTGGACCTCTCACTATCACAGAAGGAAAGAACTGTACCCCGACCCAGGGCAGAGGAACTCTTCGCCTACCCCATCCCACAAACCAAGTGTGAACTGCTTGCATTGCTAGGCCTCTTTACTGCTCAGCCTCTTTTTGAAGCCACTAAGAGACTCCTGGAGGAGCCACTCTTGTCCCCCCCAATCCCTCCTTTGTCCCATAAACCTATTGAAGTCCACTTTTCCACACACCTTTATGCTGGCACTTACAGACCTATGTAAGCCCGTCTGTCTCTGTACATGTTGACCAAGGACAAATCTTTGCAACACTCTGCCAAAAAGAGGGATACATATAACCCCATAGCCTGTTTCTCCAAACAGCTATATATGGCCACTAGAGGCTGGCCACCCTGCCTCCAGACCCTGGCTACTTGCCCCTGAGGCAACGAAAATCTCATTTTATAGCCTCCTACACATTCATTCTATGTAGTAGGAGGCCACTTGTTCGTTCCCAACTGCCTAGACTTGAAATAACCACATAGAAACTGTATTAATTAAATCAATGTTTGGCCTATTAGCTCTAGCTTCTTATTTGGCTAGCTCTCACATCTTAATTTAACCCATATCCATTAATCTGTGTATCACCATGTGGCTGTGACTTATAGGAAAATTTTTGTCTATCCGGAGTCTGTTTCTGGCTAGGCTACATGGTGTCTCTTGACTCCACCGTCTTTCCTCCAGCATTCAGTTTAGTTTTCCCTGCCTACCTCTATTCTGCCCTGTGCAGGCCTAAGAAAGTTAATTAACCAATGGTATTCACAGCATATGGAGGGCAATTCCACATCATTACTACACACTCACTCAAGGACCTCATCAGTCAACATGCTATCCGAACACTCCCCCATCTAGGGTACAGCTTCTCCATGCTTACATATTAGATCCCTGTAGCATGAGGGCTGGCTTGTTGGGGTTTCTGTTCCACCCAGTACCCCACAACTGGCAAACACCAAAGAAAAATCACACAAAGTCTACATTAGGTTATAAACTGATTGGCCCATTAGGTCAGGCTTCTTCTTAGTCCTTGTAACTTATATTAATCCATTATCATTATCTATGTTAGCCATAATGGCTCAGTACCTTTTCCAGCGGGGCAGCTTACATCTTTCCTCTCCGGTGGTCTGGGCAGGAGTGGCGGAGGGAGCTTCCTGCTTCCCAGAATACTCCCAGTCTTTTTGCTCCACCCCTACTTCCTGTTTGGCTTTCCCATCTATACTGCCTGCCTGGCCAATCAGCGTTTTATTAAAATATGATTGACAGAATACAGACAATTCTCCCACACCAGATCCCAACCAGTGTATGAACCAGGACCATCCCTCAACCCAATAACACTTTTCCCCCGACACCCTTCAGCATCCTCAGATCTCCTTCAATTTTGCTCATATCTTCGATTATCCCCTGCAAAAGGCCCCAGACTGGTAGTGCCCTAAAGGAAGCCCCTTACATAGCAGGATATGTTATACTTCAAGGGGATCTGACTACCCCCCACAAGCCCACATGTACTAAAAGCTAAATCCCTATCCCCCACATAACTCACAACAGGCAGAACTAATTATTCTTACCTAGGCTCTCACTAATAGGTTTTCTGCCAACCTGCCACCCATAATAAGTTTCTCCGCTGATAGAGTAAGCCAGATCAAGCTGAAATGAAAAATATAGCAGGTATATTTGAGCAATGAGCAGAGCAGCTCCTGTGTGGTTCTCCAGTCCCAGAGATCGAGGCCGGAGAAGTTGCACCCCCCAAACAAAAGCAGGAGATTTTACAGGTTCTAGTCGAATACGGGTGATGAGGTGTCTGCTACAAGCTATGTTTGTACCCAAGTATGGTCAAAAACTGAGCACTCAGGTGGCTGGTGGCATCAGGAGAGGAAGCTGCAGCAGCCACCTAGATTTCAGAACTGGGCTTTTTGGCACTTTTCCTTTGTTCAGAGTTTCTCTGAGCAGGTAGGGTTTGGAGAGAGAAAGAGAAAGACCAGATAGTACAGGGGCGAGCTGGAGTTTCCAACCGAACATTTACATAAGCGTATAATATAATACACTCACTCCAGTATCTTACCCTGGAAAGAAAAGAGCTTCCTCACCTAGATGGGAACTTGCCAGAACCTAGAATCACCTTAGAGACTGGCCTCTGAGCACAAGGTGGGTTGGGTTAGGCTCTGTGCAAGTCAATGGGAGATTATCTCAGTGAACTGATGTAGGAAAGTCCAGATGTCAGTGGGACTATTCGTTGGGCAGGGGATTCTGGACTGCATGGAAGGTGAGCTGGGTGTTAGCAGGCTTGCATTCCTTGCTCTCTTCTGACTGCAGACTTAGTGTGACCAGCTGCTTCCAGCTCCTGTGCCTCGACTCCCCCGCCATAATTGACTGTAACCAGGAACTGTGAGGCAAGATAAACCCTTCCTTTCCTTGAGTCGCTGTCGCCAGGGTATTTTATTGCGGCAACAGACAGAAAATACAGCAAAGCATCAGCGCTTTCTTTGAGGTATAATCGGGATTTTTTTTAAAAGATTACTCTTATTCTATGACTGTTTTGATTGTCTATATGTCTATGTGTCATGTATGGGCCTGCTGTCCAGATGAGAACATCGGATCCCCTGTAACGAGAGTGACAGACAGTTGGGAGCTACCATATGGGTTCTGGGAAGAAAACCTGGGTCGTCCTAACCACTGAGCCATCCCTCCAGCCCCTGGTTTGGGGTCTTTCTTCTCTTTTGTTGAATTAGAGTCTCACTATGGGGTCCAGGCCAGCCACTAACTCACTACCTTCTCTGCTAGGCCACCCACCAACTAAGACGATAGATAGGTCTAAACCACCACACCCAGCTCATAGTAAAAGTTGAACTTATTTCCTTATTTCTGAGGCAGGGTCTCATGTATTCCCAGATGGCTAGATAGCTGAGGGGGGCATTTAAGCTCTAATATTCCTGTCCACCCTCCTCTGTATTGCTAGGATTACAGGATCCCGATTTATGCAAGGTTGAAGGTCAAACCCAGGGTTTTGTGCCAATTAAGCAAACACTCTGACTGCTCAGCCACAAGTCCAGCCCCCAGAGCCTTCAATACTTTTGTCCCAGTGTGTCAGTTTTCTTTTTTAGTCCGTTATGGCGTTTTGTCATCAGATTGTTAGCATATTTACATAACCCTGGGCATTCCTCTATTTCCTTGCAACATCTGGCTTTTTAAGTCTTCCTCAGGAAGACTTGTCTTAACATTGAGGCTAGAGAATGTTCCCGGTGTTCTGATGCTTGTGTGGTCTCAGCCTTCATGTTCAGATCGTTGATCTGTTCTGTTTCGCTTGTGTATGGTGTGAAATGCAGACCTCTTGTTGTCTTGCACCAGGCCCCCCAGCTACCCCAGGACCCCACAGCTTCCCTAGGACCCCTCAGCTTCCCTAGGATCCCCCAGCTATCCGAGGGCCTCCAGCTGCCCCAGGACTCCCCAACTGCCCCAGGACCCCTCAACTTCCCTAGGATCTCCCAGCTACCCCAGGGCCCCCCAGTTGCCTCAGGGCCCCCTAGCTGCCCCAGGATCCCTCAGCTTCCCTAGAGTCCCCCAGCTGCCCCAGGACCCCTCAGCTTCCCTAGGGTCCCCCAGCTGCCCCACGGCCCCCCAGCTGCCCCAGGGTCCCTCAGCTTCCCTAGGGTCCCCCAGATGCCCCAGAACCACCCCAGCACCATTCACTGAAGACTCTCCATTCACCTCACACTGCATGCCTCCTGTGTTCTCTGTCCCACACGTCTATGTCTGTTCAGAGGGCGTACCCAGCTCTAGCTGAGCTTCTTTTATGGCCTCCAGCTCTTGCTCAGCACTGTGTCTTTAATTGTATCCCTGGACTTTCTCAGTGTGGGCCCAATCTGTGGGGTAGCCTCAGCTGCCTGTGCCTTTCCTTGGTTTTGTTCCCATTCTTGGACCCAGGAGCTGCTTCTGAGAATGTCCCTGGAAGTTCACCGAGACATCCGTCTCGAGGCCCAGTGTCCAGGGATGGCTAATCTGTGGGTAACCAAAGCTCTACTCCCCTTCTTCCACTGGCCCTGAGGAGACGGGGTGGGAAGCAGAAGCCTCCCCCCCTCCAACCTTCCCATTCAAAGCCAGACAGTGGGCCCCAGTGAGCAATGGTTCCTGGCAGCCAGCTGCTCCAGAGTGGATTTGTGGGAGGAACAGTCTGTTCTTCCCCCACTCTGGACTGACCAGAGCCTCTCTTCCTGGGCCCTCCTTTCCTTCACAGACCCCAGGCCCTGAGGAACTCTGGCTTTTTTCCTGAAGGGTCCCTTACAAACTGTGTTTGTAAACTTAGTGACACGAAATGTTTCATCCAAGTAACTCTTTAACCTTTTCCAAACAGACTTTGGATCAACTGATATGGCCAGGGGTTCTCTAGTCCCACCTCCCTGAGCAGGCAGGGACTAACAGCCAGCGGTCAGGGCAACCTCGCCTGAGGCAGGACACATAAACGAACTTTTTAAATAAAACAAACAGAAACTCGGGTTTCCTGACAGTTAAACAAGAGTCTCACAGTGAAGCAGGCTTCCAGGCTGCAGTTCAGACTTGCTGCCAAGAAACCAGCTCCAGGGCCCTGCCCTGTCGGTCCCAGCTCCCCAGGGCAGGAAACCATCTCTTCTGTGCTCATACCAACAGGTCCGTCCTGCCAGGGCCCTGGGCCAGCCCTGGAGAAGCCTGAAGACCACGAGCCACAGCAATTACAAGCAGTAATCAGAAGCAGCAGGGGACATTTGGCTTTTCCTGATCGAGTTCTGTTATCGTGACGTGTGAGGAATATTTCTCTATGACAATCTATTGGGGAATTTGTCCTCAAGAAGTATGGTGGTTCAGGCCTGTAATCCTAAGGTCAGGAGCTGAAGGCCAGCATGAGTCACAGAGCAAGACTCTATCTCAAATATAAATAGATAGATGGATAGATAGATAGATAGATAGATAGATAGATAGATAGATAGATAAAATTGTAGCGTCCTTGGGATTTGGCTTAGTTCAGGGAAAGGGACATTTACGGTTATCAGCTGTGCCCTGCTAGAGTAGGCCTCAGTACGGCATAAGATGGCATACATGTAATGGTGACTTTAGGCTGTGCTTTGTCCTTGGAGATTACATTTTACAAAGTAGCATTGGGCTTCACTCAGAGTGCAGAGGCAGGACAATTGTGTCTCATTTGTGAACACACACAGGACAGTTGTATCTCTTTTGTGCACATAACACACACACACACACACACAAAACCTGTCCAACATCAATCACAAGGCACAGGCTGATTAACACTTGTTCATACAAGTTAAGGAGTACCACCCATGACCTTATCAAAACAGATTGGATCTCGGATCGGGACTACACTGACATATTAAAAGCGTCCCAGAAAAGCCGGGCTTGTTGACTTACTAAACACATCAGACCAGCCAAAGGATGCCACTCTCACGCAGCTCATGTAAAATGGGGGACATGTAACCCTGGGGTGGCAGTAGCCCCACCAATCAGTCACTCAACCACCCAATGACTGCACAAAGGAGCAGAGAACTTCTGCCCCTGGGTCTTCCGCTCAGTATAGTCCCTCCTGGATGATATACGTCTGTCCTCTTGAGCGGCCATGTTGGTCTGGGTTGGCCCTGAGCTTCCTGCCTACTTACCTTGTGTACCAGCTTGTTGCCTACAGCAGCTTCTCTGAGTTTCTTAAAATCTTACCTAACTACCAGGCAAGGTGGGTGCACACCTTTTATCCAGCATTTTGGAGGCAGAGGCAGGAGGAATGCTGTGAGTTCAAGGCCAGCCTGGTCTACTTAGTGAGTGTCATGATAGCCAGAGCTATACAGTGAGACCCTATCTCAAATTAAAAAAAAAAAAAAAGGAAAAAAATCAAGCCAGGCAGTGGTGGCGCATGCCTTTAATCCCAGCTCTTGGGAAGCAGAGGCGGGTGGATCTTTGTATAACAGCAGCTCTGGCTGACCTGGAATTCACTTTGTAGATCAGGTTTGCTTTGAACTCAAAGAGATCCACCTGCCTCTGCTTCCCGAGTGCTGGATTTAAAGGTATGTGCCACTACTGTCCGGATTATAATATTATTTACTAATATTAACCTAGGTCATGCATTACACTTTATACAACTATATATATAGATCACAGTACAGAGACACTCTTTGAAGGCAGAGGCAGAGAGCTGACATGGACACAAAGAAAGAATCTGGGGGTTAGGGTTAGATTTTAGATTGTTTTTCCTTTTTCTTTTTTCTTTTTTGTTTGTTTGTTTGTCTGTCTTCTGAGACAGGATTTCTCTGTAGTTTTGGAGCCTGTCCTGAAACTAGCTCTTTTAAACCAGGATGACCTCAAACTCACAGAGATCTGCCTGCCTCTGCCTCCCTAGTGCTGGGATTAAAGGTGTGCACCACCACCACCTGGTTGGATTTTTGAGGGTGTCATATCCCATTACAGATGGTTGTGAGTCACCATGTGGTTGCTGGGAATTGAACTCAGGACCTCTGGAAGAGCAGTCATTGTTCTTAACCTCTGAGGGCATCTCTCGAGCCCCTGACTTTGGATCTTAGGAAAAGAATTTATATTCAAACAGGACATTTCAATCGCTGTCACTGTATGTCATACAGAGTTAATCTAATGAATGAGCTATTTTGTTTTCATGTTGGAATGCTAGGGAGCAAATGCTCCCAGATCCATTCCACTCTGTCCCTGACCTGGGCAGCCTCGGGATCCTCTTGAGGCTATAGTCTGTTGAGGGAGCTAGAGGAAGGCATGCCCAGCCTGATGGCAAGGCCTTCACAGTACGGGTGACCCAGCACCAGAACTAATTGGTTACAGGAACAAGAGGCTGAGCCTAGAATGCCAGGCAAAGACAAATGGCAGTTGGGAGGTCCTGTCATTTTTGTGGAATGTGAGGGGGTTCTTCCTATCTGGGACAGTGTAGGGACGGCCAAGCCCTGTGGCTCCCTTAATCCCTAGATGGGCTCTTTGCTAGATATAAGAACACAACTAGGGGCTGGAGAGATGGCTCAGCAGTTAAGAGCACTGACTGCTCTTCCGGAGGACCTGGGTTCAATTCCCAGCAACCACATGGCAGCTCACAACCGTCTGAAAACGCAGTTCCAGGGGATCTGACACCTTCACACCAATGCACGTAAAATAAAGTTAAATAAATCATAAAAAATAAAGTTAAATAAATCATAAAAAAGAACACAGCTAACTGTTCTCTTGACTGACTTTACACTTTGTGGGGGTTCACGAGATAGAGCTGTGTTGTGGAGGGTTCACGAGATAGAGCTGTGTTGTGGGGGGTTCACGAGATAGAGCTGTGTTGCTCTGAGGTGTTTGGGGTGACTGACTTTACACTTTGTGGGGGGTTCACGAGATAGAGCTGTGTTGCTCTGAGGTGTTTGGGGTGACTGACTTTACACTTTATGGGGGTTCACGAGATAGAGCTGTGTTGCTCTGAGGTGTTTGGGGTGACTGACTTTACATACACTTTGTGGGGGGTTCACGAGATAGAGCTGTGTTGTTCTGAGGTGTTTGGGGTGCGTTTGTTTGTTTGTGTTTACTTTACTTTTTCTTTAAGTAGAAATCAGACACACTGAGCTGAGAGATGGGACCAAGATCAGCGCCTGTGCTCAGCCATCATCAGGGAAGCTTCCTTTGCAATAGATGGGAACTAACACAGAGACCCACAATGCAGAGAGTGAAAGGTTCTGGAACACTCAGCCCTAACGGGGATGACCTCATCAAATACCTCTCCTCAGGGCTCAGGAATCTATGTGGAAGAGGAGGCAGAACAATTTAAGAGTCAGAGGGGATGGATGACACCAAGGAAACAGGCTAGATGCAATAGGACCAGCACACATATGAACTGACACACATATGAATGGACACACATATGAACTGACACACACACATGAAACAGGCTAGAAACAATAGAACCGACATGCATATGAACCGACACACATATGAACTGACACACATATGAACTGACACACATATGAACTCACTGCGACTGTGACAACATGCACACGGCCTGCACAGCTTCAAGCCAGACGGGGTCCCAGCTCTGAGAGAGGGAAGTGGACACAAACTCCCAGCCCTAAACAAGAATCTATCTCCACTTGGCATCTACTTTCAAAGGAAAAATCAGTTTTCTCCAGCGGAGTCTCACTGGATATCGTGACCACACCGCAGGGCAGGCTCCACGCCTAGCAGTAAATGGTAACCCAAAATGAACTCAATAGTCGTAGACTTTGTCACAGACTGCTTTGTTTGTGTATTTTTTTGACCTACTGATCTCTTACTTATATGATTTCCGAATTTGTGTTTTTATGGGTTTTAATTGTGTGTGTATTTATTTTTTAACTTTGGCTTTTGGGGATTTTTGTTTTGTTTTGTTTTGTTTTTTGCCTGTTTGCTTTCTAAAAAGAGAGAGAAAAAGAAAGTGCAGTTGGATGAATGGGGAAGATCTGGTAGGAATTGGGGAAAGGGAAACCATGATCAAAATATATTGTAAGAAAGAAATTTTTGTCGGGTAATGTTGGCACACACCTTTAATCCCAGCACTCGGGAGGCAGAGACAGACAGATCTCTGTGAATTCAAGGCCAGCCTGGTCTACAGACCGGGACAACCAGGACTGTGTACACAGAGAAACTCTGTCTTGAAAAATCACCCCCCACCCACACACACACAATATTTTTTTCCCAAAATAAATGTGTAAATAAAATAAAAGTGGAAGTCATGGGACGGCTCTCTCCTACCACTGGGCCATCTGGCTAGCCTGTGTGAGAGAGATTAGAATAAACAGAGTATCTTGTGCTCACAAATTAAGTTTTTAAAAGGGCAGAATCCAGGATGACCTTTAATTTCTGATCTTCCTGCCCTTACCTCCCAAATCCTGGGATTAAAAGTGTGTGCTGCCACACCCCTTTATGCTCTTGGTGGTCACACCAAGGGCCTGGTGCATGATAGGCAAGCCTTGAGGCAAAGATAAGTTCATCTGTGGAAAGGGGTGGCATCAAAAATGGGGTGATAGGGGTTAGGAGAAGATAAAGGTTGCTTCAATAAGTATGCTCACTTCAGGCTCTGGGAGTCTGGTCAGCTGAGTTCGTTAACTAGCTTAGTTAGTTTAGTAGCCATAGGTCGGCTCAGTTAGTCAACTAGTTCAGTTAGTTTAGTGGTCACAGGTCAGCTCAGTTTGTTAACTAGCTTAGTTAGTTTAGTAGCTGTAGGTCGGCCCAGTTAGTCAACCAGTTCAGTAAGTTTAGTGGCTACAGGTCAGCTCAGTTAGTTAACTAGTTCAGTTAGTGGCCACAGGTCAGCTCAGTTAGTTAACTAGTTCAGTTAGTTTAGGGGCCACAGCAGCTCTCTGCTTCACTGTGAGAAGGATATGGTTCCCTAGAGACTCTGTGGCTTCCTGCCTGTGACGAAGGAGGCCAAACATTGTTCTGATGTTAGAGCCCCGAGAGGTCCAAGTCTGCCTGAAACAACACTCCAGCTTCCCTTTGGGGGCTACCACATCCCTACTTCCAGAGCTTCGTTGGCGACAGACCCCACCCCACTCCAGGCTAACAGGGAGTCAGTCAGGTTCTTGGAAGCTGTCAGAAAACAAAAATCTTTGAGTGACACCCAAAAGACGTGGCTCTCCCAACCCCAGGAAGAGGTCACCTGCCTGCGGTGTCACGGTCCAGACTGGCCCTTGAATCGATGTGACCTTCGGCCTAAGGAACTCTGCCTGCTGTGCTCTGGGTGGCTACACAATACACACAGAAGGGGTCTTCCCCTTTCACCTTCAAGTAAACTTCACTCTGTGAAAAAAGCCGGTCCCCTAAATTGAAACCTGGAGCGACGCACCAAGTCATTCCCCATCTCTGAGTCCTGAGCTGCAGCTGCGCACCGGACTGTACGGTCACTCTAAAACTTAGTGCTATGTTAGAACACTGCTCAGGGCAGAGTCCCCGCCATAGTGGCTTTTGGGGGTCCCTCCTTCTCTCGAGAGGCTGCCAGCTACGAACTTTCAAGGCTGAGGTTTTCCTCCCTCCAGCCTTCCTCAGAAGGGAAACTGGCACTGAGAAGAATCCTGGCAGCATCCCCACATGGGACTCACGAATTTCTACTCTGTGTTGAACGATGAGGATCAAGGGCAGAAGCTGGGTCTGGACAAACAGGGTGAACATTCTTCCAGCGGGGCGGGCCGGGGCGGGCGCTGCCTCCCGCATTCTGGGCCCTTCTTTCTCTGTAGAATCAGAGCTCCAGAGGTTCTCACCCCTAGGCCTAGCCCTGATTCCACACCTTCCCAGCTCTTCCCGTGCTGCACCCCACCCCCCAATTCCAGGACTTCCTACCCTTCCCCCACCCTTGGGGATTTCCCTCCCCTGGGCCTCTATTCGCTCGTCCCCACCCCAGCCCGCTCCACCCGGCAGTCACTGTCACTTCTCGGAAGAGAGGAGGCGGGAAGCTGGGAAGCAGCCAGTCTTCTGTCCTCCCACGTCCCCACATGCCCGGGTGCGCCACTGTTCTCCAGCTCGAGCCCCTCACCCACCACCCACCCTTATCCAAACGGGCCTGCTCCCTGTGTGCCCCCTTCCTCTGTCTCCGTGTGTTCCCCACACATTCCCACGAACCGCTTCTTTGACCTCCAGCTCAACTGGCTGAATGCCCACATACTCCCATCCCCCTCCCCTCCCGCCCTACGGACCCTGTGCCTTCCTGAAGCCTGGAGACTAGGGAACTCTGTATTCGAGGATACTGTGAACACACCCTCCCGTTATTGTGCGCCAGGCGCCAAGCACAGCAGAAAATGTGCCCAACAACCTTCCAGAGCACTCCTGCAGCTCAGGACTTCCTAGGTGCAGCATGACGCAGATGCTGATCCAAAGCAAAGCCCTGAGCACTCTGAGGCCCAAACAGCGAGCCTGCAGCGCCACCCGGTGACCAACCTAACAACGTGAAACTCACGGACAGAGGGGTGGGGCCCAGGGGCGGGAGCAGGAAACTGGGGGGGGGGGGGGATGGGGTGGGTGAGGATAGGTGAGAGGGGGGCTGCCCCAGAAACTGTCCCTTTCATTTCAGTAGGCCCCCAGGCGCCTTCATTTCTTCCAGATGTCCGCCTTAGTTTTCTTCCAGATGTCAAGTATTCCAGATTATACTGAAGTCAAAAAGTTAGGCACGGTATTTGGAGAAAGGGAAAATTGCTACGTGAGCGACCCAGGTCCAGTCGGCCATAGGGTCTGGAGCAGGGTGTGCGGAATATAGGGATAGAGAGGATACGAGTCACAAAGGCAGTTCGAGCAGAAGTCCCCGAAACTCACCCATCTCCAGGAAAAGATACCCGCCTCCAGAAGAATTAGGGTCGAAACAGAGAAATAGGGCTAAGGGCAGGTTCCAGGACAGAAAAGGCCCAAAGATGAGCCCGGGAAGTCCCCAAAGGCCATAAAGTCAAAAACTCCGAAAAACAAAGCCCATAAAGACAGGTTATGTTCCAGCAACACAGGAACCAGACAAAAGAGCCCTCTTGTGGTCAAAGTTGAACGATTTGGGCAACAAGAGGAGCAGAGGGGTGTTGGAATGCCCAAAAGCATGACGTTAATATCCAGGAGGTCAGTCTGCGCGACCAAATCAACAAATGGTTCCACCCGAGACTTTAAATCTCGACTCTTTCCCCCGCCGAAATTTTCCAGAGTTCAGCAGATCTAGTTGCTCTACAGAGGCACAACGAACACACCTCCTCGAAGCTCTGGGTCAGTATCAGCAGTCCTGAGCCCCAGAGCAGAACAGCAGGACCCCGTGGGAGGTAACCTGGGGACATTGCCTTTGGAGTCTCCCTCCCAAGGCCCCAATCTCGGGATTTCCCCACCGTGAGGAAAACAGCAGACCGCTCTGGAAGGAGGGGAGCCATTGCACAGTCTTGTTCTTAACCACCCCGGTAAACAGAGACAGCCCCTGTCATCAGCTGAGATGTGATAACTCCATGTTATGTAAGACCCTGGACAGATATCTGGGGCAGAGGAGGACACCGGGGGAAATATGAGAAAACGGAGTCGATAGGAATGCATGATCTCCAGTTCAAACAGTGTACCAGCCTGGGCACATAGCGCAGAGTTAGAACACTGATGGCACAAATGTGAGGACTCCACTTTCTAGCCCTAAAAGTCAGGCCATGCCAGCCTGTAACCTGAGCACTGAGGGGTGGGAGGCAGAATCAGGAGATTGGCTGGGGCTTGCTGGATAGTCAGACTAGCCAAAAAAACAGAAGCCTCCAGATTTAGAAAGAGATCTTGTCTCAAGACAAGACAGAAATGATAAAGGAAGACACTTGATGTCTTCCTATGACCTCTGAGTACATGAATACATGCACTTAGACACACACACACACACACACACCAGATGCACACACATATACCATATGCACACACATGTACCACATGCATAAACCACACACACACAGAGTAATGTATTGATATTATGGTAACAAATACATCACAGGAAAGCAAATTCTGACTTGATACTCTGTAACTCTGTATTATATGTTCTGAATTTCCATAAATGTAATACCGTTCTAAAAGTTGTTGTTATTTGGGGAAGTCTACGAATCCCAGGCTGGCCTCGAACTCACTGTCTTCTTCCCTCAGCCTCCCATGCTGAAGTTACAAGTGTGTGTGACACTTTGCCTTGATTCTATTTTGTTTGTTTGTTTTTTGAGGCAAGATTTCCCTATGTAGCCTTGGCTGTCCTGGAACTCACTCTGTAGACCAGGCTGGCCTCGAATTCATAGAGATCCACCTGTCTCTGCCTTTTAAGTACAGGGATTAAAGGCGTGCACCACCACACCTGGCTTTTGATTCCTTTTTTAATTTTTTTGAGACAAGAGACAAGGTCTCTCTCTCTCTCTCTCTCTCTCTCTCTCTCTCTCCTTTCTTCTTCTTTTTTTTATTTTTCGAGACAGGGCTCACTATGCAATTCTGGTTGACCTGGAGTTCTCTCTGTAGACTAGGACCTGCCTCTGCTTCCCAAATTTTAAGATTAAAAGCAGGCACTATACATTCAGCTCTCAGTTCTAATTTTCAAACCGCTACACAGCTGGATTTTGTGTTTGTTACAAAACCCTTCCCTGACTGGCCCCCAAAAAACATTTAGAACACCCTCCTGATTCACAGGGCCCCAAGACTGATTCACAGTGAGATTCTGAAAGCCTTGGAAGCTCGGGTAACACTACCACTGAAGTGGAACTCCAGCAAGGCAGGGCAAAGGGCTCTCGCCTTCAAAGGTGAGGGAGAGTGATGACTATACTGGGCAGTAGTTAAAGGAACCAAGAACCAGGCATGATGACGCACACCTTTAATCCTCACACTCAGGAGGCAGAGGCAGGCAGATCTCTGAGCTAGAGCCCACTCTGGTCTACAGAGCATGCTCAGGCCAACCAGGGTTACACAATGAGACAAAGAAGAAAGAGAAGAGGAGCAGGAGGAGGAGGGAGGAAAGGAAGGAAGAATTACTCACAGCAGAGAGGCTGGGGTGAAAGTTCAGTAGGTAGTCTTGTGAGCATGAGGACCTGAGTGTGATCCCTTACCATCTAAGTAGTAAGCACTGGGCATGCCATGCTTACAATCCTAGCATCAGGGAGATGACGTCAGGCAGATCCTGGGAATCAATGACCAATCACTCTAGTTTTCTAGGTGAGTCCCATGTCAGTAAGTGATCTCAAAAAAACAAAGTGGATTGTAGTCAGAGTCTGCTTGTTCATTTCCTGGCCACCCAGACCCAAAATAATCACACAGAAACTGTATTAATTACTACACGGCTTGGCCAATTAGCTCATGCATATTTCTAGCTCACTCTTACATCTTGAATTAACACATTTCTATTAATCTATGTATCACCATGAGGCTTGTGGTTTACTGGAATGTTCTCTTGTGTCTGTCTCCATTGGCAGCTACATGGCGTCCCTCTGACACTGCCTACTCTCTATAACCCTTCCAGCTTGGCTATATTCTGCCCTGCTATAGACCAAAGCAGCTTCTTTATTAACCAATCGTAATAAAACATATTCATAGCATACAGAGGGGAATCCCACATCAGTGGATGGCACCTGAGGAATGACAGCTAAAGTTGTCCTCTGAATGTGCACATGAGAGCGAACACACACACACACACACTCACAATCACTGTGCCACAAACATCAAACAAACGTCTTTGCTCTTAGCTAGTTTGTAACAGTGTCTAGAGTAACAAAATCAAAAGGCAACTGTTAAAGTTTCACTCTATCCAGGCCAATCAGTTACATGGTGGAGGGGGGGAAAAAGCAACAAGAAGGAAAGCATAGTACACAATCGTCACCTTGGCGTGGGAGGAAGACTGTGAGTTCAAGCCCAGCCTTGAAGAGACACCCCTCCCCCATGAACCTAATTTCTTAGAAGAGTATTCGCTTCTAGAAATTCAGTAACTAGAAACTTGCTGGCCAGTTGGGACATTCATAACCAAGTACTGGAAAATTCTTAGGTATGGGATCAGGCTCCAAGAAGTTCAAGACCAAAGAAACAGACATCCCTGCAACTACAGAGTCAAGGTTCTGGGGACTCACTGTCCAAAGTGTAGTCCTGGACATTAGCAAGTTCCGTGGATCCCCAAAACTTGAGTCAGAAGAACATGAACAAGACAAAAGTGACTTCATCTAAGCCAGAATGCACTCGGTGTGTCTCGAGCTGTATGACAGTGAGCACATTCTGCACAGACAGTACCAACAGCCAGCTGTAGAGCAGCACTGCCCTAATGGCTTTGCCTGTTTATAGTTTGCCAGAAAGCTTTGTAGGGAAAAAGAAACTAGGGTTACCCAGGATAACATGGCAGTTACAACCAACAATGCAGCCAGGGCAAGTTGAATCCATACATAGAAAAAGAAATGAATTTCTCACCGCTCAGGAGACCAGAAGTCTGAAATCAGGGTATGAGGATTACACTTGCTTCCTGGCTGTCCAAGGATTCCATATTGTTCTGTTCTTAAGCACAGTAGGAACTGAGCTGCCTTATAAGACACTAGGACCCCTTCACCTAAATCTAGTTACCTCCTTCAAATACCACTTCACTCCATAACACTGGAAGCTAGGACCCCAGCATATGAAGTGGGGACTCTGTATCTACAGTAAGAGCCAAGCAAGACCATCATAAGAAGGAATGACCACTCTGCTTGTGTTATCTGAGCCCCGGAAGGGGAAATAGGCAGGATTCCAGGGACTCTGGCTCTGAACTGATGGATTCCTAGAAACCTGAAATCCACCCATCAAAAGGGCAGGGTATTCATGGGCTCTCACCCAGGCTCAGCTCTCAAAGGGCTAAGGGTTCCTGGCTCCATGCTCTGTTTACTCCCCTATGGCCCAGGCATGAAGGAAGAGCCTTGTGTGGATTCCGTAGCTCGGGGAAGAAGCTATTGAAGTGCCTACATCTAGGAACCAGGACAGTAAAAGTGTACTGCATCCTGAGGTATGTGCTCCCATATAAGACTTGCTATGGCTCCACATCACCCTACACTTCACCTATGCTGGGCCTGTGCAGAAAACAGTACTTCTTAGAGAATGAAGGGTAGTTATTGTACATGTGAGCAGACCACGGCTCTTGCAACTACCTTTCCTGATTAATTTCACTACTACAGCACACTTAGAACACACTTGTACCCCACAACCAGACTGACATGCAAGTGCCCTTTCTCCGTACTTCTTATAAAAGCAAGAAGATGAAAAAGTGAGGATGAATACATTACTTTCAAGACCTCTACGCCTTCACGGCCCCATCTCCCAGGACCAATGCCCTCGCTCAGACCTGTCTCCTAATCCATAAGGACCTTTATCACTTTTCCTTCCCGTCATGGCCAGTGACACAATGGTGACTGCACTTGATGGACAGAAAGCAGATGTTACCATCTTAGCAGAATTCATGTGCTGAAGAATGGATCCCACAGAACCTGGGACTCACTATCTCTGGAATCCCAGGTGTGGTGGCTTGAATGAGAATTGGCTCATATATTTGAATGCTTGGTCCCTAGTTGGTGAGATTGTTTGGGAAGGATTAGGAAGTGTGCCCTTGTTAGAAGAAGTGTAAGCCGGGCAATGGTGGCACACGCCTTTAATCTCAGCACTCGGGAGGCAGAGGCAGGCAGATCTCTGGGAGTTTGAGGCCAGCCTGGTCTACAAGAGCTAGCTACAGGACAGGCACCAAAGCTACAGAGAAACCTTGTCTCAAAAAAAAAAAAGTATCACTGAGGTGGTCTTTGCGATTTTGAAAGCCTATATCATTCCAAGTTCTCTCTGCGACCAATTTACAAGTCTGGATGTAAGCTCTTAGATACTGCTCCAGTGCCGTGCCTGCCTGCTTGCTGCCATACTCCTCAACAGGATGATCATGGATTCTAGTCCTCTGGAAACATGAGACCCAGTAAATGTTTGCTTTTAATTTGTTTCAGTCACGGTGTGTCTTCATAGCAATAGAAAAGTAACTAGGACACCAGAGTCCAATGCATCCAGTCTCTTCAAGCATAAGATAGACAGCGTGCCTAGTATGGCCCTGGGGTTTTTTGTTTGTTTTGGTTTTTTTCTGAGACAAGATTTCTCTGTGTAATAGCCCTGTCTGTCCTGGTATTTGCTTTGTAGAGCAGGCTGACCTCGAGCTCACTGAGGTCCTTCTGCCTCTGCTTCCCAAATGCTGGGATTAAAGGGGTGCACTACCACTGCCCAGCTATATCCCTGTTATTGAGAGATAGTTTTTACCAACCTGCTAAAATTCCTTCCCAGGGATTGATATAATAAATGTCTACCTTTTCTCCTAATGTCCCAGCAACAAACCAAGACACAATTCCTCCCAAGTTTACTCTAGAAAACCAATGAGTTTATTGGACTTCCTTATAGTGTAGGGAGGTGTTGCTTACAGGGGTGAAGATGGCCACACCTGAAAATCCTTACCCAGCAGGGATAAGAGCTTCCCATAGCAGCACAGATGGAAAGACTCCCGCCCACCACCTAGTTGTCCCCAGCCTATACACTCTAGCTCCTCACCAACACCACAGGCAATTAAGTCAGAGTTACATACAACAGATGGTAGATAGCAGTTGGATACTCAAGTGAGAGTCTTGTGACCCTCTCCACCTCTCTATAAAGGGGCACAAACCGTAAATAAACCCAACTGGGATGACCTTTTGCAAAGGGCTCAGTTGAATTCAAAGTTGTTCGGCTCGGATGTCAGTCACTCATGACAGGGTGCTCACTGCAACTCCCTAACTGAAAAACCCAAGACAAGAGAAGGCTCTGCAGTTAGGAGCACTTACTGCTCTTGCACAGGACCAGGGTTTGATTCCTAGTGCCCATCTGGTGGCTCCCAACCACCTGTAATTCCAGTTTGAGCAGGCTGCAATGCACCCTTCCAGTCTCAGAGAGCACTGCATGCAAGTGGTACATATACACACATGCAGACAAACACTCATACACATAAACTAAAAATAAATAAACCTTTAGTTAGGGGTGGGGAGCCTCTACAATAAGTCCGGCTGTCAGGGCTGGAGAGATGGCTCAGAGGTTAAGAGCACTGGCTGCTCTTCCAGAGGTCCTGAGTTCAATTCCCAGCAACCACATGCTGGCTCACAACCATCTGTAATGAGATCTGGTGCCTTCTTCTGGTATGCGGGCATACATGGAGGCAGAATGTAGTATACATAATAAATAAATAAATCTTAAAAAAAAAAAGTCTGGCTGTCAACAAATTAACCCAGTGGAGCCTCTGGCTAGCCCTAGATTATTATTGCATGGACTTTGGCAAAGTGCTGCCCTTACCAGAAGAGCAGAAGAGAACTATTCTAATTCCAACTGGTGCCCTAGATACGGAGCATCCGTTCTAAGCTACTGTTAGAACACCTGACCCACTAAACCCCAGGGTGCAGCTGACGGTACTGTCCCTCACTGATGCAATGTGAAATATAGCGCTGGCTCAAGGAAGCCCTGGAGGTCCAAGTAGGCAACTCCAGGAAGGAGATCATGAGAAAGCACAAGAATCACTCTTGAGAGGTCCCTCTGAAGCTAGACACACCAAGGGCTCTGTGGGGAGCTGTCCCGTGTGAACACTGATCCAAGGCCAAGGAGACCCTAAGAACAAAGTGAATGAGACAGCCCAACTGAGGAATTACCACTTTTCCCTCAAGTAAACTGCTCTTTCCAGGGTAGGGGGGACAGCACGGATACAGTTAGACACAATCTCATGTGTTGGCTAATTTTTTTTCAACTTGGCACAAACTGGAGTCACCTGGGAAGAGGGACCCTCAACTGCAGCACTTGTGGGCATGTCTGTAGGGCATTTTTTTCTTAATTGCTAATTGATGCAGGAAGGCCCAGCCCACTGTGGGTGGTGCTGTCCTTAGGCAAGGTGGGCCTGGGCTGTATGAGAAAAGCAGCTAAGCAAATCAGTAAGCAGCGCTTCTCCCTGGTCTCTGCTGCAGTTGCTGCTTCCAGACTCCTGCTTGAGCGCCTGCCTTGGCTTTCCTCAATGATAGATTATAACCTGTAAATCGAAACAAACCCTTTTCTCCCCGAGACGCTTTTTTGTCAGATTGTTTTACCGCAGGAACAGAGAAGCAAACTAGCACACATCAGCACCTGAATTTCCCATCACCGGGGCTCATTCCGTTATGACTACTGCTGAGTGCCCAGTTGCCAGCTGTAGAGAATGGCACCAACCCCTTCCATCCTGAAGGGGGCAGAGCTTTGCTCTCCCTCCCCAGGATGCACCTTCCCTGGCAGCCTAAATGCTCCTGCCCAAATGGCAGTTTGTGGACTCAGAGGAGGACCTATTCCATATAGCATAGTCTCTCCAGAGAACTCATTGTCTGGTTACGTTCCCACTGAACAGAAAAATGGCTCCTAGAAACTGTTTTGGTACCAGGAGAGTAGCCACACTGTGGGGCTGGGATGTACCCAGGATATGTCTGATGCTCTGCATCAGTGACCACGCGACATCTTACCACAGACAGGGTCCATGGGTCTGGGGTCAGGAGAAGAAATAGTGTATACTTGTTTCCTGTCCCCACAGCTTGGGTTCTACTGGTCTAGTGATCTCAGATCCCAAGGGAAACATCCTGGTTCACCCAAGACTTCCCTGAGGTTAAATCTAAAAGTACTTGGCCTTTTGAGTCTCTTTAGTCCTGGGCAAATGCAAGAGTGTTCTACCAGGGGACATGTCATACAACAGGCTATCATGGCAGGAGATTTACAGAGAAAATGATCTCTGTGTTGTCCAGGATGCTAGGTCCTGTCAAGGGGAAATCAGGACGTTATAGACAAGAAGAGAGATTCAGAAGGAACAGATTCCTTGAGGGTGTCCCTTAGCACCTGAAAGTCCCATGGAAACTACTACAGAAAACTAGATCTATCCTACACAAACAAAACAGCTGACTTCATTGACCAGTGGGGAATTGATGGAGGAGGGTTATCTGTCTATTGTGTTATTTTCATTGGTCAATAAAGAGACTGCCTTGGCCCCTTGATAGGACAGAAAATTAGGTAGGCGGAGTAAACAGAACAAAATGCTGGGAAGAGGGCTATGAGCCAGACGCCATGGAGCCAGCCACCAGGTCAGACATGCTGAATCTTTCCCGGTAAGCCACACCTCGTGGTGCTACCACGAGATTATTAGAAATGGGTTAATATCAAGATATGAGAGTTAGTCAGTAACTAACTCTCTAGAGATAATGGGCCAGGCAGTGCTTAAATGAATACAATTTGTGTGTTGTTATTTCTGGGACTAAGCTAGCCGTGCAGGAGCCGGGCAGGATGAAAAGCAGGCCTGCCCGCAGCCCCTCACTACAGATGGCGCCCACGTGGATAACTGCATCCACAGAAAGCCTGAGAAAGTTTGGGAAAGAATGGAGTAAAGCATGTTTTCTTGGTAGCAGCAATTTCTCGGGTCTACTCTGCTTGCTAGAGGCAAGCAAGGCTTTCATCTAAGAGAGGCTTCCTGACTCAGCTTTAGCTGCAAAACTTTGTGGCTCTTTTAAGAGGTCCTGCCACAGAACACTTAAACGTTGATGAAAAGCTGAACGCACGCTTTTCAGTTTTCAGCCATAGCAGGAAAAAAGCTGTGCTGTTTTAAAATGCCGGCTTTCTGGGCTGTCCTACCAGGGCAATCTCTGACTCTTTCAGGCAGGCAGTCCGACTGACTGTGGTCTGTGTGCAGAATGCTGCAACTTGCTTGCTAGCAAGGACCTTGAAACGCCATAGAGTCGTGGCAGTGTACACAGCTCTGGCTGGTATCTCAGCCGTGAGGCTGGAAAGCTAAAAAATGAGCTGGATCTAGCCGTCAAAGCCACGGCTCTCCATATTGCTTAGTAAATTAAAGGCTTATGAAGTCAGAAAAAGAGAGATACAGTAAAGAGAGATTCAAAGATGAAAAAAACCTCTAAATGGTTTACTATGTGTTAAAAATATATGCAGGCTAAAGGTTAAAGTCATTAAAAATAAAAAATAAAGGGAGAAATAGGGTGTGGTGGTACACACCTTTAATCCCAATGCCTGGGAGGCAGAGGCATATTGACCTCTGTGACTTCAAGGGACAGAGGTAGAGATTGACCTCTGTGACTTCAAGGTGTGGTAGTACACGCCTTTAATCCCAATACCTGGGAGGCAGAGACAGACAGATCTCTGTGAGTTCAAGGTGTGGTAGCAAACACCTTTAATCCCAGCACTGGGGAGCAGAGACAGACAGATCTCTGTGAGTTCAAGGACAGCCTGGTCTACAGAGTTACTCCAGGACAAAGATATACAGAGAACTTGTGTCAAAAAGTAAAAGTAAAAATAAAAGAAATAGAGGTTAAAAATAAAGCTGCATAAAGATGGAAAATACACAGAGAATCTTGATACTGTATGCTATTATGCTCTCTTTGAATTGTTTGAATGCTGAGGGAGGAGCAACAGCTGCTAAAAGATATTTGTTTATAAATGCTGCTGAACTAATCCAAGATAGATATGTTGAAAATACCTTGACTTCTGAATTTGGATCTAAGGATATGATACTTTGGAAAGGAGGTTCTTCTTTTGTTTTCACAGAGGATGAGACCCTGTGGATTGCTTCTATCCCAATATGGTATGATAGACCACGCCCTCCTGAAAGGTTTCTGTGAACACCCTCAAAAAATTTCTTCACTCAACTGCCCACTGAGGTGAACCTGGCAGATAGGTTTTACCATGAAAGACCTGATTAACAGCGCCCCTATACAGCAGGAAGAAGTTTGGAGAGAAATAACTACGTCCATATTCCCAAATATTGTTTATAAATGTTCTTTTACATTTAAAGGGGGATATGATATAGATATGAATAATTTGCTTTGTTATGGATTTTAAGCTCAATTTTGTTATATGTGTATATATTTCTGATTTTGATTGTGTAGTTCATTTAAAAATGCAATGTATAATTAAAAATATAGGTTGTTAATGGATAATCATCGATAATAGTCAAGCTTGTAGTAATGTTAGTCTGATTTTCTAGAAGTGCATAGATATATTTCAGATAGACATTCATATCTTTCAAAGACTACAGAACATGGCATTTAATGTTTTAATAACTTAGGACTTTTCATGACAATGAGACACGTCTGCTCCTGGCAGCACCAATCTACTTCAAGAGGAAGATGGGCATCGAAGAGGCTCCTTATGGAGTTGGTTAGCCATTTTGGGCAAGAAACTGCTCTTGCCTGGACTGTTATATAAACTGGACACAGAGAACCCACAGAGAGAGGACTGCTAAACTTGCCTAAAGGTGAGATGATCTTTCGGGGTTCCTGATTCATGAAAGAGTCTGCGAGACATTCTGCAGGACACAGCAGATAGTGATTGAATTGCCTTTGAAATTTCCTGCTTCATGGAAATGTCTCTGGATATTATGGGCCTGAAGGCCGAAGATGGGTGCCCCAACGATACAGAGGAACTTTGGGTGACTGTCCAGGCAGCAAGATGTCTCTGTCATTTCTAGAGTTTTGGAAGTTGCTTACTTCTTGTTTACTTAGGTAATATATCCTTCTGGAGTCTTTGATTGAGTTAAAGAATGGATAGTCGTAATTATAGTTTTCCATTATTATGATAAAGATATAGTTATAAATATTGTGACTGTAATCCTTGCTTGATAACTGTTTTGTTATATGTAATTTTACTATGTTAAAATGAAAGCCTTTCTTTTTTGTTTAAACAGAAAAAGGGGAAATGATGGAGGAGGGTTATCTGTCTATTGTGTTATTTTCATTGGTCAATAAAGAGACTGCCTTGGCCCCTTGATAGGACAGAAAATTAGGTAGGCGGAGTAAACAGAACAAAATGCTGGGAAGAGGGCTATGAGCCAGACGCCATGGAGCCAGCCACCAGGTCAGACATGCTGAATCTTTCCCGGTAAGCCACACCTCGTGGTGCTACCACGAGATTATTAGAAATGGGTTAATATCAAGATATGAGAGTTAGTCAGTAACTAACTCTCTAGAGATAATGGGCCAGGCAGTGCTTAAATGAATACAATTTGTGTGTTGTTATTTCTGGGACTAAGCTAGCCATGCGGGAGCCAGGTGAGGCGAAAAGCAGGCCTGCCCACAGCTCCTTACTACAGGGAATGCAGGCTTAGGTTTTCCCCCACACAAGGCAAGGAACCCCAGCCTTTTCTGAGGGCAAAGGTATCAGAAAGCTCCATCCAAAAGGGTAGCTGTCAGTACCACTCCAACCCCATGACTGAATGGTAAGTGCTTTCTCTTACCCTCTGGTGACCAATTCCTTCGCCTCCCTTTTCTTCTTCCGGCTTCTCTCCCATCTGACACAACATGTCCTCACAGCGGCTAATGTGTCTCTGTGTTTGCATCATTTACCTCTCGGGCGTGCTCAAGGAGTGTGACTCAGCTACAGGAATGACAAGCACCCAAGGGTGAATGTGAAGTTTTGACCGGGTTCCTCTGGAGTTGAACTGTGGTTTTGCTTTGGTTAAACACAGTTGTAGAGCTGGAGAGATGGCTCAGCAGTTAAGAGCATTGGTTGTTCTACAGATGACTCAGGTTGAGTTCCCAGCACTCACATGGCCACTTATCTCCTGGCAGCTATCCAGGCGATCCAAGACCCTTTTCTGACCTCTGTGGGCACGCGGCACACAGGTGGGGCACCAGATATACATACAGACAAAATACCCATACACATAAAACAATTTAAATTTTTTTTTTCTGAGATAGGGTTTCTCTGTGTAATAGCCCTAGCTGTCCTGGAAGTAGCTCTGTAGACGAGGCTGGCCTCAAACTCACAAAGATCTTCCTGAGTGCTGGGATTAAAGGTGTGCACCACCATCGCCTGGCTTTTAAATTTTTTTAAGTAAATAGGTTTTTTTTTAAGGGTTTATGCATACTTTCATCACGAGGGCTGTTGTCCTTTTATCAGCTCGGTTAGATTGTGACATTTCCCTCCGTGGTTGGGGTGAGATGTGGTCACAATCAGATATGTTAACACGAGGAACAGCTGTCTAGCTGGTCAGAGACTGCCTACTCGGCTGTTCTACCACCACCCTTTCCTCTACTTGCTGGATTCCCTAGGCAGGGACCAGTGAAGTCCCAAACACTTCTCTGCTAGTATCTGCTTTCCAATAGTTGCCTTCTTTGAATGCTGCTTATTTTATCTCTGCCCAGTAAAACATAAATACCTAAGTTCCACAAAAGCAGAGACCTTATCTCATGTTCACTCCTGCACCCTCAAGCCTTCCAGCTGTAACAATCCCAGGCCATTATTCAGCTAGTCTCTTAGCTGAATAAGTATGAGGGTACAAAAGCAGCTACAGCGTGTGACATGTAAGGTGGGGTGGTGTGCATGTGTGAAGCAGAATACTGAGACAATGTTTAGGATATACACAAGTGCAGGCAACAGAAACAAGTCAGAACAAGGGGCAAGTTAATGAGAACAGCAGTAATGGTTGGAAGAAAGTTTAAAAAAATAAACAAAAGGACAGAAGTGTGGCCAATTTGGTTTTATGCCCCAAGGGTACACAGCGATGGTGGGGCAATGTTAAAAGAGAAGCCAGGCCAGTCAGTCGCGGTGATGCATGCCTTTAATCCCAGCACTCAGGAGACAGAGGCAAGCAGGAGCCTAAGAGCTCCAGGCCAGCAGAGGCCACATAGTGAGACCCTGTCTCAAAACAAAAACAAACAGAAAGGAAGGAAGGAAGGAAGGAAGGAAGGAAGGAAGGAAGGAAGGAAGAAAAGAAGGAAAGGAAGGAAGGAAGGAAGGAAGGAAGGAAGGAAGAAAGAAAGAAAGAAAGAAAGAAAGAAAGAAAGAAAGAAAGAAAGAAAGAAAGAAGCAAAGCAACCTCACGAACAGGGCCAGTGGGTTGACAGTGATGCTTATGGTCTGGGGTGGCTCCACTGCTTGCTAAGCTGGAGGTCACCCCTTAGAACAGACACAGGAAGGTACCCAGTCATCTCCACTGGGACACAACCACTCCAGGATGAGAAGGTCTCTAAGTGATTCACCCCGTTCCGATGGCATCTTTCCACTTAAGGCCGTGGTATCCCGGAGGAGGGGAGACTATTCAAATATCCAGTCCACATTCCTAACCCACGAGTTCTGCAGGCTCACAGCAGCTTCCGCTACACCAACTGAAGTACTGTGGTTAATAGGCTGGAACCCCAAGAAGAACCGGCCGGTGTCAAGGTGGAAGAGCGGTGGTGTCAGGAGGGCTTAGATGCGCCAGCAAGAAAGCAAATGGAGTGCATAACTGAAGTGATCCCGACAGAACCACCCTCCGCCCACCTGTCCTCCATCACAGCTAAACACCCCAGCCTGGTTCAAGTCCCACTGAGAGCTAGGCTGAGCTCCTCTTTGGTCTGCAAGCTTTCTCTGCGTGCTCATTATCCCTAAGGTTTTCACAGACACACAACCGGCTTCCCGCAGCACCTGACTCGCCCCAGCCATGGCCTCCACGGTGACAACGACCTCTTACATCCCTCTCCCCGAATGTCCCTGGTTTCCCTCACCGCAAATTCGGTCCCCGCAACCCCCGCATACCCGGGCGCGCGGCCGGCGCAGACCAGGTGAGTGCGCGCGTCGTGAGGACCAGCGGCACACCCTAACGCGCCGCCCCGCCTCCGAGCATCACGGATTGGTTGTGCGCGGGTTGGCTGCGGCCGATTGGCTCGGGCCACGCGGCCGCCGGTCCCGTTTCACGGTGGGTAGCACCGCAGCGTGGATGCTGCTCGGTCCCGCGGCCGCCAGAGGAGCTTGAGCAGCCGGGAGGGGCGGGCGGGGGAGCGCTTCGAGGAGCCGCTCCCACCGCCCACCCCGACCGCGGCCCGAGCAGCCCGGGCGTCGCGACCACATCCCGTAGCCCCGGCAGCGGACAAAAGGCCATGCGGGGCTGCAGGCGCTGAGCGCAGCAGGGTGGGCCGGGGGATGTGGGACGGAGCAGGCGGGGCCGGGGGGCCGCAGCGACGCCCCTGAGTGTGGCGCCGCGATGCCGTGGTTCCCGGTGAAGAAGGTCCGCAAGCAGATGAAGCTGCTGCTGCTGTTGCTGCTGCTCACCTGCGCCGCGTGGCTCACGTACGTGCACCGGAGCCTGGTGCGCCCGGATCGCGCGCTGCGCCAGCGGCTGGGCTACGGGCGAGGTACGCAAGGGCGTGAGGACCCGGGCCTCCAAGGCGCGGGGGTCTGACTGCCCAGAGCCCCCCCGTTGTCTTGCTCAACCCAGCTCCGCTATATTGGGGGAGGGGTCGCGGCTCTGTTCGGCGGGACTCCCAGTGACGTCAGCAGTAACACCGGGGACCCACTTGGGGCGCATCCCTAACCTTTTCGGACCCTGGAATCTGGCTTTGATTCAGTGTTGATGGAGTTAACGGTGGGCTCTTGCGGGCACCCGTGCCCTTAGCCAAGAGGCCTGGCAGGCCGTTGCCTACTTAGCAGGGCCTCAGTTTCCTTGTCTACTGGGGGAGGGGGCCGGTAAGGGTGGCGTTGAGGGATCCAGCTGCCTAGAGTGACCAAAACAGTTGGAAACCCTGGCTACATCTGTGACTGGACTGAGATGCCTGTGTGCTAGGGACCAATGCTAACTTGAGTAAATGCTTTTAGTCTATACATTTAAGAGTGGGTAGAAGATGCACAAAGCAGCTCAGGCCTGGCGAGCCTTGTGGGCTAGAAGCAGGGGAGAACCTCCGAAGTTGGTGGCCATTGACCCAGACTTTGGTGGAAAAACTCCAGAGCAGCGTGGGTATCGATGACAGCTAGGTAGAAAAAGACCAGGGACTGGATCTGAGAAGTCCAGCCAAGCTGGATATAGCCCAGCCAGGCTGGCTCTGACCTTTGTGAAGGCGGCTGGTGAGCTGAGGATACAGGGAGGAGGGAAGCAAGTATCTCCCCTCTGAGACACTCAGAGCAGTGACATTGACTTATGGCATCCTGGTCCACCCCACCTGATGGATCCGAAAGCTCCCTGTTCAGCCCTGCTCCTATCTCCTATCTTCAGAAGGCCCTCTGCCTCCTCAAGTGCCTGGACACCTGTTTCCATCCATCTTCCACCAGATCCTGAGCCAAGGCTCTGAGACCTATCCCTGCCCCAAAGAAAGTCTGTGGGACATCCCAATCCATGTATCTTATAACTATGACATCTTCAAAATGTCTTGGCACAACTCTATCCCTAAGAGAAGCCTCGCCTCAGCTGTGAGCCAGTAAGTCTGGACCCAGAGCTGACCTAGTACCCAATAAACCCAGCCCCCATCAGCTCCCCTTGTGGGTTTCTCAACAGCCAGAGGCCTCCCTTCCTCCTGGCTGACTTACTGAGCAATTTGATTCTGACTGAGACCAACCAGGAAGAGTTGAAGACAGGGAGCCCCACCACTGAAGGTTGGGTCATTAGGGCATCTGCCTTTGATTCCTCCTAGGTGGGTAGGATCTGTTCAGGATCCTGGGAGATCAGTGCTGCCCAGTGGCACTGCTAGAAGCAGCCTGGGTGGCACAGATGGGGCCCCAGCCATACATACTTTACTCTGGGCTGAAGCCCCATCTCCTGTCTGGCTACCTGGGATCCCAGGCACTGCAAGGCTTGTGAGAAGCTGTGGTGCTTAAGGTTTTTCTGATGGTATAGTCCATCTTCAGTGCAGGCAGCATTCAGTGGGTGTCCAGCAGCCTCTGCTTCCAGATTTCTCCAAGTGGGGTTGGGGCAGAAGCCTGTCTGCACACCCGCTGTGCTGAGGTTTAGCTGCCACAAGATAGTGACGGTGGCCTGGGCTGAGACCCTACTACAAGGTTCCCAATGTACTCCAGATGCCTGGGCTTAGCTCAGTGGGCTGTGGTATCCAGGCCAGGCTCTGGGAATTTGACCATGCAAGTCTTGGTTGCTTACTTCCTGGCTGGTCAGGATAGGATGTAGATTGTGAACAAGCGAGAGGTACCAGAGGGATTTCAAGGGAAGAGCACAGAGGCAGCCCCTCACCTTGAGATAGTCCAGTCCCATTTGGTATCAGCTGTACCTGTACAAGAGCCTGGCTTCTGAGATCTGCACTGAGGGGCCGATGAGGATGCAAAGAATAGTTTGAAAACAGGAAGGATTCCTGGATCCAGTGTCTCTCCCTGGGAGCACCAGGAGGGACAGGACTGGGATAAAGTGAATCCTCCTGCCTTTGAAGACTCAAGTCCAGAAGAGTGGACACCCACCAATGCAGTGGGCACGCAGCTTAGGGAAGGTCCAGGAAGTGGGACAAAACAAGGTACAGGGGTGGTCTTTCTCAAACTGGAAGGGCAGTTGTGGACATATCTTCATATGGATCTGGGGAGGTCAGGAGGCAAGTACCCTAGCACATGGGAAAGGCATCGAGGGTGCTAGGCCATCTGGAGTTCTTCCCAAGGCAAAGGCATTTGGAGGATCACCAGATTGGGGTGAGTGTGTATATAGTCCCGGGACTGGAGAAGAGCTGGTGAAGGACTCTTGCTCTGCACTACCCACCCACGGTGGGTTCTAGAAGGGCCCCATATTGAATGAGCAGAAGTGCAGGAGCTTCAGCTATTCTTCCTGCCCCTACCACTCCAGCTGCCCCCAGCCACAAAGATGCTGACCTTAGAGTCTGGGACCTGACACACTTCACATGCCACCTGCAGATGGTGAGAAGCTGACTGGGGTGACAGACAGCAGGGGTGTCCGAGCGGTATCATCCACGCAGAGGGCAGAGGACTCCAGTGAAAGTCATGAAGAGGAGCAGATGGTAAGCAGTGACCAGGAAAGGCTATGCACAAGAGGCCACTTTCCTCTTTTGGATGGGTTGTATGTAAGTGTCAGCATCCCAGCCTGGATACCGTGCCTGGATAGTGATGGCTGATCTGCTTGTGTTGTGTGCCTCCTCTCAATGCATCCTATCTGCCTGGGCAACCTGGCTGAGGGTGTCTGTGGAGAGTACTTAGGTGGTGTGCAAAAGGGGGATCATGAAGTTCTGCTTTGCTGTGCGTCCCTAGATGTACTGTGCAGTAGTGGTACTTCCTGCCTTTAGAACTCTGACATGGCTACCCTTTCCTGCAGCCTGAGGGGCGGGTCCCAAACATGCTGCTTCGTGGAGGAGCTAGGAAGCCGCCACCACTGAACCTCACCCACCAGACACCTCCGTGGCGGGAAGAAGTGAGCTCTGTTGGGTTGAGCTGGGCTGGGCTGGGCTGGGAAGGGGGTGAAACAGGCTGTATAACAGCTAAAGTCCCTTCTGGCCCCTAGTTCAAGGGACAGGTGAACCTGCACGTATTTGAGGACTGGTGTGGGGGTGCTGTGAGCCACTTGAGAAGGAACCTGCACTTCCCGCTGTTTCCTCATGTGAGTACCTCAGGAAAGGATGGGTGGGCACAGTGGGCACGGCGTGCAGGGGGCATCGAGTCAATGGTTGTTGCACTGCCGGCAGACTCGCACTACTGTGACAAAGTTAGCTGTGTCCCCTAAGTGGAAGAACTATGGACTCCGGATTTTCGGCTTCCTCCACCCAGCCAGAGACGGTGAGTAGGTGGGGTATGCCAGGGGCAAGGTGTCTTGAACAGTCCAGTTTCCTGAGCCTCTGTCCCGCCAACTAGGAGACATCCAGTTCTCCGTGGCTTCGGATGACAACTCTGAGTTCTGGCTGAGCTTGGATGAGAGCCCAGCGGCTGCCCAGCTTGTAGCCTTTGTAGGCAAGGTAGGTTCTGCCCTCTTACCCTAGCTCCTCTACCGGCACCACATCTAACTTCAGCAGGTCTCTTACTACCTCTTGAAAATACAGACTGAATGTCTCAGCTGCCCACAAGGAAAATGTGATTCCTCCTCTGCTTGTTTCACCCCTAGACTGGCTCTGAGTGGACAGCGCCTGGAGAATTCACCAAGTTCAGTTCCCAGGTGTCTAAGCCGCGGCGGTGAGTAGCTGAGGGTGCATTATCAAATGTGCGCGTATGTGTTGGCACGTGAGGGAGGTTGGGTATCGCCCTTGCCCGTATTACACAAGTATCATCCTCCTGAGGGACCGAGCATCCCAGAGGGATGTGAGATTCTTTCCCCACTCTCCAGGCTCTTAATCTGTTTGGTGGGAGACAACCCCGACTCCTTATGTCCACAGGCTCATGGCCTCCCGGAGATACTACTTTGAACTGCTTCACAAGCAAGATGACAAGGGCTCAGACCATGTGGAAGTGGGTGTGAGTGTGACCTGCCCTCTGGAGGAGCTCCAAAGACCATAGCTCTCCTCCCATCCACTTCCCATGTCCTTATTGGACAGGCACTGTAGGTTGGTCCATAGCCCGAAGGGATTTCCAGCCTTGCAGTTTATTCCTAGGCGTGGGCCGAGGTCAGGAGGGCATGTGGTGCCTGCTGGGTGCTAGAGGGACTGCACTGACAAGTGGCCCTTCACCAGGACACGTGGGGGAGAAAGTGCACAGCAGGAAGCATAGCATGTAAATTCTATATCTGGAGAACTGGCCCCGTTTTCTAGCATCTTCTGAGACTCCAGGAATCTGGTAACCAGATCAGGCCAGACCCGCAATGCTGTGCTGAGCGGCTCAGACTGTCTGAGAGCGGGGCAGTGAGGTTTGCATCCCAGGAAGCCCTCTGGCCTCTGGTACAAGGGGAGGCTGAGAGGTAGAGCCTCGGAAAGTGTGCCGTTATCTTCTTATTACCGTGATTAACATCGCTGTAACAAAGTACTTGACGAGAAACAGCTTAAGGAAGGGTTTGTTTTGGCCACAGTTTGAGGGTTCAGTCCATCATGGAGGAGGGGGGAGTCCTGGCAGCAGGCATCTTGAGGTAGCTGGTGACATCGCATCTGCAGTCTGGAACAGAGAGAGATTCATGCTGGTGCTCAGCTCACTTTCTCCTTTCTATTCAGTTTTGGACCACAGTCCATGGAGTGGTACTGCCCACATTTTAGGGTAGGTCTTCCCCCCCAAGTTAACCTCACCTAGACACTCCCTCACAGATATGCCCAGAAGTGGGTCTCCAGTGATTCTAGATCCTGTCAGGTTGAAAATCAGGATCAGCCATCACAGGGAAGAAAGACAGGGAGCTGGGAGGTAGGGAGAAGGGTTCCACAACAGGACCAAAGAGCCTGGAGGATGAGGTACAGGGACTATAGTAGGAATGGGGGTTCTCAGCCTCCGCGCCATAGGATATTACACACCTCCCCAACTCAGAAGAGTGGAGACTTGGGGTTTTGATGGTCCTAGAGAAGCAGAAGTCTTAGTACCCCTAGGACAAGCTAGCAACAGACGTGCAGAGTGAGTCCCCAGGAGCCCCAGGTTAACAGGGGTGGAAAGAACACGTCTGCCAGGAGACTCGGGAGCTGGGGCATGGGGAGTCCATCTGGTGGCAGGATAAGGTCTGGGACCTCAGGAAGGCACCATGCAAAACCAGAGGAAAAATGGGGTCATAAGTTACAACCAACAATCCTTGGAGGAAAGGGAGAGGGAGGGAATGAAGCTGGATGGGGTCTGGATCTGCCCCTTGAACCCTTCAACCTTGTGGGACTTCTGTCAGGTGCCTCTCCCTTAAGCCCCTCCCTCCCTCTCTACCCACCAAGCTTCTTCCGTCCTTTGAGGATTTCACTCTCTAGTCCCTCACCCCTGAACTAAGGAAAGCCACCTACCACAACCCGACCTCTTTCCTATTCCCACACCCCCAGTGGCGAGCTTTCCTGCCTGGTCTGAAGTTCGAGATCATTGGCTCGGCTCACATTTCCCTGTACACAGGTGCGGGCTGGGTCCTTCCTCAGGGGAATGGCTGGGTTCTGCTGGGCTCAGCATGGGGTTGGTGAAGGGTAGGCTGAAGCTCCAGACATCCTTCTGCTCTCAGACGAGTCATCCCTGAAGATGGACCACGTGACCCATGTGCCTCAGTCTCCAGCCAGCCATGTAGGGGGATACCCACCAAACAAGGAACCCAGTGCCGACATGCTGCAGCCAGACCCCAGGGACACCTTCTTCCTCAGTAAGAGGAGGCTCCAGGAGAGGGTGAGGACGGAATGCGGTGAGGGCCAGGCCACCAAGTGACGGCCCTTGTTTTGTTTTGTTTTTATAGCTCCTCGGATGGAACCTCTGAGCCTAGAGAATGTACTGGAGCCTTGTGCCTATGCGCCTACCTATGTCCTCAAGGATTTTCCCATAGCCAGATACCAAGGACTACAGTTTGTAAGTACCCAGTGAGAGAGGCTTGCTAAAGCAACGGTTTCCCCAAGCCTTACCCCTAAGCTCTTGGCCCTGCCTGTAGGTGTACCTGTCCTTCATCTATCCCAACGACCACACCCGCCTCACTCACATGGAGACAGACAACAAGTGCTTCTACCGCGAGTCCCCACTCTACCTGGAAAGGTAGGTTGGGGGTGGGGTCTTATCCTATCAGAAGCGAGGAGAAGGAGCCTCCGTGAAGAAGGTCTGTGGTGCCCTTTCTCCTTCAGGTTTGGGTTCTATAAATACATGAAGATGGACAAGGAGGAAGGAGAGGAAGATGAGGAAGAAGAAGTTCAGCGTAGAGCCTTCCTCTTCCTCAACCCCGATGGTGAGCGCCCCACTCCTGCTGCCCTCCCAGCCCTTCTGCCAGTTTCTCCACTTACCAGACGCTCTCTGCAGACTTCCTGGACGATGAGGATGAGCAGGGACTGCTAGACAGTCTGGAGCCCACTGATGCGTCCCCACGACAGAGCCACGGGACACCCACCCCGACAACCTCCGCCGGGACGACAGCCACCCCTACCCCACCTACGACCAGTCCGCTGGATGAGCAGACCCCCAGACACTCCCGGGCACTGAATTGGGCCCCACGCCCCCTGCCGCTCTTCTTGGGGAGAGCTCCACCTCCCCGAACTGTGGAGAAATCTCCCGCAAAGGTGTACGTGACCAGAGTGCGGCCCGGACAGCGGTCTTCCCCGAAGGCGCTGAGAGACTCACCTTGGCCACCTTTCCCTGGCGTCTTCCTGCGCCCCAAGCCTCTGCCCCGAGTGCAGCTGCGGGTGCCCCCACACCCACCACGGACCCAGGGCTATAGGACCAGTGGCTCCAAGGTCACAGAACTAAAGCCCCCAGTCAGGACACAGACCACCCAGAGAGGCCAGGAGGGCCAAGTGCATGGACAGGGACCCATGGTGCCCACAGTGGACTTGAACTCCTCTGTGGAAACACAGCCTGTGACCTCCTTCTTGAGTTTGTCTCAGGTGTCTAGGCCACAGCTGCCTGCAGAGGGTGAAGAAGGGGAGGATGATGGGGCCCCTGGTGATGAGGCCACATCAGAAGACAGTGAGGAAGAGGAGGAGCAGGCCGCTGGGCGGCCGCCGGGTCGCTGGCGGGAGGATGCCATCGACTGGCAGCGCACGTTCAGTGTGGGCGCCATGGACTTCGAGCTACTGCGCTCCGACTGGAACGACTTGCGCTGCAACGTGTCAGGGAACCTGCAGCTTCCCGAGGCCGAGGCAGTGGATGTGGTGGCTCAGTACATGGAGCGACTCAATGCGCGCCATGGCGGGTACGGGGCTGGTTGCGAGGGGGCAAGGGCATGGTGTTCCCTGCTGGAGTCCCAGACCTTTCTTGGCTCTCAGCGGCTCTCCTATCCCCCTCTCCCTCTCCAATGATGAGTGTGTTACCCAGGTTGAAGGGCTCTCTGGAGCCCCACTCCAGACCGGCTTCATATCCCTTTACGGCCGAGCACCAAGTCCGTTGTCTTGGACTTAGACTCTCAGATGAACTGCCTGGAACAGTTGTCAGGGTTAGCCAGGTCACGAGCAGACAGCCTTTTTAGGGACAAGAGACACTGAAGGGCCAATCTCAGGACCGCCAATCTACAGAGCTCTCTGTAGAGCTCTGAAGTTCTGAATGTCTAACTCAAGGGGGAGAGCCCAGGACCCCTGCTACTGATCCCCATCGGCCTCTTAGGTCTTAGGAATCCAAGTTGTTTCTACCCCATTTTGAGGGAGCTTAAGGCCATAATTTTTCTTTGAGGGAGTTCTCACGAGAGTTTATTCTGTACAGTGTCAGTCTTGGGGACCTTCTGTGGACCTGGATGAATACAGGGTCATCAAGATAAGGTATCCAGCCAATGGGTAGAAAGCCAGGCTCACCAGGAAGTTTTGAACAGGGCAGGGGCTGTCCTGCTGCTCCAGAGGACAAGAGCGTGACAGTTCTAAAGTAGGACAGTGGTGAGGTGGCCTAAGACCCTTCCCACCATCGGTGGTTCAAAGGACAGATTTCCTGAAAGCAGCCTGTGGGGACAGTCCACCCAGAGTGGTCAAGACATTACCTCACTTTTGCACATCTGGGTCCTAGGGTGTGGTAGCCCCAAGGAGTAACCTAGCGTGTTTGGTTGTGGGGGCAGAGGTTCCTGTGTTGGGTGCGGTTGAGTCACACGCAGTCTGGGCCCATCTGAAGTCACGCTGATGGGTTCCTGTAGAAGCACTGGCTGTCCCCAGCAGATAGGAAGCAGAATGAATGAATAGCCTGAGGCCTGAGAATAATTGCCTGAGACAAAATGGAGGGGCCTGCTGGAGGTGGGGGGCGGCCAGGGAGGACCAACATCCTCCTCCTGGGGGCTCTGTAGGAGGCTACCCATAGCAGAAGAGGATTGAAACGGCAAAGAAACTCAAGCAAAGGAAGTCATCTGGGAGAGCCTGACAATCCTGGGCCCAGAGCATGGTCCTAGTGTAGCCAGCCTTCCCTACTACTTCCCGCTGGGGGTGGGGAGTGGGAGTGAGATGTCGGAAGGTCAACCTGTGTCTGGGAACTACTGAGTGGGTTGCAGGTGCTATTTAGTCTGAGGAGCATGGTTGCGTGGTTCTTGGGGGTTAAGTGGGTGGCGTGGGATGTGGGGAGGTTTAAGTGGAATTACGGTCTTTGGCTAATCAGCCCTGCCTCGCAGGCGCTTCTCGCTTCTGCGCATCGTGAACGTGGAGAAGCGCCGGGACTCCGCACGAGGAAGCCGCTTCCTCCTGGAATTGGAATTGCAAGAGCGCGGAAGAGGCCGCCAGCGCCTATCAGAATATGTCTTCCTGCGATTGCCTGGAGCACGCATTGGGGATGAGGATGGAGAAAGTCCTGAGCCCCCTCCTGCCGCCTCGATCCAACCAGACAGTCGCCCAGAGCTCTGCCGGCCATTGCATCTGGCTTGGCGACAGGATGTCATGGTTCACTTCATTGTGCCAGGTAATGTGCGCTTCGAGGGGGGGGGGGGGGGACGCTAATGACACGGGCATGGGTGACTGAAGGGGATCTTCCAAATGAGAAACCATGCTGTCCAGTCATGCTAGCTCAGTGGCACCCCTTTCCCCCCTCTTTCAGTAAAGAATCAGGCTCGCTGGGTAGTGCAGTTCCTGTCAGATATGACTGCGCTGCATGTCCATACGGGGGACTCGCACTTCAATATCATCTTAGTGGACTTTGAGAGCGAGGACATGGATGTGGAGCAGGCCTTGCGTGCAGCTAAGCTACCTCGGTAATGATGATTACCACCAGCACCTAGTGAGGTCAAAGATCTTTCCTCTTGTGGGAGGTGGGTTGTCCTGATACCATCTACCATTGATTCCTGTTGATTCCTTCATTTCCCCAGGTACCAGTACCTGAGACGAACTGGAAACTTTGAACGCTCTGCAGGCTTGCAAACTGGAGTGGATGCAGTGGAGGTCTGTGGGCCAGTCAAGGGCTTAGGGGAGAGGAATGAGGGTGCTGAGCTCACCTTGCGAAGGTGGGCAGGGCTCAGACCTCCCAACCTACAGGACCCCAGCAGCATCGTTTTCCTCTGTGACCTGCACATCCACTTCCCACCTAACATCCTGGACAGCATCCGCAAGCACTGTGTGGAGGGCAAGCTGGCCTTCGCCCCTGTGGTCATGCGTCTGGGCTGTGGGAGTTCACCGTGGGACCCACATGGTAAGGACCTTCGTGTTCCCCAGGAACTCCAGTTTCTCAAAACCACCAGGGTGAAAATTCAAGCCTAACCTCCTGGGTAAGCCTAGGATTTTAGCAATACCTCATAGGATCCAGAAGTGCAGGGTCATGCAGAGTTCATAAGACCCTTTCCTCTGTGGACTGATGAGTTTGCGGGTTATGATCAAATACCAACCCCTCTAAGCGTCTCCAAAATAAGGAGGCTTCTTGGAATTCCTCCTGAGGTCCTCCAGTCCTCCTTGGGGAGAGAATGTTAAGGACCACTGCCTGATGGTCACCCTCCCCACCTCAAGGTTACTGGGAAGTGAATGGATTCGGTCTCTTCGGGATCTTTAAGTCAGACTTTGACCGGGTAGGAGGCATGAACACTGAGGAGTTCCGTGACCAATGGGGAGGCGAGGACTGGGAACTTCTGGACAGGTGACAGCCCTCCCCTGCCTCACACTGAGGCATCTCCTCTTCTTCCAATGGGAGGGCCCCACAGGGGGCCCTCCTGCTAAACTGGCCCTGACAGGATCTTAGAGACTCACAAAACCCTTCCACCTGCCCCACTCCCAAGATCCCTTCCCACCCCCAGGCTTCTCCAGTCTCAGGGCAGCCCTGAGCCATGGCAGAGAACCAGGGCTCTGACATTGCCACCCACCCATCCCAGGGTCCTGCAGGCAGGGCTGGAGGTGGAGAGGCTTCGACTACGGCACTTCTACCACCACTACCATTCAAAGCGGGGCATGTGGGCCACACGCAGCCGCAAAGGGGCCCGCACGCAGCGATCCTGAAGACCTGGCAGCCCTCGCCGTCATTGGGTTCTGAGGCAGCAGCTAGAAGCTGCACCCTGTGCCTGATTCGGCCCCTTAACGCCTCTGCTGTGATTCCGGATAGGCAGCCTTCATGGCAGGGCTGGTACCTTGGTCCCCATACTCCCTGATGATTTCTGTGAAATTTTCCGTAGCAATGACATTGTTTTCAGAATTTACAAGAGTTCTGTCTGTTCTGTTTTTTATTCAGAATGAAATGAAATATTTTTTTTAGTTCTGACTTGTTCTCTGTGACTCTTCTCTTGTGAGGCAGAGCCCTGGTTACCGGAGCAGCTGTGGGCCATGCATCCTCCCCTCCCACACCCACTTCCTGCCTTTAGCTTCTGTGTTTCCACCTGGTTTCTGTGGAGTCTGGCTGCTCAGAACAGACATTGCATGAGACCGTCCCACACAGGAACTGTCGCTGAGCCAGCATATGTAGAGACACCGAGTCGCTAGCATGACCTTTCTCTGTCACTCCACAGGGGAGGACCCACACAACCAGAGCAGACATGCCAAAGCCCCCAGTTACCCACATTGCCTTCTCTATGTCTAGTTCAGATGAAGTGCCCCTACTTACGGATGTTTTACAAGAAAAGCATTGGATTTAAGAATATGTGTTCTAGGGGCTGAAGAGATGGCTCAGTAGCTAAGAGCACTTGCTGCTTTTGCAGAGGACTTGGGGTTAGTTTCCAGCACCCACATGGTGTCTCACAATTAAACCTAACCCCGGTCCCAGGTCCCTATTGATAGGTCACCTGGGACACACACACGTATGTGTAGGCAAAACACTCATCATATGTGTGTGTGTGTGTGTGTGTGTGTGTGTATTAAACCTTAAAAAAATTAAAAGAAAATGTGCTACAAGCCAGACATGGTGGCATACACCTTTAATCCCAGCATTTGGGAGAAAGACTGTAACATCTCTGTGGCCCAGATACATAATGAGACCCTATCTCAAAAAATAAAAGAGAAGGTGGCATGCTACCAGGGCTGGCAGGCTATATCAGCAGCTGAATCTGATGACCTGAGGAACCACATAATAGAACTAACCTCCTACACGTTGTCCTCTGGCCTCCGTAGGCATGCCATCGCACACAAATACATTTTTAAAAAAAATACCGCAAGTTAAAGAAAAGAACCTCCTCTTTTGAAAAAAAAAAAAATGATGTGGGCTCTGCTGGAGAGCTGACTCGGCAAATCTGCTCTTGCAGAAGCTAGAATTCAGTTCCCAGCTTGCATGCTGTCCCCCAACCATCCAGGACTCCAGTTTCAAGGGATCTAGCACCCTCTTCTGATCTCTGCACACACGTGGTCCAGTGCATGCACACTCATGAGCACATGCACACAAAATGTGAGCTGGAAAGACAGCTCAGCACGTAGGCACTGCTGCTCCTCCAGAGGCCCTGAGTTAGAACCTGGCGTTCGTATCAGGCAGTCCACAGTTCCTGTAACTTTCAGATCCAGGGAACCCAACATTCTCCTCTGGTCTTTGTGAACACCGGCACACAGACGGCATGCACACATTCAGATAGATAAAAATAAAATCCTTTAAAATTAAAACAACACAGCAACAAAAACCAAACCGGTATGATGATGCAGGCATGCAAGCCCCATCACTCAGGAGGCTAAGCAGAAAGGTCTCAGGTTTGAGGCCAGCATTGATTATTTAGCAAGACTGTGGTCAAAGGGGGGTGGAGAATACCAAGAAAGAAACATTGTTGGGCCTGGTGGTGGTAGCACACAGCTTTAATCCCAGCACTTGGGAGGCAGAGGCAGGTGGATCTCTGGGAGTTCAAGGCCAGCCTGGTCTACAAAGCAAGTTCCGGGACAGCCAAGGCTACACTGAGAAACCCCATCTCAAGAAAAAAAAGAAAGAAACATACTTAAAAGACAAGGAAAGGGGAAAAGCCGTAAGCAAAAGGGAAGTGAAGCAGATTAATCTCAGAAATCGGTGCCAGCAGGCTATGCTCACACCATAAATTCACATTAATACATCAAGGAGTCTCTCTCGCTTGCTCGCTCTCTCATTCCCTACCGCCCAACCAGTCTCTCTACATAGCTAGCCCTGACTGACTGCCCTGATTCTTACCATGTAGGCCAGGCTGACCTCTAACTCGGGAAGAGCTACCTGCCTCTGCCTCCCAGTGCTGGGACGAAAGGTGTGAGCCACCTTGCCCTGATATATTTAGGTGTTTTTAAAGAGCACCAGCCAGAGGGCAGGACTCCTCCTTGGAGGACTTACATCCTAGCACAGTAGTGGGTGGTGCTGTTGGGTGCTGCACCAAACAGACACGCTAGTACAATATCTGACATCATCGTGTCAGTTAAAGGCAAGTGTTGTAAGGAATAAGGCCAGAAAAGAAAGTAACACATCTGAGCGGTACTGCATTTGTGGTAGGCAGGACAAGCAATCCTACAAAGGCTTCCTGGCCCTCTGGGGACAGGGAGAACAAGCAAATATTTGAGGAAAATTTAGAAAGTTGATGATGAAAACAATGGAAATAGAAATTATGGATGGCACTTAGGCAGGAAAATTTAAAAAGTTAACTAAGATCTTTGCAGAAATAAAAGCCACTTTAGTGTCTGGGATCTAACTGAGTGGTAGAATGCTTCACTAGCATACAAAAATTCCTGAAATTTATCCCCAGAACCCACACAAAACTATCAATTAAAAAAGAAAGGAAGAACAGCTGGGCAGTGATGGCACACGTCTTTGATCCCAGCACTTGGGAGGCAGAGGCAGGCGGATCTGTGTGAGTTCAAGGCCAGCCTGGTCTACAGAATGAGTTTCAGGACAGCTAGAAGGGTGACACAGAGAAACCTCATCCCGAAAAACCAAAATAAGAAAGAAAAAAAAGACCAAACACCATGCAGAATGAAATGCTAAATAACACAGATAAAGAACCAGACATAGTAGCACACAATTATAATTCCAGGATTTAGGAGGTTGAGGCAGGAGAATGACCACAAGTTAGAAGCCAGCCTGGTCTCTAATAACATCCTACCTCAAATATAGAAAAGAACAACAAGCCGGGTGGTGGTGGCCCACGCCTTTAATCCCAGCACTCGGGAGGCAGAGGCAGGTGGATCTCTGTGAGTTCGAGGCCAGCCTAGTTCCAGGAGAAGCTCCAAAAACTTCAGTGTAACCCTGTCTCAAAAAACCAAAAAAGAAAAGAAAAGAAAAAGAAAAAAGAAAACGACAAGTGACCCAGGAAAAGACAGTAGTTGACAAACCACAAATAGGGAAACCACGCAAGGTGACAGGGAAAAAAAAAAAAAATATGTGATAAAACAAATGAAAACGTCCCCAAAGTAATTAACGCCAGAGTCAAAGGAAATCCTGAGTGATGAGTACATATGCAAATAAAGCTGTTGGATTTCCAGGGAGACCTCCAGGCAAAAGGCAGGGTGGTGGAAGGCTTTGCTAACCTGGGAGGTAGCCTGCTGTGGAACTCAGCAAGATCTCTGATAAATCCTATCTAGAAGAGAGGGCCTCAAGTGGCTGGGCATGGTAGTGCATGCCTTTAGTCCCAGCACTCTGGAGACAGGACGGTGGCTCTCGCTTGGTCTACATAGTAAGACCAGGACAGCCAGGGTGTGTAAAGAGACCCTTTCTCAAAGTGAGCCACAGGTGAGCACTTGGGCTAGCCGAGAGCTCCATAGAAGCAGTAGCCTCAGAAAGAGACTCAGAGAACCAGAGAAGCAGTCTTCAAGACAGACTAAAACCCCACCACTAAGAGAAACAGACTGTCCCCTTGGAGGAAGTGTCCAGGAAGTGGCCCAGACAGAGATGACTATCAACAAATCTAACAAGACCCCATTTTGTCAGTGAGCCATACCCCGATCACCCCCGTTCTGCTGCTACTCAAAGTTAGAAATGTCTCTAGGTGCTGTATGTGATAGCACATGTCCTTATTCACATCTTTAAGGAAGCAGAGGCAGGAAGATTTCTGTGAGTTCAAAGCCAGCCTGGTCTACATAGAGGGTTCTAGGCCAGCCAGAGCTACACAGAGAAACCCTGAGACAGATTCTGACTTGCTGTACAATTTATACACTTTATGGAAACTCATTTAACCTTATGGAGCCTCGGTTTCACCATCTATAAGTGGAGGTAGTCATAGCTCCACTCTCCTGGAGTTCCTGTGAGATTGAGGGCAGAGTATGAGCAAAGAATTCATCACCCTGCCTGGTACATCATCATTCAGGGGCCAGCATTAGCCACACCCTAGGGACAACTCATTGCCGTGCGGCAGTACTTCCCATCACCACACCTTCTGCAGGATGCCACCCGCATCTTTTCTCTCCAAATTCCTTCCCTACAAAGGCTAACTGCACACACACACAAACACACACACACACTCGTGCACACACTCACACATGTATGCACACACATGTGCACAAGCACAGAACCTCCCATTTGTTTACCTTATTACTGTACTGATGTCACTGGTACTTTGTTCTGCCGCAGACGGCACTGCTGTCATCACTGCAAGGCCAGGAGTCCTAGGTGTCACATGAGCCTCTCCCAGAAGTGCCCGGTGCACAGGATAAGGTGAACTCAAACAATGAATGGATTAATGTGGATGGACTGACAGGCAGGTGGACATGTTCCCACACGTGTTGGTGACCTGGACTGGAACTCCTCAGCTAACTTCCACCCTCGGGGTGTAAGTCTGAGATTGGAGCATGGGCAGTGATGATGAAACCAGTACAGCCATGGGCCCAGGATGGGATAGGAGACCATAATGTCTGGGAAGGCATAGAGTGCCACCCATGGGGCAAGTCTGGGTAGGCTTTGTGAAAGAGGTAGTCTTTGGGCAGACGTGATGACCTCAGACTTCTGGACACCACGAGAACAAGGATGTGCGCCACGGGTCTCAGCTCAGATTACTGCACCCTGCTAGTTCATCAACTCATACCAAAGCAGTGCTAGCATGCCCTCACCCTGCCCCTCGGGCTTCATGAGCACCAGGAACCTCCTTAGCCTGTCTGTGCCCCAGCATACTCATGACATTTGTGTCTGGAAGATCCTGCTGTTATTATCCTAACACTCTTCTGGGCATTCAAATCCTACTCCTTAGTAAGCAATCCCTCACCCTTGCGCTGTCCACAGTCTCCCAGCCCATAGGCTCACCCACTGTGTCCCTCCCCCGGCTCTTTCCTCAAGTGCCTGCCCACATATAGCAAGCAAAATTCTCCCACTCCTCCTCCATTTAGGAACTCCCGTGCCCCGCCCACGATTTTCACTCTTCTCTGGGAGGTAACAGCCACTAGGAAAGTGGCAGAGAGGGTGACAGCCCGTCCTCTGTCTTCATAATCACTCTTCATGATCCTGAGTGCTAGGTTCTAGGCCCGACTATAGCAGAAATCCAACCATCCATCTCTACGCGCCCTGAGCACACTTTCTTTCTGCATCAGCCCCCCTCCTCCTGGGAGCCCCGCTGCATCCTTCCCATCCTCTCTCCGAGAAAAGGAAGAGGGACACTCACAGCTGAGGGGACACTGGACACAGGGGTCAAATACAGATCCAAACATGGGGCCGAGAGAGGAACAGTCTCCGTGAACATTACTGATCCCCTAAGCCAGATAACCATTACAGGAAGTACCCAGATTCCAAGCTTTTTAGGGACACTGAGCCCTAAAAAGGTAGATACAGCTCTCAGTCTTCACGTCCTTAAGGAGGCCCATCATAACTGGGGTACCTACAGCACTCCTCCAAGTGGACCCCCAAAGCCGACTTTGGCCTTCCATTCAGTTGCCATTCATGCTCACCAGGTACCTTCTTATCTGGCTACAGTCACACCTAAGCCCCCTGCAGCCATGTGTAATTATGGCCCTCCACTTAGCACTCTTTTGGAACCCTCTGTCCCCTCTGCCCCCCAGCCTGGCTGCTGTAGGGCTCTGGGTGGACCTAGCACATACAGGGCGGGCCTCTTCAGATCAGGCGTGTGCCTCCAGGCCTCAAGGCGCCGCACAAACTTGTCTCCCAGGATTTTTCCACACGAAACACGTCTCCCAGGAAAGCAACCGGTCTGATGAGATGGGTGTGCAACGTTCCCACCCCACCCTCGGGTGCCCCCACGGTACCATCTCCAAACAGAAGCTGTTGCCCACAGGAGCTGGGCCCTGATGGAGCCCACCACAGAATCTCGAACCCGGATGGAGCCCAGGAGGAGTTGTCCTACATCGGTGGCCTCCAGAATGAGCCAGGGGGCCAGTGGGATCCAGACCAGAAACAAGGTAGGTTGCCCAGCCCTGGCTTCCACCCATGGCCAGTAGACCCAAGCCAGACTCTATCCTGGAGGGGTTTCACCCTCCACGCTATCTCCCCAACAACCTCTGGCCTCTGACTCCCATCCTCCAGCCCTTCCTACTCACCCTGGCTTTGTCCCTGATGCTATTTTCTCTGAACACTTCCCACATCCAGGCTTCTGCTCCTAGTCACCCGGTTAAAGCAAATGTCTTTAAGGGGTCAGGACTCAAGACTGGGTGCCCGGTGTGGGAGAGAGAGCCAGACTGAGCCCAGGGACTGGGTTCTGGAAAAGGCAGAGCCTTAGGATACAGTCAAGGAAGGCTTTCGGGAAGCACACGGGGTATGCAGAGGCAGCTTGTCCCTCTATTCCAGCTCTCGTAGCTTTTTCCTTTAACCCCCCAATCTGCCTGGATGCCAAGCCTAACGCACAAGTTGGTCTGCCTGGCAGGGATGCTTGGGAGATCTTCTAGGGACAAGCTCTGGTGCCCCTCATCTCCAGCCCTCCCATTTTCTCTAGTCCAGGCCTCCCCCCCACCAGCCTCCTGGCCCCCCAGCCTGGCAGGTGCTGACTTGAGCCTAGGCCCCTCTGAGTCAACCCCTTAGGGCGGCTCCGCCTGCCTGCCCTGACTCATATGTTGGGAACGGGCCTCCCACCCCAGGCCTGGGGGGCAGAAGCTGGGGAGAGGTGCCAGAGAGGGCCAGGCAGCGCTTCTGAAGACTCTGTAGAGGTGGAGTCTAAGTGCGTTTCTAGGTTTGCAGGTCATGAGGTGGACATTTGTCTACCTCACTGGTCAGTCTTACTGAGCTGTCAGGCCCAGGTTCAGGGTCATCATGGGGCTGTTTTTGCCCTTAAAACCCCAGCTCTCAAGTTCTTTATCCTTACCAGGACTCTATAAACATGAAACTCTCTCTGGATGCCAACCCTGCCTGGACCTCACCAAGCACAGTCCCAGATGTCTTGGAGGCTGCCTGGTCTTTGATGCTACAGAGCTCCCAACCCCCAGGCTGGGACACCCCTTCTCATATGGCTTGGAGTGACAGGCCCCTACAGGCTCCGTGTCCTACTCTCGTACTTAGAGCGCTGGCACCCACGGGGCTTGGTCTGGGCTTGGAAGGCTGAGAGCAAGTAGAACCCAAGTCACTGTGGCCCCGTTCTGGGATAGGACAAGAGAGAAGGCCGGGCCGTGACTCGAGGACGCGCTGGGCCTGTTCTTCCGCCCAAATTCCACCTTAAGCAGGCAGAGGCCCCTCCCTCCCACCTGGCCCAGGTGTCCCCGCCCCCAGCCAAGCTCTGGGCTGGGCGGGCGTCTGTCTAAGAGAGCCAGCCAGGAAGAGACTTCTGGAACCGGGCCTTGAGGGACAAGACCGGGAAGAGGCCCAGGACAGGTGGGGTGGCTAGTCGCCCCTGTCACTATGCAGGAGGGTAACTTCCTGCTGTCTGCCCTGCAGCCTGAGGCTGGTGTTTGCTCCCTGGCGCTGCCCTCGGACCTGCAGCTGGATCGCCGGGGTGCTGAGGGGCCAGAGGCTGATAGGCTTCGAGCCGCCCGAGTCCAGGAGCAAGTCCGAGCCCGCCTCCTGCAGTTGGGCCAGCAGTCGCGGCACAATGGGTCTACTGAGCTTGATGGCGCCATCGAGACCGCCAGAGGTAGGCCAACTGGGGCATGGGAGGCAACAGAGGGGTGATGAAGGTGGTAGTAGTGACAGTGGCGGGTAGAGGTGGCTAGGGCAGCAGTGGCGGTGCCAGGGGCAGAGGCCATACAAGCTGGGGTTCAGGCCTTGACTCACCTCACTGAGGCCTGCTCTGAGTCACTGCCCCGCCCCAGCAGGCATGGGGAGCAGCCTGGGTGGGGCATCCCTCCTCCCCAGCCAGGACAGGGGTCCCCAGACTGGGCCCACCCACTCCTCTAAGTTGGGAAGGCAACAAGGAGGACAACAACACCTGTTGGCAACCCCTCCCCAACACATTCCCCTCCCATCACCACAGAACACAGGCTCACTTGAGGTCTCAGATAGAGGGGCCCAGGTGCTGTCTAACTAGACGGGATTGAGAAGAACAGTAGTAGGAGAGACTGGTAATCCTGGATAGAGACCTGGATAGAGCCCAGGTCTGTCTGGAGCAGGGGCTCCCTGAGGAATTAGAGAACTGGGCCTACCAGGAGTGACCCAGATACTCTTTGTGAGAATAGCCTGTAGGGGACTCTTCAGGGGCTTGCGCTCTCTCTCTCTCTTGCTCTCTCTCTCTCTCTCTCTCTCTCTCTCTCTGTGTGTGTGTGTGTGTGTGTGTGTGTGTGTGTGTGTGTGTGTGTGTGTTAGAAGGTCACTCAGACATACTGGGCTCAAGGCAGTCAGTCATTTCAAAAACATCATTTCCCTACCTGCCAGGCTACAACAGCAGGAATTAAATGTAGACATTACAATGAACCTCTGTTCAGAGGTCCAGACCTCAGTTCACAGTGGTCCACATGATATCTGGCCTCTAGCTACTAGCCAGAGGGAGAGGGCTGTCTGGCAGAAGGACTGGTCAGGAATTGGGGTGCTGCCCGAAATCTTTCTGAGTGGAAGCCTTACTGGGAGCCAAGTCGATGCCCAGGGGTCATGGGGTGGAGGAGGACACAGGGAGGGGTTAATTACCACCTGGCTACCCCGCCAATTAGGGGGAGGAGGATAGTAATTTGGGGGTGGGCGTAAGGTCCCCAGGCTGGGGTGTGCGCCCTAGGTTGGCCCTCACTAGCGTCAAAGGGTTAACAGCCCCTGCCTAGAAGCCTCATTAACCTGGGTGGATCTGGGGAACACCAGACTGTCCACCCCCTGGGTAGGGTTAGGAGCAGTGAAGGCCCCTTCCCCATGTCTATACTGTAGTAGTGGTTCTGTTCAGGGAGCCCTTCCCAAATGCAGAAGACCCCTGGCACAGGCTGATCCACCTGAGGCCTGCCTACTGTCACCACCAGCTCTTGGGATGATGTTTCCTGGGTCTCATGTCTGCCTCTTACCCCTGCACCCACTATCTCTCTGTTCAGCCAGCTACCCATTTCTGTCCACCTATGTAATCCTCTTTCACCGCCCTCTCTCCCTCCAAACCAATTCGTTCACCTGCATATCATGCCAAGCTTCTGACCGGCTTCCCCACCCACTCACCACCTTTCCGTCCACTGACCATGGAGCTGGGCTGATGCCCTGCCCTCAGCTAATATGCGGCTGGATAGGGTAGGTGTGGTCCCTGACGCAGGCTCTACCAGGTGGCTTTCCCACTGTCCATCAGAGCAGATGGACCCAGAGAGACTGCATCCTTGGCCTGTACAGTGTCACCACCCTGTGACTGTCGTACAGACGGAGTCTGGACACGAGAGGAGCTCAACGGAGGTCATTGTGGGTTGGGACAGGCTGGGCCGGCTTCCTGGAGGGGGCCAGATGCTGTGCTCTGGCGGGAACTTAACAGCTGACGGAGACCCTGCTGCATTCTCCAGGCAGGCAAGAGGTCAGCAGGATGAATTGTCTGACTTTCTTTGAGAGAAGGAACTTTGGAGTTCTAGGGAAAGGGGCCCTACCAGGACAGATTAGGTGAAGCCAAACTGTAGCCATGGCAGAGCCATGGGCAAAGCATTAGCCCCAAAGGCCACCTGGCCTCCCTGCTCTGGGCCTGATGTCAGTCTCAGGGTTGTGGTCAGAGACCCCTGGCAGAAGGCAGAAGAAAAGCCAACACTTTGCTGTCTGTCATAATCAGGCTGTCTCTGTCCCTGTCCACAGGCATGCCCAGGGGCCAATACCACACTATGCAGGCTGGCTTCAGCTCCCGATCCCAGGGCCTGAGTGGGGACAAGACCTCGGTGAGTCAGGAAATCAACTCTGAGTTCACACTGAGGGGGATGCTCCATAGGGGAGGCTGGGAACTCTGGATCAGAAGGGGAGGGCACCAGGTATACCCCAGATATGCCTTCACTGTGCCCTCCCCTCCTGTAGACCTTCCGGCCCATCGCCAAGCCGGCCTACAGTCCAGCCTCCTGGTCCTCCCGCTCAGCCGTGGACCTAAGCTGCAGTCGGAGGCTGAGCTCTGCTCACAATGGGGGCAGTGCCTTTGGGGCTGTGGGATATGGGGTTGCCCAGCCCACTCCACCTATGCCCACCCGGCCAGTGTCCTTCCATGAACGAGGTGGGACAGCCAGCAGAGCCGACTATGACACGTTGTCCCTACGCTCACTGAGGCTGGGGCCTGGGGGCCTGGACGACCGCTACAGCGTGGTATCTGAGCAACTGGAACCTGCAGCTGCCTCCACCTACAGGGCCTATGCTTATGAGCGCCAGGCCAGCTCTGGCTCTAGCCGGGCAGGAGGCCTGGACTGGTCAGAGGCCACTGAGGGTCCACCCAGCCGGACCATCCGTGCACCCGCCATGCGAACTCTGCAGAGATTTCAGAGCAGCCACCGAAGCCGTGTGGGTACTGGGTCAGTGTCAGGTACTGGCCTGGAACCCGTGGCCCGAGCCCCATCTGTGCGCAGTCTCAGTCTTAGCCTGGCTGACTCAGGCCACCTGCCAGATGTACGTGGACTGGACAGCTACACAGGCCATCGCACGCTACAGAGGCTCAGCAGTGGGTGAGGAGCTGGGCTTGAAGTAGGGAGGGGACCGTACCACAGAGTCGGGCCCTGTCCTCAGGTCTGCCTGACCACTGACTGGCTCCTGGTTCTACAGCTTTGACGACATTGACCTGCCCTCAGCAGTCAAGTACCTCATGGCTTCGGACCCCAACCTGCAGGTGCTGGGAGCGGCTTACATCCAGCACAGGTGCTACAGTGATGCAGCAGCCAAGAAGCAGGTGACATATCCCACTGACTGTCCCCTATTATCTCTTGATGAATGCCCCACTGGCCCTGGATGCCCTTAATGACTATTCTTACCAGCCCCGAACCCTCCCTGACCTCTGGTCCTTGGCCGTCCTTGCTGATCACTGGGCTGTCTGGGCAAAACTCTCCATATCCTCAGTAGAGGATGGGCAGTCATGTCCTGTTTTTATATACCTACATCATCTATGTGCACCTACATACATATACATATACGTGTGGCATATATATACATATATACATATACATCATCGCCATATACTTAGGATTACCTCCATATACGCACAGTCCTGCATACACCTATAGCATGCATAGTCACCATTTCCATGCACTTGCACCCCAAAATACATTTTCACGTTATGTGCAAACTTGCATATATCACCTGTACCATCTGGATGACCAACACACCTACGCACTTGTTTCCATGCATGTGGACATGCCTGCATGCATTTTCAGTCTGCATATGCCCACATACATCTGTATATATGTGCCACAGGCTCGCAGCCTTCAGGCGGTGCCTAGACTGGTGAAGCTCTTTAACCACGCCAACCAAGAGGTGCAACGCCATGCCACGGGTGCCATGCGCAACCTCATTTATGACAATGCAGACAACAAGCTGGCGCTGGTAGAAGAGAACGGCATTTTTGAGCTGCTGCGGACACTTCGAGAGCAGGATGATGAACTACGCAAGAATGTTACAGGTACCCTGGTCCTCCAGCCTCTTCATTTCTTCCCCATCCTCTGCCCTCTCTCCTGTCTGGTCCCCGCTGCTCCTCTCTTTCCCTTCTTATTCTCAACAGCCTGTCTTTATCTTATGCCTTCCCTTTCCCATACTGATTTTTTTGGGGGGCTGTTGTTTGAGTTTTTTGTTGCTTCTCTTATTTCTTAGCACTTTGTGTATCTGCATGCATGCCACAAGCATATATAGAGGCCAGAGAACAACTTTGGTGGTCAGTTCTCTCCTTCAACCATGGCTTCTGGGAAACCAAGCTCAAGTAATTGGGCTTGATCAGAAAGCTCCTTTACCTCCTGAGCCACTCTGCCAGCCCATTTACTTATTTATTGAGACAGGAACTCACTATGTAGCTCACTACATAGTAGGTTTGATGTAGACTAGGCTAGTCTCAAGTTCATAGAGATATGCCTGCCTCTGCCTCCTGGGTGCTAGCTTTAAAGGTAATGTGCCATTATGACTTGTTTATTTTACTATTTTTTTTAATGATTCATTTATTTTTTGTGTATATGAAGTTCTTGCCTGCATGTATGTATGTTCATTTACCATATGGACCATTTACCTGGTGTCAGAAGAGGGCACTGGATTCCCTGAAACTAGAGTCAGTTATTAAAAGCCATGTGGGTAGTGGGAAACACATCTGTGTCCTCTACAAGAGCAGCAAATGTTCTTATCCACTAAGCCATTTCTCCGTCCCCTGACATACATATGTTCGATTTATTTACTTACTTTATTTTATGTGTATACATGTTTTGTTTGCATGAATGTCTGTATGCCACATGTATGCCCAGTGCCCGTGGAGATCAGAAGAGAGCATCAGATCACCTGGAACTAGAGTTACAGATGGTTGTGAGCCACCATGTAGATGCTGGGAGATGAACAGGTCCTCTGAAAGAGCAGCCTGTGCTCGTAACCACTGAGCCATGTCTCCAGCCCACCCCACCCCGTTTGTATTGTCCCACTCTGCACACCAAACAGGCTTCCATCTCACTATGTATAAGACGCTGGCCATAAGCTCATGGCAATCCTTCTACCTAGACCTTGGTGGTGGTGGTGGTGGTTGTTGTTGTGTGTATTGTCTGTTTTCGAGACAGGGTCTCACTATGTAGTTCTGACTGACTTCGAACTCATTATGTGGACTAGGTTGCCCTGTGTTTCCCAAGTACTGTGATTAAAGGCATGTACCACTGTCCCTGGCTATTGTTTATGGGAGAGGGTCTCTATGTAGCCCCAGGATAGCCTCAACTCGTGGCAATTTTTTTACTTTAACTTCCTAAATTCTGGGATTACAAGTGTCACACCTATAGTGTCAAACTCTATTTTTGTGGCTTTTGTCCTTATTTTCTGTGGTGCTAGGTGTGGCACTCAGGCTTCATGCATACAAGCAGGGCATTCAAGGGCTCTACCACCGAACAACATCATATAGCCCAGGCTCTCTCCAGTCACTTCCACCCCCAGGCCTTCAAATCCCCACACCTTGTTTGTCTCTCTTGCTCTGCTCCTGCTCCCTGCTCCCAAGGGTCTCCCTGACGACCTCTCCAGCAGATCCCTAGAGTAAGGCCAAGAAAGTGTGGGGCCAAGAACTGAAGTGATGGCTCACTGAATAGGTGTTTACTGCTCTTCCAAGGGACCCACGTTCTGTTCCCAGCACCCACATCAAGCAGCACATCACTGCATGTAACTCCAGCTCCAGGCGATCTGACGCCCACATCTGTATTCCACGGGTACCTGTACTCATGTGCTTATGATACACCCATGCATGGGCACACAAGGAATTTAAAAAATAAATGAATCTGTTTTTAAAAAGAAGCAGATGTGGAGAGCCTCCTCTGCACCATCCCCAGAGGAAGCAGAAGGCCCAGGGAGCCCGTCCTAACCACGGCCTTGGCCTCCTCTTGTGCAGGGATCCTGTGGAATCTGTCCTCCAGTGACCACCTGAAGGATCGCCTAGCCCGAGATACACTGGAGCAGCTCACAGACCTGGTGCTAAGCCCCCTGTCAGGGGCAGGTGGGCCCCCCCTCATCCAGCAGAATGCCTCTGAGGCAGAGATCTTCTACAATGCTACTGGCTTCCTCAGGTGTGCTAAGTGGAGGCGCTGGGCCAGGAGATGCTGAGGGGAAAGAGCCAGGAACCAGAGAAGCATCAGGGAAGCTTCTAGAAGAAGTATGTTCTTTTGACGCCTAAATGACAAGGACAGTTAGACAAGCCTTCAGGGAAAAGTAAACAGCAGGGAAAAGTTTAGGGGCTGAGGGAAGAGTTTGATAGGCCGGGTGTAGCTACCAGGTATAGATGTCAGAACACCCTGAAGCTTTATGATTCATTAAATCAAGTCCCTTGTCCTGATATCCATCTTCCTAAACTTTGCGGAGTTGACTGGGAGATGGGTAACGTGAAGGGCAGGGCCAGAAGTATCTGGTAGGGTCTGGGAACAGGAGGTCACAAGGGCTAGTCCCAACTCAGTATACAAAGATCAGTGCCTTATAGTTCATCTCCAGGACAGGGGCTTCAAGTTAAGGGTCTCTGAGGTGGCACTTCTAGGGTCCCTGGGGGGACTGTGTGGGTATCCCTGGGGGAGCTCTGATCTGCCTCCATCCCCAGGAACCTCAGCTCAGCCTCCCAGGCCACTCGCCAGAAGATGCGTGAGTGTCATGGGCTAGTGGATGCTCTGGTCACCTACATCAACCATGCCCTGGACGTGGGCAAGTGTGAGGACAAGGTGAGGGGCAGCTGGTAAGCCAAGGGGGTCCAGGGGCTTCGGCCCACTCTGACCACCCTCTGTTCCCTGCAGAGTGTGGAGAATGCGGTATGTGTGCTGAGGAACTTGTCCTACCGCCTCTATGATGAGATGCCACCCTCAGCACTACAGCGGCTTGAAGGCCGGGGCCGCAGAGACATGACTGGGGCACCACCTGGTGAAGTGGTGGGCTGCTTTACACCACAGAGTAGGAGGCTGCGTGAGGTGAGCACAGACCTGGGAGACCAGGAACAGGAGGTGCTGATCTGATACCCTGACCTCAGCTGCACCCTTGGCCCTGGTTGACCCCTGTATCCTCCCACTCAGCTTCCTCTTACAGCTGATGCACTCACCTTTGCGGAAGTATCTAAGGATCCCAAGGGCCTGGAGTGGCTGTGGAGTCCCCAGATTGTGGGGCTATACAACCGACTGCTGCAGCGCTGTGAACTAAACCGGCATACAACAGAGGCGGCTGCAGGGGCGCTGCAGAATATCACCGCGGGTGACCGCAGGGTCAGTGAGCTGAGAAGCCCCACTCCTGGTCTTGTGCTGCTCACTAGGGTGCATGGATGGGAACCACGCCCTAGCAGTTCATGTTCTGTTGGGGGAAAGATCCCTAAGAGTAAGATATGAGACTCATGCTCAGCCTGAGGAATGGGGCCCTGGATCTGGGTTCTGATATTCTGAGCAGAAAGGTTACCTGGTTGTGTCCTGAGCTGGCAGAATAAGCAGGGGTAGCAGACAAGAAGTGAAGACGTGGTTCTGCCTCAGTCCTGAACAAGGCTGGCTAGGGCTGGCTGAGGTGCTGCTGGGCGTCACCACACTCCCTGTCTTTCCCTGCAGTGGGCGGGTGTGCTGAGCCGCCTGGCCCTGGAACAGGAGCGCATCCTGAACCCCTTGCTGGACCGAGTTCGCACCGCTGACCACAACCAACTGCGCTCATTGACTGGCCTCATCCGGAACCTGTCTCGGAACGCCAGGAACAAGGACGAGATGTGTGAGTTGTTCTGTCCCTGGTCCGGCACACAGCCCGTATCTCCCAAGGAGCTGGCTTCTGGCTAGCAAGTCAGATAGAGTGGGAGGTGTATGTGCCAGCCCCCTGGATCAGCAAGTATTCTGGGTGCCAAGGCGGCAGGGAACATGTCAGACTGACCCTGACCTCTTTCATCAGCCACGAAGGTAGTGAGCCACCTGATAGAGAAGCTCCCTGGCAGTGTGGGTGAGAAGTGTCCCCCAGCGGAGGTGCTGGTCAACATCATAGCTGTGCTCAACAACCTCGTGGTAGCCAGTCCCATTGCTGCCCGGGACCTGCTCTACTTTGACGGGCTTCGAAAGCTGGTCTTCATCAAAAAAAAGAGGGATAGGTGAGGAACAACCCAACCCATGCACCATGGCCAAGGTACACCCTACCACCCGACCTCCTAGCCTTGACCCTAACCTTCTTGAATGTCCCCAGCCCTGACAGTGAGAAGTCCTCCCGGGCAGCCTCCAGTCTCTTGGCCAACCTCTGGCAGTACAGCAAGCTCCACCGTGATTTCAGGGCGGTATGTTTTACAGAGCCTGGGAACAGGGTCTCGGGGCATGGAGTCCAGTGCAAGATGCAGGTGACCAAGGGAGGGACACAAGCCTGGAACACAGAGACAAGGGGCCCAGGCTATGCCCAGAACGTTATGGGCAAGGCAGGATTTCAGGGAGAGCAAAGGCAGTCCTGATCTCCCTGTCCCCTCTCCCCTGCAGAAAGGCTATCGGAAGGAGGACTTTCTGGGCCCTTAAGTGAAGCCTCCTGGAGGTGAAGTGATTCAGCTTCCAAGAGATAGGCTTAGTTCCTGCTGTTCCACAGCCTATGGAAGAGGAGCTGATGGCCACAGGACCACTCTATCTCTGGAGTCCTGTGTGTGCCCTTGAGGGGCCAGGGCCACCAGGAAAGGATGGGGGCTTGCAACTGGGGATTGATTGGCTTCTGCAGGGCAGGGGAAGGGGGCAGGGCTTGAGCTGCTCTGGTGCTCGGGTAGTGATTTAGTCACAATGGCAGGGGTGAGGCTGCTTGTGGCCTGACAGCCTTGTGACAGCAACACTGGGAATAAAGTGGTTTTGAACATAGCCCCAGCTCCATGTGTTTCCATGACTAGCCACAGATTCTCAAGTTTGCATTGTCCCCAAACATGCCTACCTGTCCCAGAAGACACAACTCCAAGCTCACACACAAGCCTCCCAAGGCAGAAGACACGGGATAGGGAAGGAGTAGACAGTAGGGATAGCCAGCGTTACTGCTATCCGAGGCATAGACACAGCAGTAGTCATACCATAAACACATCCAACAGCCCCTAGGAAGTACCCAGGCTAGAGGATCGGACTGGCTACCCAAGGCTTGAAGTCCAGGACTATCAGGAACAGGGCTATCCATTTTTCCTTGTAAAATTATCAATGGTAGCTTCCTACTGATGGATCTGTCTGGATGAGAAGGGGCTAGGGACAGTCACACTCCCAACCAAGAACCAAGAAGGGATACTAGGGGCTATCAGAGCAAGGGATACACCAGGGTGGCTGAGGATGGAAGGCAGATTTGAGTGGACAGCAGCATGGGAAACCTGGTGCTGGAGACAACGAAAAGAAAGGCCAGGGCCTCGCCATGGAAGCCACAGGAGTCCTAGCAGTTACCACCCGGAAGAGAAACAGGCCCAGGTGGGAGCAAAGTGGATTTTATTTTGTGAGACCCTGGAGCCACACTCCTTCCTGAGGGATCCGGGGCTACAGGCAAGGGTGACAGTCCTAGGGAGAAGGGGTGCCTGCCTCTACCCTGGAAATTGCTGCCATGACCCCACGATCTGGACTGCTGGGGTAAGGGCTACACATCATCCTCAGACACGAGACAGTAGAAGTCTGTGCGTGCACTGTAGTTTCGAGAGCCAAGGTCAGAGACGTCCATTTCACTGCCGGGGCCTTCTCCGGAGATCCTGCTTGCATGCAGTGAGGTTGGTGGCTCCCCAAAGACAGGTCCACGGACACCTGCAGGACACACAAGGCCTGAGGCTGCATGTCTACAGCCGTGTCTACATTGCTCTTCTAGAATCTGTGATCAGAAGGGGTTACTCCATGTTTATCCAGCAGGCACAATGACACTAGAAACCCTTAAAGTTCCCCGACAGAGGCCAAGGGACAAAACACCTCTCCAGTAATAGGCAATTAGGGGCGCTGCCAGTGGAGGTCAGGCAGGCTCTCTCCATGCCTGACTAAGACCTGGAGCTTTATCTGACCCCCTGGATCTGCACTGACGCCAGATGAGCATACCCAGATCTCCTTCAGGGTCTGGATCCAGCTCTGTCTCCATGGCGCGGCCCTGGGCAGTTCTTCCTCTCACGATTAGCATAGGATCTTTGTCATCTTGTAGTCGCGTTTGGGGGTCTCCCTCCACCGGCCTGTATTGCACCTTCCGTGGCAGTGCCAGCTGTAGTTCTTTCCAAAAATCGGAGGAAGGCGTCTGGAGGCCAGGTTTGGAACGTCAGTATAAACACATCGGGATCTACGAACTGGAAACCTGTAGCCACCCAGACCCAAAGAGCACTGCTAGTTGCAGGTGCCCTAGCCCTCCAACACCTCAGGCACCCACTCACAAACCCCCAGCCCTCGCACCACGGAGCCAGGCTTCCAAAGCAACAGAGTCACGAGGTGGCGGTGCTGGCGCAGGAGACGGAGAGCAGGGTGCATGGGCTCACGCCTCTGGCCCTCGAAGGTGATGAAGATAGGTCTGCGCGTGAGCTCCAGCAGGCGGCATAGTCCCTCCCTGCAAGAACGGGGCCGTCAGGCCGGGCAGGACCAGGTCTCCCGGTTCCCCACCCCACCCCAAGCCAAGAGCCCGACGCACCGGAAACTCTGGCTACACCAAGCCCGGCCCAGGAAGGCGTCTGAAAGAACCACGATGAGGCGCCGACAGCGGCTCAGGTTCACCAGAAGGTCGGCAGAGGGCTCTGTGGGCAAGGGTGTGGGCCGCCGGATGAGAGGCGGGGCCAGTGACAAGGGTGGGACTCAGGGAATAGGGTGGGGACCAGGAGGCTGGGCAAGGGCGGTACCCGCGCGCGGCAAGAGATCGCGGTCCTCCAGGAAGAGTTTATATCCCCGACGCCGCTCCAGCTGAGGCTTCAGAATAAAATTCACAAATTTTCGGTCCTCCGGGCAGTCGCTATAGGACACGTAGGCATCGTATAACTTTCCATCTGCAGAGAAGGTCATTCAGTGTGGCCAGTTATAGAGATAACCCTAGCCCATGCCCTGACTTCTTTGAACAAGTGAACCAGAACCAGACACCAGGACTCTTCCTTCTGTTGACCCATCTGTGTCCTTCTGAGACATTGCCTTTCCAGGTTGTACACCTAAATCCCCCTAGAGCTCCCTCCACCCAGGGCTGAACCCAGCATGCTTCTGGTACTTCAGTAAGCCAAATTCTGTGCCCTAATCCACGCGGGACCCCACATACCATTCATCTCCACCTCCCCATAGGTGTCTTGGTACCAAAGCAGCACGTTCAGGCGACACTTAACATAGAGCAGGGCCACCAGCAGCAGCACCAGCAGGACCAGGAGGGAGGCCAGCACAGCAACCACATGGCCAGCAGGGCCTGCAGACAGGGAGAATTACTATTCCCTTAACCTTGGGACTTCCGGAAACCCTTGCCCTCCACCACCTTGAACTTCCTCACCAGCTTTCCAAAGAGTGAAGGAGTGGGAGCTGACATTCCAGACAGAGCAGGTGAAACGTCCATAGTCCTCAGCATTGGTCAAGTTGAGCACCAGAACGCTGGACACAACCTCGGAGAAGTTGACGCTGTCCCTGGGAAAACCAGGCCATACCCTCACCTGGGGACCAAGAACATCTGTGGATGCCCGAGTCCCACCTGTCTGGGATTCACCCAGGGAGATTGCAGATTTGGGCTCAGTGGTCAGAATTTGGGCCTGGCTCCTGGGGATGCTCTGGTTACAGGCTTAGCCAGTAAACAACCCATTCAGGACTTAGGATTCTATGCCCAGTCTACAAAATATATACAAGGGTCATGAAGAAATGTTGGACCTGTCCCCAAAGTCAACCCTCTATCTGTGTCCATGGGAACACTTTGCCATGTCAGGTTTGCACAGGTACAACCCAGCCCGTGTCCAGGTTGTTATGGTTTAGGGTGTAGGTCAGAAAGACTGTTGGCCGTGGTATAGTCTGGTGGTTACTCTAATCCTGGACACCTCAGACTCTTACCAAAAGTCTTGATGGAGGCTGAAGCGGCTTTCATTGCCTAGTGGAAGACCATCTTTTAGCCACTGTACTGAGGGCTGGGAACACTGGGGCCTAGAGACCACCCACGCTGTGCAATTCAAAGCAACTGCACTGCCAAGGGCAGGTCTCAAGTCCTGATCTTCAGATGGGGAGAGGAAATTAGGGGTCCTGTCACAGACACCTGCAGAAAGAGAACCACAGGTCAGCCATGCTTGGATGCCGTCTCCCATCTTGTTCATAGATGCTCTGTGATCAAGGGAAAAAAACCAAGGCAACAGGGGAGTGGTGTCAGTGATCACACTGCACCATCCACAGGTCCTGTAGCCAGAGCCCAGGCTTGCATTCCTCCCTCAGCAGTGACCAATTTGTTCTTCTGGCTCTCATGTGACGGCTTTGTGCTCCAGGGGAACATTAACAGGGAGCGGAGTGGCCAGAGCCGTATTTGAGCTGAGCCAGCCCAGCCACAGGGGCCTATCTGTTGGCTTAACCCTACGGGACACCAGTCCAGCCTTCACACTACCCCTCAGAGCAGGGCCAGCTCCCGCCTCCCTCAGCCTGGCTGGCTTCTACGGAAGAGTTGCAGGGACTATGGGCACCAAAGGTTGAAAGAATCCAAATACTAGCATCTTTCACAGGGACAGGGCAAGCTGGGGCCTGGGCTTCGAGAATCTCCCTCCACCAACCACAGACCTGCCCTTTTACTTCTCTGGGGCCTAAACTTTTCATCTTTGAGGATGATGACCCTTGCAGGAGGCTGGAGAGGTACACTGCATCACCTCATTTAGCACCCACACCCAAGACCCCCCCCCCCCCGCACTGAGATTCCTAGGCTTACTGATATCTTTTTTTGTTTGTGTTTTGTTTTTGTTTTTGTTTTGTTTTGCAAAACAGGGTTTCACCTGTAACAACCCGGGCTATCCTGTAACAATCCTAGCTATCCTGGAACTTGCTTTGTCTCTGCCTTGCCAAGTGCTGGGATTAAAGGCATGCGCCACCATGCCCAGCAGGCTTACTGATTCCTGTATGTCTCTTCTGTAGGCCTTGAGCAGGAGAAGTAGAGGCTCTCATCGTCCCTGCCCACCCTGAGTTCAAAACCAACTGCGAGAGAGAAGGGATGAGCGTAGGCTTTGACCTCTGGCATGTCTCCAGGCACAGAGTTCAGCAGAGAGTGAGATGTGGAGCCAGCCACATTTCCACAGGCAGGAATTGGGGTGGAGACTTGGTTGTGGCCCTCTCTGACCTGCCTACCTGCCATGGCTCTTCCAGGGCCTCTTCAGGCCGAACACTGGTTCCACCCCTGGCTCCACGGGGGCTCCTTAACCGAGCAGATGGGTCCACTGAAGGCGGAGAAGGACTCTTTTCTGTCTATTCAGCCAGCTGGACAAGGTACCTGGAGGTCAGAGGTTGTCACCATACCCAGGGGACAAGTTAAACAGGAACAGGTTGAGTTAACCAGTAACTGCCAGCCACCAGGAGTGCTGCTGCACACCAGACAGCTTCCTTGCAACTTTGGCCAGTCTCTGAGAACTGTGTGAACTCCTAGATACCACAAGGCTGGAGCAGACTCTGCTTCACACAGCTTGGAAGAGGCAGTCCCATGGACCACCTTCACTTGTCCTGGAGGCACTGTGGTGACCCAGGGATACAGCAGACATGCTCCAAAAAGGATCTAACCTCAGGAGGTGGCAGTTAGCCTCATTCCTGGCTGTCCCCTGTATGAACTGCTGCTGAGTGCAGGTGGGTGCATGGGTGCTTGTCACCTGGCCAGGACCTGGGGACTAAGGGGATATGAGCCATAAGTGAAATCTAACTGTGAGATTTTGCTCTAAATACAGTCACGCATGCAGAATGTGAATGGACACGTCACATCTGCGGACACCGTGAGGCTCATCTGGGCCAGGAGAGGTAAATGGGGACCAAGCTAGTATAGAGGTCACTCTGAAGGGCCTTGGGAACCCCTTCCAGGTACTCCAAACACAATGACTCCTATCTAGGGTCCTGGGCCATTCTCAGCTCGCAGCAATTATACACACTTGGTGCTCAGTAAACTCTGTAATGGCATGACTGCAGGGAATATTCAGGATGGTCTTCGTTAGCTGCCCAGGACCCTAGGTGACCCCACTTTCCTTGGCACCCTAAGTTCACTCTCTTTACACATTTCAGTGAGTTCCTGGCCCCCCCATGCTTCTCAGACACATGGGCAGCAGGAGCATGGGGGTCAAGCCCCAAGACCGTGGGCCTGGCTTGCCTCAGATGCCCTTTCTATACCTAAGGTCCCAGGGGCTTTTTTAAAATACTGTCTCCCTTTGTTCTGCACTGGGTAATGCTCAGCCAGAAATCCCCGGCTTGGCTAGACATCAATCTCCTTGGGAGCTAGTTCAGGAAGAGGCACATTACTGTCAGGGGTGGCAAGGTGATCCTTCCAGAAACCCTTTAGGATAAAGGGCAGTCCTACTACAATCCTGGAAGCAAAACACTTACCAAGGGTCTGTAGAAGATAGACTTCTCAATTGGCCCCTCAGAGTGACCAGAAATACATACCCCAGCCCAGCAGGTCACAGAACGTGTCCTGCCATAGCCCTCAATCTCCTCAAGCTCAGAAGACCTTGACCCCTGCAAAGGCAGTCACAGACACGGCCAGAAATCAAGACCAAGCTGCCAGGATGTGACTCACTGAGGCAGCCAGCAGGGTCCTCTCCTGTGCCCTCTTCTCTTTCACATTCTATGCATGCACAACCCCTCTGGCCCCTACACAGCCATACTGAGTTCATCCTAGCCAGTGTGCACACACGTATCTTTCATATAACACTGCTTTTCACACAGGCTTTGGGCTGCACGCTGCACACGCCTCACCTCACAGGCTCACTCCCAAATATCTCAGGGGCCTAAGCACATGCACGTGCGCACGTACACACACACACAGACACACACATACACACACGTTGTGTCTTCATGTACCTCGGCACTATGGGTCTCTCCTCAGTCAAGCCTACCTCCAAGAACAGACCATAAGGCCACAGGATCACTCAGAGCAACAGGGAGGGCACAGTCACCTGGTTTCCAGATCTTTCCTCCAGAGGGGAGATAGATGGTCATTGAGGTCAGTAACATGAACTTGTGAGCAAATTGTCCCCTCTGCTGGGCCCCAGAAAGGAGCCACAGTATTGTGGCTACCCACGATGCATCACCAAGCTTGGGCGAGGACCTGGCTTTTGTTGATATATATTTTAGTCAGAACTTTCCCCCTTAGTTTCCTGGCCTTACAGTCACATCCTCTCCTAAGCCTAAACCCCACCCAGGTACCCACCCCTTCCCCTGGTGGGGCGGGCTGTTGGCGGTCCTTGCCCCGCCTTGCCTGGCTCTTCCTGTAACTCTGAGAGGCCCCTTCCTCCCAGGACTGCCCCAGTCCCTAAGCACTCCATTAGTTCCTGTGCTAGAGCGTAGGTGTTGACCTCAAGTGGCAGGGAGATCCTGGCAAGGAGACCCCCAGCCAGAATCGTCCTAAATATACACTGGGTAGGAGGCGTGCCTCCTAGACTCCATCCTTCCTACCCCGGCCTTTTGGACACAGGTCTTGCTGTGTAGTCCTGATTGACCAGGAACAGTCTATGTAGACTAGGCTGGCCTGGAACTCAAGGAGTTCCATCTGCCTCTTTCTCTTCAGTGCTGAGATTAAAGGTGTGCTCCAAGTCTGGCAACACTCTCAATTTTTTCTACTATACTCAGGAGTGGAGAGGAAGAATTATATTATCTGCCCCCCCAACACACACACACACAAAAGTCCCAGGCATGACTCACCTCTGACCTACTGCAGCAAAGGGGATCTCTCAGAAGCTAGTGACCAATAATGAAACCTAGAGCATCTCTCTGGTCCTTACCCTGTCTACCTCCCAGGCAACAGACTCCAGTGAATGGATAGTCGTGACATTAGTTTAGGGCTGGGGTGAGGGAGCAGAGCCCCTTTCCAAAGTAAAGTGCCAAACACAGAGCCACAAGCCTCTGGCTCTGAGGTGGGACAGGCACACACACCCACACACACACACACACACACAGAGAGAGAGACAGAGAGAGAGAGAGAGAGAGAGAGAGAGAGAGAGAGAGAGAGAGAGAGCTCATTTCTCCTATTGCCAAGGACGCCAGGTTGACTTGAGCCTTGGGGCCGGCCCAGTGGCATTATTTACCGACCTGGCCAAGGGTCTTCTCCAGTTCCTCTCCCTCCCTCCACCCTCACAGTTGTAGGAGTAGGTCCAGGATACTCCCCTATGATTTTCCGGCCTCTGGTTCAGGCCACCCAGGAGTATTGCCAATGCAGGAGCAGGCTTTCCTACCTAACCTTACCTGATGATGACCCAGCCTTCTTCAAACCCCTGTGGCCTGGTATTCATGCCCTCTAGGTGATGGTGCCCCTTAGGCTCGGGACCTGAAAGGCTAACAGAAACAGATCCCTGTCCTCTATACTCGTGGAGCTGCTTGCTACCTGAAGCCTCCTCATAGGCACAGTAACTAGCTGACCTCGCCAGAGACAGTTCTGTGCTTCCCATATTGTGAGTAAAGAAACTGAAATGCAGGACTGGAGAGATGGCTCAGTGGGTAAGAGAACTGGTTGCTCTTCTGGAGGACCTGGGTTCAATTCCCAGCACCCATATGGCAACTCACAGCTGTCTGTGACTCCAGTTCCAGGGGATCCAGCATGCTTCCACAGACATACATACAGGCAAACACCAATGCACGTAAAATAAAAATAAAGAAATTAAAAAAAAGCAGGAAGCTGAAATGCAGCAAAGCTCAGAAACACCCAGGTCAGAAGTGAAGAGGCAAGTGTACCAGTACTGAGGTCAGTGCCTTCAAGCACTTTTGCCCCCTAATAAGCCTTGCATAATGTTTGAGCCCCCTGCACCTAGTCTCTATCACCCTCTCCGGATCTTGAGTCGATACCATTCTCCTTTCTTCTGTTTGTTAACATCTACCACCCTCTCTCCTGCCCTCAACCCAAAGGGTCAGGATGCCTTCTGGGGTCAAACGACCCTTTCACAAGGGGTCACCTAAGACCATCGGAAAAGGCAGATATTTACATTACGATTCACAACAGTAGCAAGACTACAGTTATAAAGTAGCAATGAAAATAATTTTATGGTTGGGGGTCACCACAACATGAGGAACTATATTAATTGATCGCAGCGTTAGAAAGGTTGAGAACCACTGCTCTATCCAATACCCCAGCCTCAGGCCAACTTTGCATTAAAGCCCCGAGAGCCTCAAACACTTGTCCCTGCAGTCCTTTGAGGCCCTCCAGGTCTGGGGATTTAAACCCCAGCCTGGACCCTTGCAGCACTCAGCATTGCCTCCACCTGATGAGATTCCTGGAAAGCCCAGATCCTTCTCCCGCCAGGTCCAATCCTTGAGCTCTACAGGCACCCTGTGCTATTGGAAGAGTTAAGACCCTGGGGCTGCGAACCCCGAAGCCAGAGCCCGCTCCCCTCTTGCAGGCTTGTTTTGCTCCTCAGCGTCCCCGCGGCCTGAGTTTTACTCCTACTCAGTCAACTCTTGACCAGTGCCGCTCCAGGTCCTGGCGTGTGCTGGGTTCCCAGATATCTTTTTTAAAGGAAAGAGTGTGCATAAAAGGCCTCAAGGAAACCGATTCCCCGAATTCATCTTGCTCCTGCAACTTGCCCTTCGTCTTCTGTGGGTGGCAAAAGACCTGGTTCCCGGGCCCCAACAGGTGCTATTAGGCAGGTCTATTAGGCACGCGTGCAGAAGACGGGGACGCGCACGGAGAGCGGAAGCAAGCTGACAGCTAATCTGGGCGTGCATCGAGTGGGGAGCTCGCAGAAGGCGGAAGCTTTGCTGGGGTCCCGTAAACCAAGGCCCCAGTCAGCCCCTCAATCTGCCCAGGGTGTCCTAGATTGCTCAGGGTTGAGATACGCTCGTGGGAGTGAAGATGGGGTTTTGCGCCCCTGGACCGCCCCTGCTAGCTTGCATTGAAGTCAAGAGGAAGCTGTTTGATCACGTCGGGCAGAGTGAAGAGAGCGAAACCGGGGAAGGGGACTGGGCGCAGCGCTCTCGAGCTTCCGGGCTACTCGGGGAAACCCGCCTGGTTCAGAGCTACTTCCTGCGGGACCATGGCCCCGAGGCTCCTCGGAGCAAAGTGCGCCCAGGTCCCCAACCCTAGAACTAGAGCGACTCCAGGAACCACGACCTCTACTCACCTCCTCGCGTCTGAGTCACCACTGTCACCCACCTACTCTCAGACCTGGGATTCGAGCGGAAACTGGTCGTTTACCTGGCCTAGGTGCGCAGCAGCGACAGACCCAGCGGCAGGTGCAGCCCCGCCCCGCAGGCAGGGCGAGGGCGGACCCTAGTGTCCCGCTTAATGCCTGAAGCTAGTACCGAAGACTGTTGGGAGTTCAGTCTTCAACCTTCCCGGCTTTGGGGCAGTGGCCAAACCAGCTCAGCCAGCCCAGCCAGCAATGGGTCACCCCGCCAACCATCATGGTGTTCTGCTTTTCTAGCCTGAGTTCTTCAATTTCGTCCAGGAAGTAAGTCTGTCTTGATCCACACCCACCCATAACTGATCCTGTGTCTTCTCTTGCCACCCTAAAATCCGGATATTTGGAAAGGAGAACCTTCTTCAATAAGTTGTGCCTAAGAGATGAGGCAAACCAGAGAAGAGCCAGATGGCCCAAGGCTACCACACTTCAGACTTGCTGGGCACTGAACACTCCTCCCCTCCTCTGTCTAGCCCAGGGCAGAAATAATCCCTAAAAACTGGATCTACATCGTGAGGCTCAGAGATCAATACACACAGGTTTATTTTGTTTATAAAAAGTTTTATCGGTGGTGGGGATCCAGCTAATGGGGGGCAGAGGGCAGAAGTTAGTCTCTGGGCTTCCCACCAAGTAGGAGGCCACAGAGCAGGATCTGGGGCCCAGAAACCAGGAGGTCCATGGAACTCGGGCTGATTTTACTACAGTGGGATCTTATGAGCAGCTTAAAGTTCTATGGGTACTACCCAGGGTCACTGAAGAGTTTCAAGTCAGTCTGTGACACATTTGAACCCTAGGAACGTCAGAGCAAACTCCACAGGCACATCTGTGCCGATCATAAAAACCCTTAAATATACATGGAATTCCAGTGACCCCCTACATATCCAAGAGTCTCCCTTAGTTGACATATATAACATATAACATATGTTCCTAGGGTGCCCAAATATGCCTACACATGTCCAAGGGCCTCCTATGATCGTCTTTCACTGACATATATGTAGACCGCTGAGGATCCTACATATACATGGACCCTTTTACAGCCTCCCTCAACATACAGATACACACTGTCGTGGACAGAGGCAAGCTGCAGAGATGGGGACTCCTTCCTCGTCCAGGCGCCTGGAAATCAGCGTTTCTCCACTGCCCCAGGTTGTCTACACGTCTGTGCTCCTAGAACTGAAGCTACAGGAAGGATGAAGTTGGTACGGGTCAGAGGCCAGGCCTGTCCCCAGACATAGACCAGCCCCCAGCCAAATGAGCCACTGCATCCGTACCACATTTTCTCCCGAAGTATCTGGTACTTGTCCTCCAGAACCTTATTCTTCACTGACTGGGGCACATCGGGCACAAACCATGCGGCAATGAGCTTGATGCATAAGGCGACATGCTGGGGGGAGCAGGGAGGAGAGAAAGGCGACATGCTGGGGGGAGCAGGGAGGAGAGAAAGGCCACATGCTGGGGGGAGCAGGGAGGGGAGAGGCCCAGCCAGGTCAGTGGCTAAGAAGAACATTTAGGATTTGGGGGCTGGGAAAGAAAAGTGAGACCAGCCTTTACTTAGGCTCCCTCACAATTCTGCCCACCTCAAAGAGGATGACGAAGGCCAGCCGGATGGCCAGAATGAACCAGAACTGCTCAGACAAGTTGTAGTCCCGGTCGTTTCGGTAGTCCCGGTACCTGAAGTAGAGAAGTCCCTAAAGTCAGGAATCAGGAGTTTGGAGGGCATTTTATGGGAGATAAGAGGCTCCAAACCTGCACACAGTCACATTTTCTTGGCTTCCCATCTTGCCATGGTCCTGGAAGTGCTTGGTGTAGAAGACGGACAAGCTGTGGTTGACATAGCCCTCGAGGCAGCTGGAGAGAGAGAGAGAAGTGTGGGACTCTCGTGGCCTGAGGCCTCTCCTGAGAACTCACCTGCATCTAGGGGCCCCGAGGGGAGGGCATACCATGGAAGTCCTCCTCCATTTCCCCCATGAGAAAAGTACAAGGCCACACTGGGGAGGGGTGAAAGAGGTTGAGAGGCCACCAACCGTCTTCTCTACCAGGCTGAAAGAAAGCTGCTAGGGCAGATGCAAAGAGCCCCAGTCTGCAGGTGCCGTGGGAGCGAGACACATCTGTGCTCTGCCTTCCCATGCCAGAAGCAAGGCAGAGGTGTATCACTTCGCAGGCAAGCCATTTAGGTATTGCCCGCTCATTATCAAAAGGGCCTGGTACTTCTCCCCTACCAAGGCTCCGTCAGTTAGTCCTGGGATCCAGTCAAGGTATGTAAGTCATGTAGACAGTTCAAGGAGTAGCCAAGTCCCAGCCTCACTGCAGCCCCAGATAGCCCTGGCAGCACCCACAAGAGCCCCAGGTCTGGGCTCCAAGGGCTTAACCGGAAGGAAGGGCCAGTGTCTCAGGGGGGCTTGACAGTTTAACACCTTACTCAGCTGTGAAGTTCCTGTTCTGTGCGCATGGGCCATAGTGGTACTTGTAGACTATTCTGGGGATGAACTCTGAGGTGAAGGCGATGACCATCCCATTTGCAATGACTGCCAGCACTCCAATGGTCTCCAGTACCTGCAGCCAGGTCCCTGAACCACAGCAGTGACGTCAAACAGCCCGTCCTAATCCTTGGTAGGCTCCCACCCGAAAAACTTAGAACCTGACTGGCTAAGGAACCTTGTGACCTTGTGACCTCTCCATTCACAGTCTCATTGTAGCCCGTGGGCCAGATTACCTACAAGGAAATCCCCAGCTGAGACACACGTGGTATGGCTGTACGCTCTTCTTCTTGATGTAAGCAGTGAAGGACTCCGCTTTCCCCATCCCACTCTTCCTGAAACTCTTCAACAGGTTGTTTATCTCCTGGACCCCACCCGAGCGAGGGTTCCTAAACCTGGGCCCTAGTCTAGGATTCTTCCTAATGCTTCTCCCCACATCTAGAAGCCAAGCCCTGCTTCCCTGCCACCTGTCATTCCCAGGATGGAAAGTCCGGTGACTGAGGCCTTGGACCCTCTGCTCCCTCCCATGTGATCAGACTCCAGCTCTTCCACATGGTTCCCTTGGAGCTTGCAAGACCTTCAGCCACATACTAGAGGCTCAGGGGAGGGCCTTGTTGGGTGTATTGTAGTCTGCCTTTTTCTAGGGATTGTGCTCAGGAGATTTAGTCTCCATATCTGGAAAGTCTAGAATCTGTCTCTGGAATAAGGGGAAGGGCCCCAGCGATTACAAGTTGCCTCAGGGTGGCCTGGCATTGACTGGTGAAAAACTCAGGGTTGGAAGTTGCTTCTCCCAGCGCCCTGACTGTTCTCCTCCACTGTACAATTGCTGTGCTCTCTGACCTATGTCGTTAGCCTTGCGGGGAATCAGGCGCCGCTGTAGTCTGACCATCTTGATGGCGTCGAGGCGGATCTCCACAAGGTTGCTGAAGAGAGCCAGCAGCGGTGCCAGCGGGAAGGCAGCCACAAAGATGGTGGTGAAGCCGTACTGGATCACTGCAGGGTGGAAATGTCACCCTGGGTCCAGGACAGTCCCCCACTTCTCACCCTGCATCCCCACCCCATCTGTTCAGCCCGCTGGAGCTTTACGCACTCATCTCCATGAATTCATCAAACAGGCTGAAGGTGTTGACGGGATTCATGCGGTAGTTACGCTGCCACTCCTCCAGGTCTGGGTCTTTGGACTCAATGCCGTGTTTATAAGCCCGTATTAAGCGGTATTTATGGGCCAACCACCTGTGGGCACCAAGAGTGTGTGGGACATACAGAAAGATGGCAGGGCACAGGGACAGGCACTATAGGAGGCTGGGGTGGGGTAGAAAGAGGTCCTCACGGGTGCAGGTACTCAATACAGTTGCTCAGGGTTTGCTTCAGCCCCATGATGATGGCCATCTGGATGAACAGGTCCATCATGCAGCCACTGAGATGGCACTGTGGGTCCATTGTAAAGGTCAGGGATGGCGCTCAAGGGAGAAGAGGGACTTAAGAACTAGGCAGTGGGGTCTGAGGAAAGACTGACCTCCTCTAGCTTCCACAGGCCGGCCAGGCGCGTGGACTTCCCAGGGTGACCATTGATCCTAGGGAGAAAATCAAGGCCTATGAAGAAGCTGACTACAGAGCAAGTTCCAGGATAGCCTGGACTATAACAAAGAAACCCTATCTTGAAAAATAAAGAAACAGAGGCTGGAGACATGGCTCAGAGCTTAAGAGCCCTTCCAGAGGTCCTGAGTTCAATTCCCAGCAACCACATGGTGGCTCATCATCATCTGTAATGAGATCTAGTGCCTTCTTTTGGCCTGCAGGTGTACATACAGACAGAACACTGCATACATAATAAATAAAAAATCCTTTTTAAAAAAAGAAAACTAAAGAAACAAACAAGCAAATAATAAATACCAACAATAAATTAAAGCTGCCATGAATGTGATTTATGGGTTCTAGGATTCACCCCAAGTCTGTCATCAAATCTAACAGTGTCATCCACATTATTTTGTCTTTAAAGTCATAAAAGATACACAAACAAGGGGTTGTGTAATCTTCTACAATTAAGGAGAGTCGCTGTGGCCAGGCATGTAGCAGAGGAGTCCCTCCATGAAGTCCCTGAGAGGCCATTATGGGAAACTCTCAAAATGAAGCCTAGATCATATTGGAGATGTTAGAGGTGCCAGAGCCATGGGATATCTGCTAAGGAGAGCTACAAGCAAGGAGTGGACCCAGCTTGAGGGAGAGAAGTGTGTTGCAGGCAGCAAAGCTGGGAGGCTAGAGCCATCTAAGCACTTTGACAACGGACATGGAGCTACAAGATTTGGAGTTTGTCCTGTTGGATTTCAGTCTCACTTTTGTCCAATATTTCTGTTTTTGTTTTGTTTTTCAAGACAGGATTTCTTTTGTGCAGCCCTAAATGTCCTGGAACTAGCTCCATAGACCAGCTGGCCTTGAACTCAAAAGAGCTTGGCCTGCCTCGGCCTCCTGAGTGCTGGGATTAAAGGTGCGCACCAGCACCACCCGGCTCAGTATTTCTTCTGCATATCCCTACTTCTCCTTTTCATAACAGTAATGTATATTCTGTGTCACTGTGTGTTGGAAGTATGTAATTTGCTTTTTTGTTTTACAGGGCACTAGGATTACCTGAGTCTCAGAAGACTTTGAACTTTGAACCTTTAAATAGCATTGAGACTGAAGGACTATAGAGTCTTTTGAAACTGAACTGAACACATTTGGCATTGTGATAGGTTTCGTGCCTACAGGGGGCCAGAGTGTGGAATGTGCTGGTTTGAATGAGAATGCCCCTCATAGACTCATAGGCTTGAATATTCGGTCCCCAGTTGGTAACAATGTGAAGGATTAGGTGTGGCCTTGTTGGAGATAATGTCGCTGGAGCAGGCTTTGAGGTTTCATCTCTCTCTCTCTCTCTCTCTCTCTCTCTCTCTCTCTCTCTCTTTCTCTCTCTCATAATGTCACTGGAGCAGGCTTTGAGGTTTCAAATCTCTGTCTGTCTGTCTCTCTGTCTGTCTTGTGGTTGTCAATCAAGATGTGAGCTCTAAGGTTTCCTTTGCTCTGCCATCATGAACTCTAACCTCTGAAACCTTACAAATTAAATGCCTCTATTTGTAAGTTGCCTTGGTTTTGGTGTACCTAAGAAAAACAGGAAAGAAATGGCAGGAGGGGACAGTACCCTGAGTGAGGCACCTTACTCTAGGTGTGCACAGGCTTGGCCTCACGTGAGCACCTTCTTAGGCTCAGATGCATCTGTTGAACATGACCTCTGTAACTCCCCATGGTAACTGCGCATAGTGTCATTTTGTGCTTAAAAGCGTCTGCTTTCATGTCCCATCCGGTGGCCACACTTCCAATGCCCGCACTCAGAAGCTGAAGCAGGAGTGCCATGAACGAGAATACGTTATGCGAGCGAGCCTATCTCAAACCAAGCAACCTGCCCCCACCCTGCCCCGAATGCCAGCATCGAAGGTGTGTAAGTAAGATCTGGCCACTTTAAAAAGCGAGAAACAAGCCAGGAGAGCTGAAGCCGAGGGAGCTGGGGGCCAGGGCGGAGGACGGGCATATGGGGCAGTGGGGACATACCTGCCCAGAATGAAGGCGATGTAGATGAGAGAAGAGAAGTGGGCGAAGAACTGCAGGATGAAAAACTTGACAGTGAACTTGCTCTCTCGCTCTGAAAAGGTCCTGGGATCCTCTGGAATGAGACATGGCCATCCTGTCTTTCCCTAGACATCGTGACCTATGCCTCTCAAGTGAGAGGACCCAGAAAAGCAGGAAGTCCCCACCCCACGTCTGATCACAGCTCCATGACTCTCAGCCCCAAGTCCTCCCCAGCTCCCAGAGAGAGACTGGCCTCTTCTCACCAAAGCTACAAAGCTTCAGGGCTACATATTTGTTGACCTGAGGGAAGAAGGAACCAAGCAGGAGTCACCTAGAAGTTCAGTCGAGTCCCCTAGGGCTCCCCCTGCCTGATTTCTACCTTGGTCATGATGACTATGATTACATAGTGCACCACGGCTCCGGTCACCACCACGACAGTCGTCACCTGGTGCTCCATGATGCTGCCGAAAAGAGCAGCGGCCATGACACGGTAGACAACCAGTGCATGGGTCAGGCCAATCATGAAACAGATCTGTGAAGGGTGGGGGGCGGCCATGAAGGATGGGGACGGCTGGGTCCCCAGCCCTTACCACAGTTCCCGGCAGTACCATGAACAGGGACAGGATGAGAATGATGGTGCTGCTCAGGTAGGAATGGTGATGGGTCTTCAGCTGGTAGTCTGGGCAGTTGATGAGCTGAAGGGCCATCTCTTCCTAGGAAGGTCACCAGACACGCCTCAGATACCCGGATACAGGTATGAGCCACGTGGGACACTGGAAACAGGCAGCCTTGATGCCGCCGGCCCCGTCCTACCTCTTCCTTATCCCATCCATACAAGTCCCAGTGCAAGACCACACGGGCGCGCTGCCGCTTCCAGATCTCCAGAAACACTGTGGCTGCAGTGAGCACAGAGAAGTGTCACAGTACACCTGGGGTGAGCCAAGGTGACTGAAGAGCTCAGGCTGGCTGGCCCTAGGCCCCTCCAGGGATGCCCAGCAGTAACTCACCCCACAGAGCCATGAAGATGGCAAACACCACAGTGCCATCGTTGTCAAAGAGATGAGTGAGCTGAGGAGAGGAACAGAAAGGCTCAGGCTGGGCCTCCTACCCATGTCCTCCATGGGGAAGGGAGAGCCTGGCTCTTCAGGGCATCCAGGCGCCTTGTCTTCCCCACTTCTAGATGGCCATACTGTGCCAACCCTCACATACGCCCTGGAAAGACTCTAGTAACACCAAACCTTTGCAAAAGCGCACAGTCCTGAGAGTCGCTGGTAATTGTGACTGTTTTCGCCAAGGGGGCACATAAAGATGTCCTCTGCCGCACAGATCTCTTTGCTGGGAGTAGAGACGAGACCAGTGAGTCTCAGGTGCAGGCTCCCACAGTCATTGCTAGCCCACAGTGAGATTGCAGGCCTCAAGCCCCAGCCCACCTACCTGATCTGGCTGGAATTAAACAGGGCAAAGCCACTCAGAAAGATGATGAGGCCCACCACAGCAGCAGGCACCAGCATGTAGGTGTACCAGCCAAGCCAGGCGAAATACAGGGCCACCTTCTCGCCGAAGTAGTTCCTGTGGGAAAGCTTCCCCATCAAGGCCACCCTCCCCAGTGGCCTCAGGACCTGATAGGGGAGGGCATATGAAGAGAGGCTGGGAGGGGGGTGCTGCTGGCATCAGTGTAAGTGGGGACTCTGTCACCTAGGACTGGATTTACTGGGTCACAGTTTATCTGGTTTGAGCACAGATGTGGCACAGAGGTGAGCGGCTTGGTGTGGTCTTACCTGATGTCATCAATCGGCTGTTTCCGGAACATGTTTCTCCATCGGGCCCATTTTCTCTTCAGTTCTTTTTCCCCCTGCGTCACGGAAGACAGGCCATGAGAACTTGGCTTCCCACCTCGGGTTCCCACCCTCAGGCCCATTTTGAGCTTGTCACCCCTCACCTCGTGCAGAGGAAACATGGTCTCAAAAACCCCATCTTTCACTAGATCCTCAAAGGTATCTGGGGTGACAGGGAACCTCAGTCAGAGAACAGTGGAGGGTAGGAGAACCCCGCCCACAGCAGCACCCTCCTAGGCCACCTGTCCATCTGTGCTTACCACCAGGTTTCTCCTTGTTGTTGACGACGAAGCTCACAATTCGGATCCTGAAACCCAAGAATCTAAGAATCAGAACGGCCCCATGATAGCCTAGTGGACCCTGCCCCTTAAGGCCCTGTTCTCTACCCTCTCTGCTCTGGAAGAGGCACCCTAGCAGTACTGACCAGAACCCAGAGGCCATAAATCACCGTGAAAGCCTGCTTGGGTCAGGTTTGCCTGGCTTCCAGGACAGGGTCCTGCCCCTACTCTCAAGAGTTCCACATCTCTCAAGAGTTCCACATCTCTCCCACCATCTCTCCACCTCTGACCACACTCGCTTGTACATGCTGAGTGTTAATGTGCACAAGCCCTCTTACGTGGTTATGAAGCCTTCTGCTTACGTGAAAACTGATGTTCAGGGGTTAGGGTAGCTTGCCCAAGGCCACACAGGTATTTGGAGAGCCATACTCAGACACATGTTAAGTGTCTGAGATACAGTCACCTTGTGAACACATGGAAAGCCGTCTGTGGGTCTGTCTTTCTCGGGCCCTGAATCAAGGTGCCTCTACTCCTCTGATTTCCCCTCAAGCCTCCCCAGTACCAAAAAATTCTGTGTTCACAGGACTCTGTTGCCTGGTGACTAATTCCCTGGCTGTCCTTTGCCAAAGTCAACTAGATAAGCCCCCAGATAGCTCTGCCTGGGGTGGGTAGGTGACATAGAAGGACCGGAAAGGGGTGCATGAATGTTCATGGAGAAGCAGGTAACTGGGGACACAGGATGCTGTCCCCGTCAGATATCCAGGATCCAGATGTCCAGAGAGGGGATTCTGAGCTGATGAGGAAGGGATCTATGGGAGATAAAGACCTCAGGGACTAGAAGGGATGTCTGTTCACTTCAGGGCTGACTTTGATTCAAGGAAACCCATGACGAGGAGTTCTCACAGGATAGCAAGAAGTGAGCTGTTGTTGTGGAATATTATTTTAACTGTTCAAAGGTGTGTTACATTTGTTTCGTTGCCCGCCTAAGGCACCTGATTGGCCTAATAAAGAACCAAACGGTCAACAGCTAGACAGAGAAAAGGTAGGTGGGGCTGGCAGGCAGAGAGAAAAAGTAGGAGGAGAAATCTAGGTGTGTGTGTCAGGGAGAACAAGAGGAAGAAGAAAGAAGAGAACAAGAGAGATACCCGGCGCCAGAAGCCAGGCAGCCGCCAGCCAGACGTGAGAAACTGAATATAAAATATAAAGAAGAGGGGCTGGAGAGATGGCTCAATGGTTGAGAGCATTGCCTGCTCTTCCAAAGGTCCTGAGTTCAATTCCCAGCAACCACATGGTGGCTCACAACCATCTGAAATGAGATCTGATGCCCTCTTCTGGCCTGCAGGCAGACACACAGACAGAATATTGTATACATAATAAATAAATAAATATTTTTAAAAAAATATAAAGAAGGGATGAAAAGTAAAAAGCCACAAGGCAAAGGAAAGAGAAGAGAAACTGGTTAATTTAAGTTAAAATAACTAGCCAGAGATGAGCCTAAGCTAGGCCAAGAATTCAAAACTAATAATAAGTCTCCATGACAGGATTTGGGAGCTGGTTGGTGGTCAAAAAGAAAAGCCCGATATAAGCTGTCATTATTACTGTTACAAAATGAATCCTGGGGCACAGAGCCTTGCTCAAAAAGTGGGACCTGATCCTCTGTGACATCCATGTTAAGACTGGATGGAGCTATATTGTCCTACTTCAGGTGGGATGTGGCCCTTGTTCTGCCTGGACACAGGGCAAGGATTCTCCTGGCTGGGCTCTGGATACATCCTCACCTTGTGGTAACTGGGATGGAGTTAACATTGCTCAGTTTGGCTCTGGGGCCAGGATCTTCAGGCTTCATGAGAAGAGTCCGGTACAGGTCAAAGATCCTACTGTCAGCACGAATTCCAAAGAACACCTTCTTCTGGTCCTTTATTATCTTGGGAGCCACAGGGGAACCAACTCATCCACAGCCACTATCCTGTCCCCTGTTCCTGGGACATATGATGTGGCATTCCCCATGACTTGGCCCCTGATGCAAACTAACCCACCTTGAAGTGGAAGCCCTTGCTTTTGAGTTTCTCCAGGAACTGCTTTTGCCTCTGCACCTGCAGCTCGTTTTTCTGGGTCTGGAGATCAGCCACCAGGACACAGTCCCATTGATGAGAGTCCTCAAGCTGGAGGAAGAAGGCATGGGATAGAAACAGAACACTGGACAGAGATAGGAAGAAAGGTAGATGCGGAACCTAGTGCAAGACACAGGATGGGAAAGGGTGTGGGACAGGAAGCCAGCATAGGACATGGATATGGGAAGAGGTGTAGGACCATAACCAAGCATAGGATACACAGAGTAGGTGAGGGGTCGATGGAATCAAGCCTGGGGGGTCTGATTAGCCTCACCTTACAAGTTCCCCTTTCCATCAGTGGCAAGCAGTCCCCTTCTGGCCCCACAAAGATCTGAAGGCTCTCATCACCCTGGAGATCAGAGAGGAATGGGGAGACAAGCATGTAGTTCTCCTCCTACATTCTCTGAGTTGGTAAACAAAGAAGCAAGACTCCCTACTCTGCACCAAGCTGGGGGCTGGTCTGCCAGAAACTAGTCGGCAAATAGGTCGTTCCTGGTGGAGGTGAGGCTGAGAATGTCACAAGGGAGCAGAGGGTGACAACAGAACCAGCAGAGTCTGTGTGGCAACACCAAGGAGTTCCTTCAGACAGCCCCATTCCTCCACGGCAGACAGACAGTGGTTCACAGGGATGTCACTGAATGAAGGCCTAGTGAGCTCTTGATGGGTGAAGAAAGGGCAACCTCAGAGAATCAGGGAGGGGCAGGTCAGAGGGCTGGAAAACACCACCTGCACACATTTTTTAAGCGTCTGAAGATGCCAAAGTCAGGGGACATCAGGGATGCACTGTGTAGTGCTGGGAGTTCACACAAACTTGGGGAACATTTTACACTGGAATGTTAATTGACAGTAGTGGACCCTGCGGCCAGGCCATCCTTGAGAACACAGACCCCCCCCCCAACAAGACAGGTCTATCCCCCAATGCTGAGAGCCATGAATGGAATCCGGAGGACTTGAAGCTTTTGACTGGTTCACTACTGGACCACAGTGGAGACCCCAGATCTTCTGGGAGATGGGCTTGCATCCCTCCCGACTCTGGCCTAGGTTCAGTGCCTAGAGAAAGCTGTGAGCATGGGAAACATAGTGGGCACCAGTATCACCTCAATCCATATGAGGAAGGTTGTGGCTGCCCCTTAGATCTATGGCAGTCAGGGATGCATGACTGGTTGTGGAAGTGAGTAATGGTCCTGTGGATGCCTATAATCCATCTCACCTAAGTCCTCAGAGAAGTTCAGAGGGTCACGTGGAGAGTGTCCAGGAGTCACGCCACCAAGATAGGGGGAAGAAGTATCTTAAGGGGAAGCTAAGAAGATGGTGACTTGGGGCTGGAGAGATGGCTCAGTGGTTAAGAGCACTGACTGCTCTTCTGGAGGACCAGGGTTCAATTCTCAGCACCCACATGGCAGCTCACAGTTGCCTGTCTGTAACTCCAGTTCCAGAGAATCCAACATCCTCACACAGACATACACACAGCCAAAACACCAAGGCTAGCAAAAATAAAAATAAAAATGACTAATAGCCACACAGAATTTTGAGTGACAAGTATAGGTGAATAGTGACAAGACCAGGGTGTGCGGCTGCGAGAGCTGGGCGGCACAGGTGTGCTCTGTCCTGGGAAGCTAACGGAGGGCTGGGGGACACCAGAATGACCCTGTAGCTCTATTACTAACTTAAATCTCAAATAAGCTTGTTTTTAAGAAAACGAACCTTAGGAATCTACATCTATCATAATACCTTTTAAAAAAGATGTGCATAGAATTGGTACTTTGCCTGCATTTTTGCCGGCAGAGTCTGTGTACCCATGGGAAACAAAAGAGGGCACCAAATCTGCTTCAACTGGGTAGGTAATACAGAAGGACCAGAGAAGTTACAGATTTTTAGGAGCCACCATGTGGGTGCCTGAAATTGAGTAAGGGTCCTCTAGAAGAGCAGCCGGTGCTCAGTGGTTACTGAGCTATCTCTCCAACCTGCCAATCTGCTTTCTTTCCTTTTTTTGTTTTGTTTTGTTTTGTTTTGTTTTTTTTGAAACAGGGTCTCACTTTGTAGCCCTGGCTAGCCTGAACTCACTATTCAGACCAGGTTGTCCTCAAACACAGAGATCCATCTGCTTCTACCTACGCAGTTCTGGTATTAAACATTCATACCACTACATCTGGTCTATTCTGTTTTGTTTAAATTTTTATGTCTTTATTTGTTTTTATTGTACACATTTTGACTTCATGTATATCTGTTTGCCATGTGTGTACGTGGTCCCAGCAGAGGTAGTAAGAGGGCATCAGATCCCAGAACAAGAGTTACAGACGGTTGTAAGCCACTCTGTGCACGCTGAGGATTGAACCCACGGCCTCTGCAATGTTGTTTTATTTTTTGAAATAGAGTTTCTTATAGCCTGGATTGATTTAACTTCACTATGTAGTCCAGGAAGCCATTGAACTGCTCATCCTCCTGCCTCTACGTCCCCAGCCCTGGAATTACAGACAGACACTGCCAAGCCTAGTTTATATGGTACTAGGGTTTGAAGCCAGGGTTTCATGTGTGGTAGGCAGGCTTTCTACTAATTGAGCTACATACCCAATCCAGTTTGTTTGTTTCTGAGTTTTTGACCCAGGCCATGTAGCCTCAAATTGGCTAGGAGGGAAGATGATCTTGAAATAAGGTCACCCCACCTCTACTTTCTGAGTGCTGGGATTACAGGCATAGGACACTATGCCTGGGTTTTTGCTTGTTTGTTTTTCTTACATAGGGTTTTAATATGAATCCCGGACTGGTCTCAAGTTTTTCGTTGTCTTGCCTCAGTAGCACAAGTAATGTGGGGCATCTTTAGGAACACCCACAGATGGAATAAAACTACCCTACCAGCTGGGTGGTGGTGGCAGCGATGGTGCCGCACACCTTTAATCCCAGCACTCAGGAGGCAGAGGCAGGTGGATCTCCATGAGTTTGAGGCCAGCCTGGTCTATAGAGTGAAGTTCCAGGACAGCCAAGGCTACACAGAAAAACCCTGGCGAAACAACAAAACAAACAAAACCAAACGACACTACCAATGGAGGAGGCAATGGGTGCCTCATGGTCTCTATCTCAGTGGGTGCTGGGTCTTGGGTTCTTGAGACTTCATTTACTCTCAACAAACAAGGTGCCTAAGGACTGATGTTAAGTGGCAATTGTGGCTTCTTCCCTGAGGGTGTGGGTTGCAGGAAGCAGGGAGGGAGAATTGGGGATGTGGGGGCTGCCAGGCAGGTTGGAGTAGGTTGCGCTTTCCCAAACCTGATGGAGTAAGGGCCGAGGGAGGGGTTGAATGGGCAGACACATTGGCTAAGAAGACAGCATTTCGCAGATGCTGAGGATGCCAGTTTTGTAGGGCATGATGTGTCTGTCCCCTGGTTCTGTGCACATGGTGACACAGTCCTGTCCATGTCCCTCAAAGCAACACATAGGGGTCGGTTGAAGGTCTCCAGAGGGACTCCAGAATGACAAGGACCTTGCGGCTCCAGCGTCCCAGAAGTAGATACACTCAGGTACCTTCTAGGCACCTGAGTCAAATGAAGCTGTTTCTCTGGCTGTTCAGCAGGCTGGGATGCTCTTCTCATAGACACTGAGTCTTGTTACCGATTCCCAGGACCCATCTTCAGTGACCCCCTGCCTCTATCCCACACTGCATCTTACCGTCCCTGAAGTCGCCCCAATGCCAGGACTGGCTCCTGCTTCCCCTACCCAAGCACATTCCTTCTACCTCCTCCAGAGAGTCTCACCATACTGCTCCAACAGGCCAGTTCGAGAGCTGCCAGGTAAAATACAGGCCACCCAGTCATGTAGGAATTCCAGATAAACAAACAGGCTTTGGGATGGGCAAGGTAGCACACGCCAGAAATTCAGAGGGTTGTGGTGAGTTTGTGGCCAGCCTGATCTACATAGCAAGACCTTGTCTCAAAGCCAGGCAAAATGAAGGAGTTTTGTTTGTTTGTTTTTAAGTATAAGTACACTTATACTGGGGGGGGGGGCAGTTATTTATCTGAAATCCATTTTAACCTAAGCTGTTTTGTTTTATTTGCTTGTTCATTTGTCTTGTTGCTGAATCTACAACCTACTGTACCCCGTGAGAGCACAGACACACACTCACATATACCCAAGGAGCTTCTGGTTCGAGGATGGGCTGGTGCTGCCTCTGCCTGTATCTCCATCTAGCTGCTGGAGGAAGTGCAGGCTTCAGAACTTCACCTCCCTGTCTTGTGTGCACACAGGATCGTGTGCTATACTTTATGGTCCACCAGGGCTCCCAAGGGGGTGTGTCTGTCTGTTCCCATCCTCTCCCCCCTGACAAAATTCCCCAGACTTCTGAGCTCTCTTGGCTTCCCATCCACTTCCCACAAATACCTGTATCCAGGTATTGTGGGCAGTGATGGAAATTTCTCCAGGAGAGAAACCTACGCCTAGAGCTGCAAGACAGAGTGAACACCCATGTTCCAACTTGGAACATCTCAACCAACAGGACAGGTAGCCAGGTAGCCTTATGTCCCTGTCACCCAGTCTAATAATCCACCCACCACAAGGGCTCAGCAAGTGTCCTGTGGGATGAACTGGTGAGTAAAATGTATTTGACTTTGAACCTGGGCAGATGCCCTCTCATGCTTTCCTTTCCATATGCCACAATTATCAGTGTGGGACCAAAGTGTTAAAATGTCTGGAACAAGCCGGGCAGTGGTGGCACACGCCTTTAATCCCAGCACTTGGAGGCAGAGGCAGGCGGATCTCTGTGAGTTCAGGGCCTGCCTGCTCTACAAGAGCTAGCTCCAGGACAGGCTCCAAAGCTACAGAGAAACCCTGTCTCGAAAAATCAACCAACCAACCAACAAATAAAACCCCCCAATTTAAAATATGCGTGTTTTTAAAAAAATGTCTTCCCACACCCAAAACATCTGGAACACACTAGAGTGGAGAAGAGACCTAGAATAGAACCAGGAACCTATAGGACTTGGGAATCTAAACTGAGAGGGATCCTAGGGAAGAAGAGATTGTCTCCAAAGCATACCTTTGAAGGCTGGACTCAGAGGCTGTCTCTAGTCAGCCCAAAAATTAGACTAGAAAGCCCCTTCCCACTGGAGATATGTGCAGCTTTGGAACAATTACCTGGAGCCTCATGGGGCTGGGGATGTCACTTCAGTCAGTGTAGGCTGAGGTCACTCTGGGCAGGACCACTATTTATATATACATGGCAATATATACATAGCTGGGGGCTGCACCAGCTTTTAGCTGCCACCATGGCACAGGGACAGTGACCAACCTATCGGTTAGGCCAGAGATCCCTTAGTTAGCCCTGGTTCATCCATTTCTAGCCCACAGCAAGACAGGCCCAGCCACCAACTTCTTCATTCATGCATTCTGGGCTTATCAACCCATCCATGGCCACAGCACCCAGACAGGTCAGGCAGTCCAGAGCCAGCGTGTACAAGGCTACAAGGCCACATCTTGCTGGTCCCCAATGGATGATGATACTCATGAGCATCTCGGAACGACCTTGGGTTGTTAGCGGTAGGACCAGCTGGTGAAGGTATCTTTACCTCTAGCCTAGCAGCTTGCTCAGTGTTCTGAAATATTCAAAACCTCTGGCTGCTAATCCATTGAGTTTCACTTCCAAGAAGCTGTGTGGCCTCCTGAAACTCTGGAATACCCAAAGCAGGAGCAGGGCTGAACCAAAACACTCAGCAGGAGCCTTCAACCTTCAGTGCCAACCTTGCCCTATCCATCCAGAGTAGGATTCAAGCTCAGGAAGACAGATACCTTGGCTCTGATGTGATCAGCCCTCTCAGTGACTCAGTTTCCTCACCTATAGAATCTAAGGATATCACCTCTTCAATAAAGAACCCTGACAATATATGTTGACAGGAAAAGAATGAAGAAAGTCATGTGCCCAGGCATTAAGGTTTCTGCCATTTTACTCAGTCCCTCCCACCCCCAGTCTTACAGGCCATACACAGTGGACTGGGCATCAGGGTTCAGGGCTCACCTAGGACCCCCAGCTCCTTGTTATGGACACAGGCCACTCCTCCAGGGAGTGGGACACCATAGCACCTAAGGAATCCTCCCTTTGGAGGATCAGCAATGCAGAGAGCCAGAGCTGGGCAGTCCTGTTCCCTACTGTTCATCTCCTCTCCACCCTCCTGGTCACTACAGACAGAAGGGACAGTTGTGCATACACCTGCCATTCATCTCCAAAGCAAGCCTGACCTGTGGGTACATGGTACACAAACATGACAGCATCCCAGCCATAGGCAAAAGACATGTAAACCTCACTTCCCACCCCATTTGTGGCCCTAAGGTCATGTTTACCTCCCTTGCTAGGACTCTGAAGCCTAAATTACTCTTCAGTTTCATTATTCACAGAGAAACCCACCAGCTCCACCACCGTGTGCAACAAAGAGACCACCTCTGCTGCCCAGGGGTCTGTTTTCTCAAACCCACTACCTTCCGGGCACCATCTCTGCTTCCTTTGCCTCCTAGGAACTTCCAAGGCCTCTGTCTCTCTCCCCATCTCTCCTTGCAGCTGTCTGTAACCATCTGTCTTCCATCAGTCCATCCTTTTGTGTGCCCGCCCATCTGCTCATCCCTAGACACTAAACAGGCGATTCATTCTGTGTTCTCAGTCCTGAGCCTGGAGGGTGGTGCCTGGTGTGGGTGCACATAGGGACTGGAGTCACGTCTACCTGGTGGGAGCGATGGTCCCAGTCTTTACCTCGTAAGGCAAGAGGGGAAAGGGGTTGGAGCGGAATTTCTGGGAGAGGGGAATGTGTGTGGGTCAGTCCTGAGAGGCAGGTTGCACCTGGAAGTTATACTCAGTTCTCAGCCCTTCAGAGACTCAGTAGCTAATGCTCTCAAGAACTCAGTACAGCGAGATCGCTCAGCAGATAGAGGCACCTGCCAACAAGCCTCATTTTGATCCCTAGGACCACACGGTCAAAGGAGAGAACTGACTCCAAAGAGCTGTCCTCTGACCCTCCACATGCATGTCCTGACAGGACTCAGTCCTCAACATACCTAGGAACTTGGTAGTCACTATTCCCAATGACTAAGTCTTCAGCGCTTCCACTTTGTGGAGTATAAAGGGCAAGGACAAAGCCACCAGGTGAGGGTAGTAGCTTACAGAAGCCAGATCATGGAAGGTTTCATGGACTTCAACAAAAACAATGGAGAGCCATGGAAGAAATTTACACAGTGGAGAGCAGGCTCAGCTCCAAGCAGGAGCTGGAACCACCAGGTCCCCTAAGAACCAACCAGGAGCTAGGACCACCAAGTCCTCTGAGGACCGACCAGGAGTTGGAACAACCAGGTCTTCTGAGGACCAACCAGGAGCTGGAACCACCAGGACCCGTAAGAACCAATCAGGAGCTGGGACAACCAGGTCCTGTGAGGACCAACCAAAATCTGGGACCACCAGGTCCTCTGAGGGCAGAAGGGCTCATACTCTCTCTTTACATCACCAACCAGCTTGGAAAAGAGGCTGGCAAGGGGGTACTAGGGCCAGGCTAAGGGGTGTCTATGTGCTGCTGGCTTGAGAAGGCATCTCCCAGAGCTGGGTTCTGGGAGGCCCAGCGAGAGGACTGAGTAAAAGCACAGGGAGCAGCCACCCACACAGCCCGCTCCGGTAGGCCTGGTGCCTGAGTGGGAAACTGGTTTCACTCTCTACCTCGCCCTGCCCTCCTCCCTGGGGAGACCAGTGCTGGCCTCTGCCACGGGTGGCCTTTTCGGTCGACAAGAGGAGAAATGATGTTTTCCAAAAAGCACCCCCCCAACACACACACACACACACACACACACACACGCACGCACGCACGCACACACATGCATATACATGCATACACACACACACACACACATGCATGCATGTACGCACATACACACACAGATCTCACCTTCTGCTCTAAACTAGGCTTCTAGTTCGGCACTAGAGCTGGCCCCTGCTTGGAGCAGGACCCAGAGAGTGTGGCGCACAGCTGCCTAGGCCAGTCTATCATAGTGCTCATTGCCCCTCCCTCTCGGTGCAAGCCGTAGGTCTGGGGGTTCCACCACAGCATCTCTGTCCTCACCATGCACAGACAACGCTGGCAGGAAAACCCTGAGTCACATGCTCACAAAAACCTTAAGCCCAACCCTGGAGTCTCCAGAATTCCAAGATAGGGCTACAAAGCTACTTCATTCTCCCATAGGTCCGGATCCAACTCTTGCCACTTTCTCCCTGGATGGCAGGTTGTTGGGAACTGCCTGCCACCTTCCAAGGAAGGGTGGTACCTGAAAGGGCTGAAGACATGTCCCTTTAGAACCCAGGCTCACCTGCATGTTGGTGGCTGGTCCCTGAGTCAACGTGGGGCTCTGGATGCTGGTGCTGGCAGGTATGAGAGTGGCTGCCAGGCTGCCTGCTGTTACCTGACTTCCGTGTGTGATTTGCCCCGCCCTCTCTTCTGATAGCTTGCCCTAGTGTGCGGAGGAGGAGCCAGCCGCAGACCCGCCAAGAAAATCCCTTCCAGTGTCCAGCCACCCCCAAACCTTCCTTTCAGGGGTAAGGATGAGGCAAGAGGGCAGAAGAGTACTGGCGTTCTCTCCTGGGTTCCCTATCATCCTTCCTGCAGGGATGCATTGACTGTAAGGTGGGGTCCGTGACACCCGCCCCCTTCCAGAGGGGTAACGTAGATGACTTAACAGACAGGTACTCAGTAGCACCTCTCCCCAAGACACCTGCAGAGTTCATTTCTGACTCTTCAAATGTACTGTTGACTCCTGAGGGAGAAAAGGGGTGAGGGGGTGGCAAGATAGATCCCAAAAGGAACTCTCTTCTCACCCCTGGGCTTCTGTGGTGACCTGAAACCTTGAAGGCTTGGGGTGGCCCTGAGATCATGAGCCCTGCTGTGAAGCCTAGCAGCTGGAGAAAGCTACAGGCAGCTTCAGAGTAACCAACCAGCGCGAGCAGCCCGAGGACACTGAAGCTGGCAGCCGGCGGATGGCCTCCACCAGGGAGGGGACAGAGGACACTGAGCTGTAAATGCCATTACACACATGACACCTGCCACATCTGAAAACCAATAAGAAGTCGAGGAAACAGGAAGGAGGCTGATAGTCAGGACAGGATCTCTGAAGGTCTCACAGGGTGGCTGGCAGCCAACAAGCACCCAATGTCACCTGCTCAACACCGTGTCAACATGTATTAGTCTCCTGCAGTTCAGACGTTGAGCTGATGGATACTTGCTCAGGGTTCTCGGAAGAGTGACACGCTCCTACTTCTGCGTAGTTGCAGTAGCAGGCTCCAGGACTGACCTGTGAGTGGTCAAAGAGAAAAAAAAACAGAAACCAAAGAAGGGGAAAGGAGAGGGAGAGAGCAAACTGTGTCACACTGTCTTTGTTACTGTCCTGTTGTTTTGAAGAGACTCCATGACCAAGGCAATTCTT